>NW_026889778.1:30827500-31427500 GCF_033153115.1 Saccostrea echinata
AGATAACATATTTATTTTAAAAACTCTTATAAATAAGTACTTAAAATTTAAGAAACAAAACATTTATGCATGTTTTGTGGATTTTACAAAAGCTTTGGATACAGTTGATCGAACTTTAATGTTACACAAACTATACCAAAAGGGCATAGGTGGGAAATTTTACAATGTTATAAATAATATGTACTCAAACACTAAATGTTGCTGTAACGATGAATCTTGCTATAGTGAACATTTTATAGCTACACGCGGGGTTAAACAAGGAGATAATCTTTCCCCAACACTTTTTAATATATTTATTGATGACTTCTACTCGCAGTTAGTTAATTATAACACAAACCCTCCTGAATTACAGAATATTGATGTTGGACATTTATTCTTTGCAGATGACTTAATTCTCCTCTCTACTACTAAAGAAGGTCTCCAAAACTCAATAGACTGTCTCTCAGAATATTGCATAAAATCAAAATTGACTGTTAACCTTGATAAAACTAAAGCAATGATTTTCTCAAATAAGAAACCTGACACAGCTCAACATTGTTTTTATTATAATCATTCAATAGTTCATCTTGAACATGAATATAAATATCTGGGAATTATTTTTACTTATAATGGTAAACTTAAGTATGCAGCTGAACACCTAGCTGACTGTGCAAGAAAAGCTTTTTATGCAATGAAACACTCTTTACCATTTCATAACAGCTTATCTGTAAAAACTCTTTTAAAACTATATTCTTCTCTTATTGAACCTATCATTTTGTATGGTTCTGAGATATGGATTTCAGACTTTAATATTAATATAAACAATTGTGATCAACTACCTTTTGAAAAGATACAGCATTTAATATTTAAAGACATCTTGGGTGTACAGAGAAAAGCTTCAAATTTAGCCATTAAATATGAGCTAGGAACACTTCCTATTTGTTGCAAAGCTTTCATCTCTATGTTTAAATATTATAAGAGACTAAAAAACCATAATAATAAAAATGGAATTAGAAATCAAACTCTTATTGCTGCTTTCTTAGAAGATGACATTCTGTATAATAATGATGTAAAGGATAATTGGCAGAGTCAGATTGATAAATTAAAAAAGAAACTTAAACTTCCATCATTAGATATCACTGATAGCACATTTAGCAGTTACTTGAAGAATTTCTACATAAAAAATGTTAATTTGCAACTTCAGAACATTGAATTCACCAAATGTGGTAAATTATTATTTTACAGTCAAATTAGAAAGAACTATGAATTACAAGACTACTTGAAATTTCCAATTAATAAATCTGTACGTTCTAAATTAACAAAACTGAGAATTTCTGCACACCCTTTAGAAATTGAAATTGGCAGATATTCAAAGCCTTGTATCCCAAAAGAATCTCGTTTTTGTCACTATTGTAAAAATGTTGTAGAAAATGAAATACATTTCATATATGACTGTCCTATATATAAAGATTTGCGAAAAAAGTATTACCCTTTGAACATCTATAATTTAAATGATAACATGTTGAAGGAAAATCATTGTAAAGTACTTTGTAATCCTGACAATGCAGTTCATTCTAGAAGGCTGTGCGAATTTTTTACATGAATGTTTTGAATTGCGTTCTAAAAATAGAGCACAATAATATATATTTAATGCATTAATTAGTTTATCTCTGTCCATATTATACTGTTTATACTATTTGCATAATGATTATGTATAACTTCAAGTTGTAAAAGTAGTTGACTTCACTGATTTGTACACTTGCATGTATGTATGTACTTTAGTATATGTTTTAGTAATCTGAAAACACACTGTATTTTTCATTTTGTTTGTAACATGGTTGTATGCCAACATGTTTGGTGAATCAATAAATTGAATTGAATTGAATTAAGAAAACAATAAAAAATAAAAATAAAAATCTTCTTCTCAAGAACAACAAAGCCAATTAGTCATACTGATATGGAATCATCCTCGGGTAGTGTAGATTCAAATTCAAATTTGTTCAAATCATGACCCCTGGGGATTAGGATGGGGCTACAATGGGGGATCAAATTTTTACATATTAATATATAGGAAAATTCTTTAAAAATCTTCTTCTCAAGAACAACAAAGCCACAAGTAGTCATTTGGTATGGAATCATCCTCAGATAGTGTAGATACAAGTTTGTTCAAATTATGACCCCTGGGGGTAGGGTGGGGCCACAGTGGAGGATCGAACTTTTACATAGGAATATATATATATATATATATATAGGGAAAATCTTTAAAAATCTTCTTCTCAAGAACAACAAAGCCACAATTAGTCATACTGATATGGAATCATCCTCAGGTAGTGTAGATTCAAATTTGTTCAAATCATGACCCCCGGGGATTAGGGTGGGGCTACAATGGGGGATCAAATTTTTACATAGGAATATATAGGAAAATTCTTTAAAAATCTTCTTCTCAAGAACAACAAAGCCACAATTAGTCATATTGATATGGAATCATCCTCAAGTAGTGTAGATTCAAGTTTGTTCAAATCATGACCCCTGGGGGTAGGGTGGGGCCACAATGAGGAATCAAAGTTTGATATAGGAATATATAGAAAAAAAATCTTCTTCTCAATAACAACAGAGTCACAATTAGTCATATTGATATGGAATCATCCTTAGGTTGTGTAGATTCAAGTTTGTTCAAATCATTACCTCAGGGGTAGGGCGGGGCCACAATGGGGGATCAAACTTTTACATAAGAATATATAGGGAAAATCTTTAAAAATCTTCTTCTCAAGAACAACAAAGCCACAATTAGTCATATTGATTTGGAATCATGCTCAGGTAGTGTAGATTCAAATTTGTTCAAATCATGACCCCTGGGGGTAGGGTGGGGCTACAATGGGGGATCAAATTTTTACATATTAATATATAGGAAAATTCTTTAAAAATCTTCTTCTCAAGAACAACAAAGCCACAATTAGTCATATTGATATGGAATCATCCCCAAATATTGTAGATTCAAGCTTGTTCAAGGCATCCTCCAGTAGTAGGGTGGGGCCATAATGGGGGATCAAAGTTTTACAAAAGAACATATACAGGAAATATCTTTAAAAAATCTTCTTCATTCTCAAGAACAGCAAAGCCATGATCAGTCATATTGATATGGAAGCATCCTCAGGTAGTGTACATTCAAGTTTGTTCAAATCATGACACCCCCCCCCCCCCCCCAAGGGTAGGGTGTTAGACAGATTTAAAATTCTGTTTTAAAGAACAGCAAAATCATGATTAGTTATATGAAGATAGAAGCATCCTCAGAAGGTTTATATTCAATTTCATTCAAGACATGGCACCTTGGGGTAGGGAATGCCTAGAACAGGCAATCAAAGCTTTATATATGAATATATAGGAGAAATATAGGAGAAGAAATCTGCTGATGAAGAACAGCAGGGCCATATTGACTCAGGTGAGCGTTGTGGCCTATGGGCCTCTTGTTTAACTTTTGAAATCTATCAAATGAAAATTCATTCCTTTAATGTTTTTTTTCTGCCCCCCTTGAAAGAAGGGAGGGCATATTGCTCTGCTGCGGTCAGTCGGTCTGTCTGTCTGTTGATCCACCAACAGTTTCCGTTCATTTTCATCACAAAGGTTGCACATACTGAAATGAAATTTAGTATACAGATTTATTATAAGAATATCTAGGTCAAGTTCTGTTTTGGGTAGAATCGAGCGATTTTTGACAGAGTTATGCCCCTTGGACTTAGAAAAATTCCAATTATGTGCGGTTTCCATTCATTTTCTTAGCAGAGTTTTTTGAAGAAGCTAGCCTGAATAAAGCAATCAATATTTATGGTAAGTATTGCGTGGCAAGTGTTTCTTTCACATGCCGGGCTTGTCTTCTATTAAAAAGAAAAGAAAACCACAAAAATAAGAAAAACTTTCTTTCTGGGAAAGAGTATTTAATAAACATAAATGGTATGAGATTCCTTAACTGTCGTAGGATGAGACGTTTTGTTGCAAAATGTTCCAGTCTTTTCATGAAAGTGTAACTAATCAGAATAGTCCACTTTTGGGGTAAACAGGAAAATAAAATATGAAGAAAAACTTTGAATTCACTTGTACTTGTTACAGTATTACTTGACCATATACGATATGTTATACGTACACTGTGATAAATATACATTCCAAAGCTTGAAAATCAGGGTATAAGAACATACTTTTTTAAAGTTTCATTGAAGCTATCACACCCATTCAATGACCATACATGCCAAAGAAAAGATCATTTCGTCTGCTAACAGTTATTGTTTAAAACTCAAGTAACAAAATCCGATGTGAATATGTTTGCACAAAATTTGGCTGGTTAGCTTTCATCCTATAATTCCATACTATGAAAAAAAATTAACCTGCCTGACGCTCTTTACATCAGGCAATGAGTGCAAATAAAATTTGATGATGGCTGGTACATTGCGCTGGTATAGTGGTTTCCATATTAAATTTTCACGCAGGCAATCTGAGTTTAATTCTGACAATGTCCAATTTTTTTTCCTCATTTTGAGCTTAAATTTACATTTTCATCTTTATAAATGATGTTTGATGGGTTTTTTTCTGTGTGAATTCTCCACTATTTCCAATTTTTTATTAAAAACATATATATATATATATATATATATATATATATATATATATATATATATATATATATATATATATATATATATCTATTATTATACATTATTGAAGCAAAGTTGTTAAAAAAAAAAAAAACAAGTGGCAGCTAGTGAGATCATCAAAAGTTGTCTAATGACATCACTTCTGGTAAAACAGGACTAGTAAGAAAATGCATATTTTTGAAGTTTTGGACATGTTATTGCATGATTTGAGTCACTGGAATGTCCAAACTCATTTAGACCGGAAGTAGTCAAAAAATGAAGTTTTTGCTCTAAAATCATAAGAAATAATATAAAATGATTTTGTAATTGAGTTTTAAGGGTTTTTCTGGCTTTAAGGGTTTTTGTGACTTTCAACATCAATCAGAAAGGACGACCAAATGGCCAGAAATGTCCATATCAAAAATGGAAGCTGTTGAAGAAATGATTTTTCTGTGAAATTATCAGAAATTTGCCAAAGTATTATCATTATTATGATATATAAACTCTTAATAAGTTTCTTAATATGACTAATATACTTATATAGCCATAACTTTCATATCTTTTGATAAAATGCTATAATACTCAGAATATAAAGATATAATGGTAGTGTAGACAAGATGACATGGTCAGCATGCATGTGCATGCATGTGTGCACATGCCCAATGAGTGAAATAACAAATATTCTTGATATAAACTTAACTTTTATATATTTTTTGATGCATTGCTTTAAAACTCAGAATATAAAGATAAGTAGTGTAGACAAAATGATGTGGTCAGCATGCACATGCATGATCATACAATGAGTAAAATTGCCAATATACTTGATATTGCCATAACTTTCATATCTTTTGATGAAATGCTTTGATACTCAGAATATAAGGAAATATTGATAGTGTTGAGAAGATGACATTGTAAGCACTGACATGCATGCACGTGCGCACATGTGCAATGTGTGAATTGACCAGTTTACTTGATATAGGTGTAACTTTTATATTTTTTTATGAATTGCGTAGAAACTCAGAATATAATTGAAGGATATATTTGGAGCCTAGACAATATGACAAGGATATATTTGGAGCCTAGACAATATGACATGATAAGTTAGCATGAACTCACGTGCATACTCATGCACTTTGCTCTGATTGGCTGAATAAAATCTCTATAACTCCCTTGTTTTTTGGCAAAATATTTTGGAAATTTAAAATATATGTATATTTTATAAGGTTCTACGTGTTATATACAAAAAATCATGAAAACATGCATATGTATGTGTGCTGCAATTTGATTGGCTGAAACACTAAATGGCTATAACTTCCTTTTTAACAGAAGAGGATGAAATTTAGAATATAGATAAGTGTAATTGGTTCCTAGATCATGCTATTATCAAAATTGAATACAAGACCATGTATGCACGTTTGCTGAATTCTGATTGGTTGAAACTCTTGAGGCTGTAACTCTCTTACTATTCAAAAACATACTTTGAACTTATGTTCATTTTGCTATATATGCATTATTATAATCCCTTAATACATTGTACTTCAGAAAATAAGTTACCATAAGTAAGTCTAAAATACAGAGAGTTTGCCTAATTTAATGAAGCTTACAGGGAAAGAGGCTCCAAAAAGGAGTTGGGGAGCATTTGGGAAACATCTGTAACAGTCCCCATTACAATTGGAACTAGTTATAGGGTAGTTTCAACTTTTTGAATTTATTTTTTTTTATGAGATATGTAACTGATCTTTTATTTTTTTATGAGATATGTAACTGATCTTTTATTTTTTTTTTTCAGTCAAAAGCTGCATATGTCCTTGTGTATCAAAGACAGACATTAGCCCAATCATCTGATGAACATTTAGTAAAAAATGAAGCTATGGAGACAGAATATACATGCTAGAAAAAGTTCTCATTGGAGCCAGTGGAGCTCAAGCAATTTGCAGAAATGCAGATAAACAAGCTCAAAAGGGTATACAGGTTTACTCTGGGTGTATTCCCTGAAATTAAATTGTCAGTTGAATGTACCAATTCAATAGCAGATATCATTATAAGCTGTAAAGTTGCAATTGAGGACTTTGCTTCTTTGGTTCTCCATATCACTTAATTAAATTTTGTCAGATTATGTGAACCTTTAAAAATTATTTCATACTTGCTTAAACTTTATAATTGCATGGTTGATACAGACACAGCTCTTGAACATTAAGTACAAAATAAAGTATGTTATTGCTCATGAAGTTTAAGTGTGTCACGATGTAGACTTAAGGTCACTGGCTAATAAGATGGTAAAATCTGTGAATCACTTGTCAAGTTTAATCTAAGTAAGCTGATAACATACTGGAGAGACTGGAGAGTAATGGCCTAGACTTAGATCATATCTAAAAGTTCAAGGTCCTATTTTGTTAAGTTTATGTTGTGAAAGGATATAGTAAAACACACTTATTGCAAAGTGCCAAAGACGGGCCATTTTGCTTCATTATAAACATAATTTGTTATATCCATTAAGTTCATAATACTATGCAAAACCAAGGGGAATGAAAATTACTTGCATATAAGTGTAAATCATTATAAAAGTGTTTGCAATAAGCATTTTTTACTGTAGTTGGAAAAGAGAAACATCAGTTTACCTTGTTAACACCTTAAAACAAGTAGTTTACAAGCCAATATCAAGGATATATGTTGGAAAAAATCTTTTCAGGAGAAACAGTGCCTCACTAAATCGTATGAATATGCCAACATTTCAAGGTTGTGCAGATTGAGATTTTTTTTTAGTCAGTCGGGTGACTTAGTACTATCTGTTTTTGTCTGTCATCATGCATCAGTCATAAATTTTTGAACATTTTCAGTTTTTTCTCTTAAACTACTAAACCAATTTCAATCAATTTTGGCATATAGCATCAATGGGAGAATAGGTGCTTTCTTTAAAAATCATTTTTAGCTCACCTGAGCTGAAAGCTCAAGTGAGCTTTTCTGATCACCTGTTGTCTGTCATCCGTCCATCTGTAGACTTTTCACATTTTCAACCCACTGGCCCATTTTAACCAAAGTTGGTACAAAGCACCCTTGGGTGAAGGGGAGTTTGAACTATTAAAATAAAGGGCCAAGCCCCCTTACAAGGGGAGATAATCAAGAAAAGACCAAATATGGTAAGGTCATTAAAAAATCTTCTCAAGAACCACTTGGACGGAAAAGCTGAAACTTTTATTGAAGCATCTTGGGGTAGTGTAGATTCTAAATTGTTCTAATCATGACACCCTAGCTTAGGACGGGGCCACAAAAGGGAATCAAAGTTTTACTTTCAAATGTATAGGAAAAAAATATTTTAAAAAATTTAAAAATCTTCTTCTCAACAACCACTGTGCCAGAAAAGCTGAAACTTATCTGGAAGCTTTTTGAGGTAGTGTAGATTCTAAATTGATCAAATTGTGGCCCCGGGGTAGGGTGGGATCACAATAGGGAATCCTAGTTTTTCATTGAAATATAAGGGAAAGATCTTTGAACATCTTCTCCTCAAGAACCACTGGGCCAGAAAAGCTGAAACTTATGTAGAAGCTTCCTGAGGTAATGTATATTCTAAATTGTCCAAATCATGACCCCTGGGGGTAGGATGGGGCCACTATAAGTATTACAAGGGGGAAAATCTGGTGAAAAACACCAGGGCCAAATTTACTCAGGTGAGCGTTGTGGCTCATGGGCCTCTTGTTACTTTCGGACATCAAACAACCAAACTGTGTGGCATGATTGAAATACAAGCATTGAGCTCTTAACATAAATTGTGAAATTCATGGCCTTGGGTGCAGGGGTTCTGGAGTAAGGATGGGGCTGTAATGCATGGAACAAAAGGAGATTATACTAATATATATATTTCTCTGTATCAGTTTTTTATTTAGACAAAAAGTGTTGCCATGGTTACTTAAATAGAAATTTCTTTTAAGTTTTTTTAGATATTACTCCTCTTACAGTTTTGATCCAATTTCAGTAAGACTGATACACAAATAGACTATACTAAGATACATAATTCTTTACATTGGTTTTTGATTTTGAGAAGTAGTTTTATCATGGTTACTAAAAATAGAAATTTCTTTGAAATTCTTTCAAAAAACTCTACTAATTTTAGATTTTTGGTTCAGGTTCAGCTAGACTTGGTACACAAATAGACTATACTAATTCTGTTAATCCATTTTTCATCATGACAAAACATGTTGCCATGGTTACTAAGACTGGAAAATTCTGCAAATTCTTTTTACATAAGTAGACTATAGTAAGATACATCTCTCTTTATTATAAGTACACACAGTAGATCGAGCTGCAGTCTTATCAGAGACTTCTGTTTTTCAAAAGTTGGGGCTAAATGTGAGGGATTAAATTTCAAATAATGCAAGCCATGTTAATTTAATTGATACTGAAGCATCCCAATGTTGTATTGATTCAACTTCAATTAAACATAACCCTTTTTGGAATAGGATCGGGCTACAAAATGGGGTTTAAATTTTTCATGAGAATAAAAGGTGAAAAATCTTTAGAAATCTTTTTTTGAAGAACAAGAGTGACTCAGGTGAGCATTGTCACCCTTTGAAATGTGAAAACATCTTTAAAATATCTTTTAAGATATAAAAGAATGATTGGTAACCATGAATTTGAGAATTTGCCGTTATTTTTAGTACATTGAGAACTAATACTGTTATTAAAAAAATTTATGCTATATATAGCATAAAGTATAATGCATTATTTTACATTTCATTTAAGGAGAAATATGGTTTAAATTAAAATTGGTATACGGTATGGGGTATGAATAAGCAAAATTAATACACAATTTCACTCATTTTCCCT
This sequence comes from Saccostrea echinata, assembly GCF_033153115.1. NCBI lineage: Eukaryota > Metazoa > Mollusca > Bivalvia > Ostreida > Ostreidae > Saccostrea > Saccostrea echinata. The sequence goes on from NW_026889778.1 coordinate 30,836,923, forward strand.
TGGCACCTCATACTGAATTTGTGCATATATAACTGTGTCTTTAGTATGTAAATTATATTACTGTACACAGGGTTATTTTTGCCCCTTGTTATTTTTGCCCTTTTACACTTGCAAACAATTTTGCCCCGTTTTAAATTCGCCCAGTCACAGATGTGTTTAAGAAATTATACTGTGTTCTTTGAATTCGCCCCGTTTTAAATTTGCCCACCGGTGAGTAGGGCGAAAATAAAACGGGGGCGAAAATTTCCCTGTATACAGTATTTACATATTATATTTGACTTTTACACAAAAAATTATTCACTGTTTGAATTCAGGACTTAAGTAAGAGTGCAAATATATTTAACATTGCTAGTTATTGAGTTTTTTTCCACTTCACATTTGAAGATGATTTCTAGCTTTCAAAGCTCACTCATAGAATTATTAGATATTTGTACAATTTGTGTTCTGATTTATATTTAAAAAGCACAAAAAACCTTTTAAGATTATTATTATTTTGAATAGGTTTTGAAACAAATACATTCCCTATCACATAAACTTTCAAAACTGTAGTAAAGGTATATGTACCTATAGGTACCAGGTATTTTATACTTCATAAAAATTCTGTTGTTTATATCAAATAAATTCTTTCCACAATCAAAGAACAAGGACAAAAAATAGTCTTGAATAATTGAATGCTACAGTACGCATTACTGGAAAAAAACTAAGAAAGATTTGAATTTTGGTCCTTCCTGAATCAAACAAAAATTAACAACCCACAACAAGAAAAAAATCAAAGTATTGAAAGTACTGAATCGAGGTGACATCTTCCAGTAAAATGTGATATTGATTCCCAAGTTAACTGGCATATACAAAATCTTACATCAAGAGAACCCCCAATGAAAACCATTGGAAAGCAAAAAGTGAGCAATACGACAAATGCATTTTGTACTTATTTGATCTATAAAAAAAACTGAACTAGTTACTTTTAAACAAATATGAAAAATACTAACAAAAGAATCTTTGCCATATGAATGTGTAAGTAAACCATCTCTTGACTTCTTTTTTTGGGGGGGGGGGGGGCAAAACCAGGCCCATTTAGACATTTTTTAGCTCTTCTGAGCCAAAGGCTTAAAGAGCTAATGCTATGGCCATTTGTGCGGTGTCTAGTGTACGTTAACTTTTTAGAATATGGGCCATAACTCAAGAACTCCTTAGCCAATTATTGTCAAATTTGTCACAGGGTATCCTTGGCCCAAGGGCTCCTGTTTATACTAAAACTAGGGTTATGACCCTTAAACAAGGGGAGATAATTAGGAAAATAAAACCAAAAGTACTGGTTGCTTAAATATCTTCTTCTCAAGAACCCCTGAGCAAATTATCACCAAACTTACACAAAAGGATGAGGATATGTTGTAGATTAAAAATTTGCACAGGGATTTACCCTGGGGCAAAGGGTGTGGTCTCAAGGTCACTTCAAAGTTGACCAAAAATTACATTATATTAAAATGTTGATATTTAGCTTACTATCAAGACTAGGGTCATCAAATCTTGTTAGTTGATGCATCTAGGGACCTCATATCATGTTGACTCAAAAGTAGGTCACGGTGACCTACTTTTTAAATTTTGTGGCCATTCTTTTTCAAAATTTAAGGCCTATGTTCATCAAACTTTGTCAGTTGATGTATCTTGTGTCCTCACAGTACGTAGACTTAAAAGAAGGTCACCTTGACCTACTTTTTGAATTTTATGGCTAATGTTTTTCAAAACAATTAAGATCATTATTTTGAATACTGAGAGGTTTAGAATCATTAAATCTTGTAAGATGATGCAACTTGGGGGCATAAAACATATTTATTAGGGCCCCGCTCTGCAGGTTCCCTATAGTGATGAGTCTGTCTGTCCGTTCCCCCGTCCGTCTGTCCGTCCGAGATCTCTTGTCCGGAGCATATCTTCTCTCTCCTTGGCCCAATCTGACTCATACTTCACCCACAGAGTGCCTTTGGGTAAAGGGTGTGCAGTGACCTTGAACCATGTTTCTAGGTCTAAGGTCAAGGTCATAGCAGAATTATATGAAAAATCCTTGTCCGGAGCATATCTTCTCTCCTCTTGATCCAATGTGGCTCATACTTCCCTCACAGGGGGCCACTTGTCAATGGATGTGTAGTGACCTTGAGCAAAGTTCTTAGGTCAAGAATCAAGGTCAAAAAAAGCCTCTCTGTTTAAATTTTTGTCCGGAGCATATTTTCTCTCTCCTTGGCCCAATCTGGCTCGTACTTCACCCACAGAGTGCCTTTTGGGTAAAGGGTGTGCAATGACCTTGAACCATGTTTCTAGGTCTAAGGTTAAGGTCATAGAAGAATTATATGAAAAGTTCTTGTTCAGAGCATAACTTCTCTCCCCTTGGTCCAATGTGGCTCATACTTCACTCACAGAGTGCCACTTGTCAGTGGATGTGCAGTGACCTTGAACAAAGTTTCTAGGTCAAGGGTCAATTTCAAAAATAACCTCTCTGTTTAAAATCTTTGTTCGGTGTATAATTTCTTTCCCTTAAGTCCAGTCAGCCTCAAACCTTACCAATTGACTTAGGGTACGGATCATTTGTGATTTTCCTTCCATATTTCTGATAGAGGATATGCAAAAATTTTCATAGAGGATATGCAGCATTCGTGATTTTTGTGCCGTTTTTTGATGGAAGGTGTTGAGCACTCGTGATTTTCGTGCCATTTTTTATTATAACGAGGATAACATAAAGCCCTTTAGACTCAAACAACACATCCCTTAATAGTACAAAAATGTTCCTCTTCAAAATAAACCCTTTTCAGCTACCTTACATTTCCATGTTCATTGCTGAAAGCGGGGCCCTTTGAGATGGCCACCATCTCAATGATATCTAGTTAAAAAGTAGGTCACAGTGACCTACTTTTCGAACTTTGCAGGCATTTGATTTCAAAGCGATTTAGAGGCGTAATTTGGACATTTTGAAGCCTATGATCATAAAACTTTGTAAGTTGATGCATCTTGGGTCCTCAAAAAACGTCAACTGAAAGTAGGTCACCCTGACCTACTTTTCAATTTATATGACTATAATTAAATATTTCAAGAACTAATTCGCTTACAATCATCAAACTTTGTCACTTGATGCATTTTGGGTCCTTGGAGTACGACAACTGAAAAGTAGGTCACCCTGACCTACTTTTGACATTTTTGGCTGTATTTAATATTTTCGGGCACTATTTGGCTTAGAATCATAAAATTTGTCAGTTGATATATCTTGGTACCTCGGAGCAGGTCAACTGAATAGTAGGTAATCATGACTTTTCAATTTATATGACTATAATTAAATATTTCGGGTACTAATTGGCTTAGAATCGTAAAACTTTTTCAGTTGATGCATCTTGGGTCTTTGGAGCAAGTCGACTGAAAAGTAGGTCACCATGACCTACTTTTGAAAATTTATGGCTTTAATTAAATATTTCAGGTACTAATTGGCTTAGAATCATCAAACTTTGTCAGTTAATGCATCTTGGGTCCGCAGAGTTAGTCGACTGAAAAGTAGGTCACTGTGATCTTTTTAGCTCACCTGAGCTGAAAGCTCAAGTGAGCTTTTCTGATCACCCGTTGTCCGTCCGTCTGTCCGTCCGTCTGTCAACTTTTCACATTTTTGACTTTTTCTCTTGGTAAAAAGCATCCATGGGTGAAGGGGAGATTAAATTGTAAAAGTGAAGGGCCAAGTCCCCATCAAAGGGGAGATAATCAAGATAATACAAAAATTGGGAGGGGTCATTAAAAAGTCTTCTTCTCAAGAACCACTGAGCCAGAAAGGCTGAAACTTAGGTGGAAGCATTCTGGGGTAGTGTAGATTCTAAATTGTTCAAATCCTGACCCCCAGGGGTAGGGCGGGGCCACAATAGGGAATCCAAGTTTTACATTGAAATATGTAGTAAAAAATCTTTAAAAATCTTCTTCTCAAGAACCTCTGAGCCAGAAAGGCTGAAACTTATGTGGAAGCATCCTGGGGTAGCGTAGATTCTAAATTGTTCAAATCATGACCCCCGGGGGTAAAAGTATGTCAGTAACATACATTTTTATAAATTCTCAAACACCATTCATGAGTACAATGACAATCTGGTGCAAACATTTACTGTATAAAAAAGCTGAGTCTGCATTCATTGAATTTGACATTGTAATGAAAGTTTCAAAAACGATAATTTTATGATGCATCTTAAGTTCAATTGTATTCAGTATCATAAAAAGACTATACATATATTTATAATGGCATTTTTTTTATAATGAACAATCATTACTATATGCATAAATTTTTAATTTGAATTGAATTTAGATCAACAGAACATTTTTAGAGGTAATTATTTATACATGTAATGACCGGGTCATTATACCCCACTTGCAATGATTCCTAGGTCATTATTGCTGTAAACAGTACTTTTTGGAGTCATTATTGAGTTTAAAAAACTTCTTACAAGCCAATCAAATTTGAGTATTCTCAAAAGAGGTACATGTATAATAATATAAAATATGAATTGGTATTGTGCTAAGGGTTGGTTAGGGGTATGTAAGGTCCTTCATATCTTTTTCCTTTGTGACAAAAACTCAAAAATGAGATAATATGTCTTCACACAATAATACAAGATAATATTTTGATGCAAAGAATCAAATCGGCCACAAACGTTCCATGTACTGATCTTATGTCACATGATGCCTATGGTTTCTGCAGGCATGAATATAATAATGATGGACATCACAATAAATATGAAGTATTTAAAATTTATTGTTTTGTAATTTGCAACTCTCATAAATTCAAAACAAAATTAAGGAGGAATATTTTCTCAATTTTTATAAATACTGTTATTTTCAAGAAACTTGCGATCATATCAAGTTGCTTTTGAACATTATACACTCCTATGCTGGGGAGCACATGTAAGATTTTTTTTTTTTTTTGTAAAATTATAAATTTAATATTTGATTGAAATTGACAAAAATTGAAATGCATTAATAAGAATAATTAAGAGATAATATAAAACTATTTTTAAAATTACATATTCATTACTTTAATGCATGCTATCAATAAATAATTTAAATTTGGTTGCTATGCTTCGATTGGATAAAAAAATTAGTGTACATATTGTATAACCTGTGTTGCCTATGTCACAATGACTTACGTCAAAAATGTATCAATCTGCTTAACATTGCGTTTAAAATGTGTACAATTTGAAGGCATTTTTGAAGGAGAAATTGTCTTATTTTATACACTTAATGATGGAAAATTAAATTATAAGTAAGGCAAATCTCACATCATATTTTTTTTCTAGTCAGTATACATCCCAAGATCAATACCCATGCAAGTTTGGTTTAAGTAGGACTTGGAGTTACTTGGAAATAGACCTGCTCAAAAAAACTTTTAGCCTTTTTACTAATCAAGAAAACTTTGGTCAGTTCCAACATCCAAAGCAAGTCTGGAAGTTTTCATCCCAAGATGCATCATCTATGGAAGTTAAATCATAACAGACCGAAATTTTATACAGCTACTGCAAAAACATTACCCTGGTCACTCATTAGGGGTGGGACAATACACAGTTCTTGCGATACAATACGTATCTCGATACATATAACACGATACCATGCATATCTCGATATTATGATAAATTATTAAACTTTCTTTAAAAAAATTAGTATTTTATTTCCTTTTTTGTCTTGACAATAAATCAACAAATTATTCTTAGACTATATCAAATAATATGTGCTTTGAAATTAATGCCTGAAGTTCATCAATTTCATTGACTAAAAATTTACAAAAACAATATCTATAAACAAGTTGTTTAGAAATAGTTATGTGCTAGTTCATCAAGAACACTGACTTAAAATTCTTTAAAAAAAAAAAAAAGTACATTATTATTCATTGCTGGAAGTCTGTAACCACATTGAGTTTACAAAAAAAATTCATCCACAATTTGTTTCAAAATTTTAAATTCTTGAATTTTAGAATCCATGCTTTGTTATGAGCTGTTAGTACTAAATGGACTAACAATTAATAATATCAATTGTTGTGGAAACGGTACTTTCTGTATATAGCACGATTTACATACTGAACTTTTCTTGTCCCTTCTTCCGAGGATGCTTAAAAGTGAAAATGTTTAACCCTTATGTATGATTAATTAGTTCTAAAGCATGTTTTCAATATCAATATTATCTCTTCGCTTCTGCGGCTTCATACAAGCCGCCATTTTCCAATGGTGGCAGAGGATAGTTTTTTTTAATGCCAAACATATGCCGAGGGGGTACACATATACATGCGATCCATAAAAACATGTACATGGGGACAGTTTTCCAGGGGCTAATTAATTACACTTCATATGCCCATGGCTCACAAGTTATGTCAACAAATTACATGTAATCTGCGTATTAGAGTGCACATGTACCAAAAATGCACCTGGGGACTCCCCAAATTTTGGCTTGTTTTTCCAAGATTTGGGCCTCATTCATACCCATACAACCCACCCCCAGGCCCGAGCGAGCAGGATAAAACACCCAGTAGTCTGTAAATCAATGCAAGCCCTAATAAAAATTCACCAATTGATATGGGGTCATTCACCTTCCCTCTGAGATACACACCTTCTTCTAAGGCCTACTGCTTTTCAGCTGAATTTCCTCTGCAACTGACCACGTGTCTTAGTTTCGCATTTACAACTCTGTATATGATAAGCGTCATAGTGACACCTACATGTTGCACATCATTTTTTTCAGCAAGCACTCTGCTACACTGCAAATGTGTCCCATAATTATTCTAATCATTTTTCTACATAAAATATCACATCAAACAGGGGATATCTCAATTTTTTAAGAAATTTGACCGGGTCTTTAGTACGAAACTATCCCCTGCCACCAATGACAACTTTCATTTTCAATTTTTTGATAGGTCGTTCATGTATCGTTTCGTACCGATATTTAAATGCATGTATCGTAAACCGTATCTTAGCAGAAATTATCGGTATGTATCGGTGTATCGGTATATCGTCCCACCCCTATCACTCATCTGGAAAATGTAGGTCAGATTCAGAATCCAAAGCAAGTCTGGAAGTGTCTATCCCTATAGATACATCATCGTCCATGCTAATTTGGTTAAAATATGGCTAAAATTCACTGATGTGGAAAATCTGGGTCAGACCCAGCATCCGAAGCAGGTTGGTTAGTGTACATCCCTAGATGCATCATCCATGCAAGTTTGGTCCAGGTAGGGCTTATAGTTACTTGGGAGTGGACCTGCTTCAAAACACTTTAATCTGATCATTCACCTAGGAAATCTTGGTCAGATCCAGCATCCAAAGCAAGTGTGGTTGTGTCCATCCCTACATGCATCATCCATGCAAGTTTGGTCCAGGTAGGGCTTAAAGCTATTCGGGAATGGACCTGCTCCAAAAACTTTAACCTGTTCACTCATCTGGGAAATCTAGGTCAGATCCAGCATCTGAAGCAAGTGTGGTAGTTCCATCCCTAGATGCATCATCTATGCAAGTTTGATCCAGGTAGGGCTTTTAGTTAGGTACCTGCTACAAAAACTTGAACCTGTTCACTCATCTGGAAAATCTAGGCCAGATCCAGCATCCAAAGCAAGTGTGGTTGTGTCCATCCCTACATGTATCATCCATGCAAGTTTGGTCCAGGTAGGGCTTATAGCTATTTGGGAATGGACCTGCTACAAAAACTTGAACCTGTTCACTCATCTGGGAAATCTAGGTTAGATCCAGCATCTGAAGCAAGTGTGGTAGTTCCATCCCTAGATGCATCATCCATGCAAGTTTGGTCCAGGTATGGCTTATACCATATAACTGGTATTTCTGCGGCTGGAAATTTTTGCGATTTAACCCCTAAAAGGTAGCAAATTAATTTCTGTGCATTCAATTTCTGCTGTTGCATTATACTGCAAAAATTTATTTTTTGGGTGTGATCACCAAACTCTAAGAATAATCAGAACACTGCCATGTTTACGTTTCATGCATTCATTAAGACATATTAATCAAAGGTGCATAAGAACTGGTATTAAGCTTAATTAAACTACTATCTTTTAGTAAGTCTTTGTAAAATTATGTCGAGTCCAAAGTAAAATGAAAGTAAAATGAGTATCAGTCCACCCAAACAACAATAAAAATCTTTATTCTAACAGATGTTTATTTTATGCGATCTATTAAAATATTTAGATATATAGATAATGCAATTAATGCATTCAAGGCATATTCTAAAATACATTTATAATTAATTGCCATCAAAATTAACTTGGTGTTTATATTTTAAGCTAAAACAAAAAGTTACTTAATCAAGTACCCTTAAAATTGACGTATCAATGACAGGTGCCATGTGCATTGAGGCATAAAACTAATTCTGTTATTCATCTGCATTGGGTGAAATTCATTACACAATCAAGCCAAATTATGTACACAAGCAGTAATTATGGTCTCAAGAAAAAACACAAGATTGAAAAAAGAAATGTTAAAAAGAAAAAAGGAAAGCTACCATTTGTTGTTTGCAGCTGTCGGAGCTTGGATTAATAATTACAAAATTTCTTTTAATCATTTACCTTTATATCCATATTTAAAGAAATAGGTACAAGAAAAGATGTTTTTTTGTATAAATTTATTAAATTAATATTATTTACAGAAAGGTTTAGATTCAGTATGTTTTGGACAAATCTGCTGACATCTAAACTCTTCGAATTTCGATGACACCCAAATTTTCTCGCTAATGAGGACGCATCCACTCATGAGTCTGCAGATGCATCATTTTAATAACCTTGCGTCCCAAATAATTTTGCTGCTTCAAGTACGCAGGTTCTTGCGTTAATGAGAATCTTGTGACATACGCACCACTTATGATAATTTTATGTATAAAATATCTGAATATTGAAAAATATGTTGTGATTGTAATTTTTGCGGATTTGTCCTTTCGGCAAAATCCACCAAAAATTGGACAACCACAGAAAATACCTGTTATACGGCAGTTACTTGTGAATAGATCTGCTCAAAAAAATTTAAACATGGTCACTCATCTGGAAAATCTGGGTCAGATCCAGCATCCAAAGCAAGCATGGTAGTGTCCATCCCTAAATGCATCATCCATGCAAGTTTGGTCCAGGTAGGGCTTTATAATTACTTGGGAATGGACCTACTCCAAAAACTTTAACCTGGTCACTCATCTGGAAAATCTAAGTCAGATCCAGCATTCAAAGCAATCGTGATAGTGTTCATCCCTACATGCATTGTCTATGTTTGATCCAGGTAGGGCTTAAAGTTACTTGGGAATGGACTTGCTCCTAAAACTTTAACCTGAATGCCGACATTAACGCGGATGCTGGGGGTGTAGCATAAGCTCATCTCAACTTCGTCGAAGTGAGCTAAAAATAACACCTTATTTCCCCATGTACACTTTTTAAAACAACCAGGAATTGATTAATTGGCCACTGCTGCGGCTGATAACGAAAGTCACATGATATGCTGGATCATGAGCTTACACTTGCTTATATCAGTATAAAAAAGTTTCCAACGCCCAAGAGAGCTGGCAAACAATGGCTGCGACTGTTTGGGCCAGCTGCATGATTTTGAAGCTTGTAAATAAAGCTGCTCAAAGAATGAGCAAACTGTCTTATTATCAAATAAAACAGGCCACCTTAGAGAAACCTACAAAGGAATCATAGAGTCAGAGAGACATAATTGCTGTAACAAAAAGAAATACTTAGTATGTGTCTATGCGAGGATGGGGATTAAAGGTGGGGGTGGGGATAGGGCTTTAAATTAAAGGTAATCAGAGAATACAGAGCTCACCTCAACAAATGTTGTCTTTAAGTAAGGTAAAGTCCCACACTAAACTAATAATCTAGTAATGTGCATCCCTAGATGCAACATTTATGCAATTTTGGTCTGATAGGGCTTGCAGTTACTTGGGAATGGACTTATTTAAAAACTTTAAACTAGTCACTCACCCAGAAAATGTAAGTCAAATCCAGCATCTGAAGCAAGTTTGAGAGTGTTCATCAACTTGATTCATCATTCATGCAAGTTTGGTTCAGAGAGGCCTTATAGTTACTTGGAAATGAGATCTGCTCCAAAAACTTTAACCTGGTCACTTATCCGTAAAATATAGGTCAGATCCAGCATCCGAAGCAAGTCCAGTAAGGTGCATCCTTAGATGTATCATCCATGCAAGTTTGGTCAATATAAGGTTTATAGTTACTTGGAAATGAGATTTGCTCAAAAAATTTTAACCTGGTCACTCCTCTGGAAAATATAGGTCAGATCTAGCATTTGAAGCAAGTCCAGTAGTGTGCATCATTAGGTGTATTATCCATGCAAGTTTGGTCAATATAGGGCCTATAGTTACTTGGAAATGAGACCTGCTTCAAAAATTTTAACCTGCACCAAAAACTTTAACCTGCTCCAAAAACATTAACCTGGTCATTTAGCTGAAATTGCAGCGTCTGAGACATTGACTGGTACAATGAAACAACTACAAGCATCTCTGATTGATATAGGGCATAGAAGTACTTGAAAAGAAAACTGCTCCAAAAACTTTATCCTGGGACGCCGACACCGAGAGTATTACATAAGCTCCCCCAACTTCGTTGAGGTGAGCTAAAAATTCAGACTAAATCAATGACATATCTAGAATATACAGATAAAAGAAGGCTGGTAATAGGGCCTGTTGATATGACATGAAATTGTTTTGAATGTATCTGAATATATCTAAAACTTTCCCAAAAATAAAGTCTCTTAGTTCTGTGGATCAAAAGTTATAGATAAGGTAAAGGTTTAATTATGATAATACTTGTATATACAGAATGACACATGGTCTGACAGGACTGAGTAAACATAGGTAATCAGAGATTACAGAACTCTTCTCAACAAATGTTGTCTGAGTAAGGCAAAGCCCCTCACTAAACTAATAATTAGGGATGTTAATTTTATTCGGACAGCTTAGTCGAATAGTCAGAGGCTTTAGTCGAATGATAGTCGAATATTCTTTGAAATTTAAATTAATTTTTCATGTTATTTTCACTATTTGTCTTCTATAAACTAGTTTCGCAATATCTAACCTACGCTATTACCATTATACAAGGAAGTTCTGAATCGTAAACATTTACGTAGTAATATAAATACATGTACATGTTTCCAATGTACTTGATTTCAAATATAATATTTACTGCACAATTTATCTAAATACAGGATATTAAACGCTCGCATTTGTCCTTTCTTTTCATAACGCTAGTACATGAACCCATTAACTGAAGCCATTTCTATGTGTCGTGACAGACCTGTGACTGGTAAACAATTAAAGCGTGCCTCTTATGAAAACAGAGAGGGCTTGCCATAAATTTTAATTATGAGATTTTTTGCAAACGATCAATAAAATCTTAAAATGACTGTATGACATTAACATCAGAAAGAAACATCGTTTTATTACGCTTATAACTGTCCCCATATATTTACAATTTTGTAACAATTGTTTATTTATTCTTTATGAATAGTTGCATTACATCAGATCTTATGGAATTGCAGGTTGAAACTTTTTAATTTTAATCTGCAAAACCAAACAATTCTTGAATGCCCTCTCCATTTACACAAATCAGAGGTAGAAAATCCTTGATAATCATGTTTGTGATAGCAACATTTTTCTTTCCAGCTTTGCTTTTTTGGCATTTTTGTGGAGAACTTACTAGGAAAGTTTAAATGTGATATGTATATATGTTTGGTGGATTAGGCATGTTCCACTGCAGAATACAAGTTCAGTTTCACACAACCTTGATAACGTACTTTTAACTGTTTTTCCATCCTGACTTCTTTTAAAGTATGCCAAAACTGTAGATTTTGGAGGCATGTTTGCCGAACATAAGTCGACATACATATAATTTCCTTTGAACAGTTAAACCTTACCCTGATTTTTACTTACGAGACCATTGATCTGTAAATGAATGAAATGGGCGGATCCAAGTTTATTACCTTGAATTTAAAATTACGATTAGGAAACACATTTCTAACGAAATAACCGACTACAGAAATTTTAGTCTATAGTCGGTATGATCGAACGATAGTCGAGTACTCAAATATTTGTTGACATCCTTACTAATAATTGAATAATTTAGTAGTGTGCAACCCTAGATACATCATTTATGCAATTTTATGTGCATCCTTAGATAAATCTTCCATGCAGGTTTGGTCAACATAGGGCTTACAGTTTCTAGATCTTGGACCTGCTCCAAAAAGTTTAACCTGGTCACTCACCTGGAAATTGTAGGTCAGATCCAGCATCTGAAGCAAGCCTGGCAGTGTGCATCCTTAGATGTATCATACATGTAAGCTTAGTCAATATAGTTACTTGGAATGATACCTGCTCCAAAAACATTAACCTGCTCCAAAAATATTAACCTGGTCATTCTTTAGCTGAAATTGCAGCATCTGAAACCTTGACTGGTACAATGAAACATATTAGAAGCATCCTCCATGCATCTCTGATTAATATAGGGTATAGAAGTACTTGGAAGGAAATCTGCTCTAAAAAACTTTAACCTGGGATGCTGACACCAGGGGTATATATACATATAGAGGATATTCAATGCTTTGTAGATGAATATGGAATTTCTTTCGCGAGTAGGACATGATTTTTTGATATTTTCACGAGTGTGAAGCACGAGTGAAAATATCAAAAAATCATGTCTCATGAGTGAAATAAATTCCATATTCATCTACAAAACATTTAATTTTCTGTTTATTACATTTTCTTAGATTTTCCCTTTCCCTCTGTCTATTCGTAGCACAATGTCATAGGCTGTGACGTCATAGTTGAACGGTTGAGACGTCATAGCTAAGTGATTGCGAGATTGAAATGTTGTAAACATGGATTTTTAACACATATTTGGAAAAACTTTGGCAGAATAACTATTAGTCTCTGTCAGGATGGCTCATTAACTTTATCTTATAACAGGCCAGGGATTTATTTAAAAACACTCTTCGTGAAGGGAACAAAAATCTTAAGTTAATTTTGCCACACTTCTAATATTTTTACACTGTGAGAATACCATGCTTTCACACGTCAGAATATCACTTTTATTCAGTAAATAAATTACAGTATTTCACTGTTGAAAATGTAATAAATACTATTATACATAAGCTAGCCCAAACTTCTTTGAGGTGAGCAAAAAACAATATGTCCCCATCTTCATTCTCAGGGCATAAAAAGAAATAAAAAACACTTGTTCTTAAACATAATTTCTATTGTCAATACCTAAATCAGCAATTTTTAGTAAATAAAACTTACAGCATTAGCTGGAAAAGCCCTCAGCATCACAGGAGTTACTCCTTTGTACAGAGCAAAAATGCCTTCATTTCTGAGAAGATGTTTAAAGACATCTCTGATACCATTAGGGTATGTACCTTCTGGAGCTACAACAAAATTCATTTTATAAAATAATTTCATTTTTTCACACACGTTTAATGTATAAAGAGCAATAGACCATTTTTCACTCATATAAAGATGTGGCTTCAAAGTTTGACCTTAAATCGGCACTAAGGGCCATTGAGCAGGGAGGGATCTTTATCGTGCCAACGCCTGCCATGACACGGGGCCTCAGTTTTTAAGGTCTCATCTGAAGGACCTGCAACTTTCACTTCAAAGTGCCGAATACATGGCGAAAGAACAGTTGCTACCCATTTTTTTCGACTTAGGTCAGTCGCAGCCGAGATTCGAACTCACGACCTCCCGATCACGGAGCGAGCACTCTACCGACTGAGCTACCGTGAAAGGTAGAATTGATTAAAATGTAGTGACATAAAAAAATGAAAAAAAAACAAGGGCATCGCAAAGCTGAGCATCCCCTTGCAAAGTGCATATAGATCTATAAATCAACGAAGCATTCAACATCGATCCCAATGCAAATTATGTCACTTCCATTTCGCACAAGGACAAACTAACACACACACACAAGTGCATTACTATATTCCCTACAACTTCATTGTGAGGGGTTAAAAATTTACATCAAAGTGTCATTTAACATCATATTCTTGTTGTAATACAGCATTTGATTGGATAAAAATTTACTTTATATTGTATAAACTTTGTTTCCTAAGTCACAATAATTTGCCTTAAAAATGTATTGATCCGCCTGACGTTACAAATAAATTTTGTACAATTTGAAATCATCTATATTAAATGAATGCATAAGGAATGAATTTAATAGCTTCTAATTTATACAGTATACTAGAAACTGTTTTGGAGCAGTTAACACTTTTTTTTATAAACAGCTTTTTAGTTTATAAGACATTTACTGCCCTAAACAGTTTATACCGTATGAATTTGGTAGCTATGAAATAGCCTAAAATATTCTCAGCATTATATTTTTTTAAATAAACACTTTTTAAAATAAACATTAAATAAACTTTTTTAATATTTCTTAAACTTTTTGACCAAAACTATTCATTCTTTTTATACAGCCTTCAGCTTTCAGAGTATCAGTAGCATATTTCTTGACCAATAACATGCCGGCTTAAAAGACAAATTAAAACCCATGTGACATCACCAGTATAAATACCAACTGCCATACTTCAATCACTGATATTTTTCTTGGCACACATAGTGTGGGTTTCAGGTATACTTTGAAATATTTTGTTTAAATTTGGAGTTAGACGAAGTCTAAAGTTCACGTGTTTTATACACATTTATTTTTCAGTGTGCTTATTGTTTCTCAGACTTGGTCTGGGTTTTTGACATGGTACACATGAATTTCAAGTTCTGTTGTGAAACGTATCCTATATACATGTCCTCACGAGAAAAATCTGACATCCTCTCAATTATGGCAGACTTGGGTGATGAGTATTTTGAGGGGTTTGATAGCGAGGACATTAGAAAGGTGGAGAAAAGACTCGCTTCTAAAATAAAAGAGATAAGAGCATTAGAATTTAGGGAACTGCAGGTTCTGCAATACAAAATGATAATGAACAAGGGCCCTCAACGTCGATGGCGAAGCTGTCCTCGGGTTGTAAAAAAGGTAGCAAACCTAAAGAGCTGGCATAATCATGTTATTCAATTCATGAATGGATTAAGTTTGATGTACACATTAACCTCATTACCTATATAAAACTGATTTTAATGATAAAAAGCATTAAAAAAATGATAAAAAGCATCATATAGTTAGACAAGACTTAAATTGACTTTTCACAGAAAGCGAATTGAATAACATGAGTACCGTAAATCTGGAAATTTTTACGTCGATTTATTTTTGCGAATCTGGGTCAAAAAGCTGTTGATTAATTTTTACGTTTCAATTTTTTGCGAATTGACATTCATTGTGCTTAAATTAAAAAGTGCTTAAAATTTTCATAGCAGTTTATAAGTTTCGCATACGCATGTACATTGTACATACAATATTAAACGATGCCAACATTCAATAATCGGATTATGTACTTTCTATAAATTACACGTGTACATACAATACTAAACAATACGAATGTTCAACAATCAGATAAAAATATTAGAATTTACGAGATAAAACATCTAAACTATTTAAAGTTTTCATAACATTTAATAAATCATGCATGTACATAAAATAGTTATGTAAAACGATGTCAGCTTTAACAAACCTTCAGATAAAACTTTTGTTCTTAAATGGCTGGCCTCTCATAGAGAAATAATTTAAAAAGAGACATACTGCCTGTCAAATCATCCGTGAAGTGAAGGCACTCTCACGCACGGATTATCACAGGTAATTAACTTGTTAGTATAAACAGGTTTCTTAAAACGACCACTGCTTATGAACACCTGTTCATCTTGTTAAAAATAGCAATTTTTTTGTTTTCATTCTTTTGTTGTTGATTTATTTTTAAGAAATATATTTTTTGCGAATGCAATGAACGCGCAAATTTGCTAAAAATTTATCTACAGCAAAAATTTCCAGATTTACGGTATATATATACAGATGCAACATTATAAACATCTCTGAAAGGGGAGATTTTGCTATTTATTTCATACCTTTTATACGATACGAACAGTTTGAACAGTGAAATCCCAATAAGTTATTTAATACTGCATTTATTCCGTAAATGGCATACAAATTAATATGTCATATATGTGATAATTTTTAGACCCAAATACTGTACAGGAGTCTTCAAATACTGGAATTTGGGTGAAAATACTATACATTGTTCATCAAAAAACTTTACAAAAAAAATGTACAAAATATCGACCAAAAATCAATGGAAGCTAGAGGTTCATTTTTTATTAATAAATTTCAGATCAACCAACAAGTGTACCACTGCATGCAGTGTTATAATATTTAATTACTCATTTCAAGGAACTTTTGCAGTTTTTAGAATTTCAGCAATCCCAATGGTCAATGCTGAATTTGGTAAAAAGACTTCCATAGTACATGCAGTGTTAAATGCACGAGTCTGGGCATCTCCAGTCATCTGCATATTTTTTTCAATGATACTATTAGCATTTCTCTGTGTTAGAATGGACAATACTTATCCTGCTTATGCCTAAGCAGAGCAAAAAGAAAAGTCATGGCTTAAACTTCGTGTTGTTGTTACACTGTTGCTCTGATTATTGTTGTTTTCTTTTTGATTTTGTTCTACTGACTAAATTTTAACTACCGTATTTGGCTGAATATAATACGCACTTTCTTCCTGGAAAATGTTTACACCACAGTAAGATTTTTATAGTTTTTTCTTTCAGGTGAAACATGGCTATTGGACATATTGTAGTATTACCTAGAGACATGGGCAATTTCTTGTTGTTTATCGCTGTATTTAGAACTTCGGAAAATTATTGTTGGAATGTAGGCTTGTTGAAAATGTTATATTTATAATCTGTTGATAATGATCATCTGTTGTTAAATGATATTAAAAACAAGTTACAATTAATTTGAGCTGCATATTCATTGCCTACGTGTAGGCCGCCATTGACGATGTTATTTATAGATGTTCACGCATCCTTTGCCACGTGCTTGCGTAATCATAGTACACACGTACCGAATCAGACACTTAGTT
The DNA here is from genome assembly GCF_033153115.1 of Saccostrea echinata. Lineage (NCBI taxonomy): Eukaryota > Metazoa > Mollusca > Bivalvia > Ostreida > Ostreidae > Saccostrea > Saccostrea echinata. Next base: position 30,853,941 of record NW_026889778.1, read on the forward strand.
GGAAAAAAAAATATTTGAGCAATTTTATAATGAAGTACAACAATAGGCGCAAGGGCCTTAAATCGCTCTTCTGATAAACTGTACAACCTATCACTTCTATTTGAAGCCTCTAAGTATCCTGTATACATTTATTTAGATACAGCCTTGAAATTCCAAAGGTAGGTCATCATGACCTACATTTTAGATGAAACCCTCTGAGAACCCAAGATGATTCTAAGCCAATTTGTACCTGAGAGTAGGTCACAGTGACCTACTTATCACTTGTCATTCTCTGAGGAGCCAAGATGCATCAACTAAGCCAATTAATACCTAAAAAAATTTTGAAATTATAGCCATAAAATTTCAGATGACATACTTTGAGGACCCAAGATAGATCAACTGACAAAGTTTGATTATTCTAAGCCAATAAGTACCTGATATATTTAAATATAGCCATAAAATTTCAAAAGTAGGTCACAGTGACCTATATTTCAGTCAACTTACTCCGAGGACCCAAGATGCATCAACTGACAAAGTTTGATGATTCTAAGCTAATTAATACCTGAAATATTTCATTATAGCCATATAAATTGAAAAGTAGGTCAGGGTGACCTACTTTTCAGTAGACGTACTCAGAGGACCCAAGATGCATCAACTGACAAAGTTTAATGATTCTAAGCCAAATAGTACATGAAGTATTTAATTAAAGCCATAAATTTTCAAAAGTAGGTCACGGTGACCTACTTTTCAGTCGACCTACTCCGAGGACCCAAGATGCATCAACTGACAAATTTTGATGATTCTAAGCCAAATAGTACCTGAAAAATATTAAATACAGCCATAAAATTTCAAAAGTAGATCAAGGTGACCTACTTTTCAGTTGTCATACTCCAAGAACCAAATATGCATCAAGTGACAAAGTTTGATGATTCTAAGCCAATTAGTACCTGAAATATTTAAATAAAGCCATAAATTTTCAAGAATAGGTCACAGTGACCTACTTTTCAGTCGACTTACTCCGAAGACCAAAGATGCATCAACTGACAAAGTTTGATGATTCTAAGCCAATTAGTACCTGAAATATTTAATTATAGTCATAAAAATTGAAAAGTAGGTCGTGGTGACCTACTTTTCAGTCGACCTACTCTGAGGACCCAAGATACATCAACTGATAAATTTTGATGATTTTAAGCCAAACAGTACCCTAAATATTTAAATATAGCCATCAAATTTCAAAAGTAGGTCATGGTGACCTTCTTTTCAGTTAACATTTTTGGAGGACCCAAGATGCATCAACTGACAAAGTTTTATGATCATAAGCCTTAAAATGTCCAAAATATGTCTCTAAAATGATTTGAAATCGAATACCTGCAGAGTTCAAAAAGTAGGTCACTTTGACCTACTTTTTAACAAATATGTTTTATGGCCCCAAGATGCATCATCTTACAAGATTTAATGATTCTAAACCTCTTAGTTTTCAAATTAATGACCTTAAATATAATGTAAAAGATTAGCCATAAAATTCAAAAAGTAGGTCAAGGTGACCTACTTTTAGTTGACATACTCCAAGGACCAAAGATGCATCAACTGACAAAATTTGATGGTCATAGGCCTTATATTGTTCAAAATATGCCTTTAAATCATTTTGAAAAAGAATGGCCGCAAAATTTAAAATGTAGGTCACCGTGACCTACTTTTGAGTCACATGATATGAGGTTCTTAGGTGCATCAATTGACAAGATTTGATGATCCTAGTCCTTATGGACTTTTGCGAGAAGCACTTTTACACTCGACGGCTTACTTTGACATTTAAATGTGTGTTATGTACGGAGGTAAGGAATTGATATTAGATTAAAAACCTTGCTTGTGGTCATAGGTATGGTGTTAGGGGCACTTATATGATTTACTGGCATGCAATCAACACAAGAGATGATGGGAGGTAAAATAACTTATTTTAAATTACCTTATTTGTACAGGGCAGTATTTCCTTTCAATCTCATTTTATGAAGGAATCAATTGCAAATAAGGAAGAAAAAACATTCCTGAAGAAAAAACTTTGCAGGAGTTGGTCAATATGGAAGGGAGGGGGTTTAGTATAGGGTGTTTCACATTCCCCTCCCTAGACAACATAATATGTGTGTTGAAATGCCCGATGATTATCTTTGAATTAACTGTTAAGCTAAATATTTATATCGCAAAAGAGCTGCCGTATATTGTCCCAGTGTAAAAGTAAGTCATAGATTGTAAAAGTCAGCGCTTCCCGCAAAAGTCCTACAGTAAGCAAATTATCAACATTTTAATAAAATGTAATTTTTGGTCAACTTTGAAGTGGCCTTGAGACCACGCCCTTTGCCCCAGGGTAATGCCTTGAACAATTTTAATCTACAGTATATCTTTATCCTTGTATGTAAGTTTGGTAATAATCTGCCAATTGGTTCTTGAGAAGATTTTTTAGCAACCAGTACTTTTGTTTTTATTTTCCTAATTATCTCCTCTTGTTTAAGAGTCACAACCCTAGTTTTAGTGTTTAAGTATAAACGGGAGCCCTTGGGCCAAGGATACCTTGTGACAAATTTGACAATAATTGGCCAAGGGGTTCTTGAGTTATGGCCCATATTCTAACAAGAGGCCCAAGGGCCTTAACGATCACCTGAGTATAATACAACACTGTAAAGGATCCATAGAAGTATAAAACAAAATTAACTGATAGATGAAGCAATGTTACCCAAGAATTTCAAAAATCTAGCAAAAATATCAAAAATGTCAATTCTAACCAAACTTGGTACAAAGCATCCATGGGTGAAGGGGAGATTAAATTGTAAAAGTGAAGGGCCAAGTCCCCATCAAAGGGGAGATAATCAAGATAATACAAAAATTGGGAGGGGTCATTAAAAAGTCTTCTTCTCAAGAACCACTGAGCCAGAAAGGCTGAAACTTAGGTGGAAGCATTCTGGGGTAGTGTAGATTCTAAATTGTTCAAATCCTGACCCCCAGGGGTAGGGCGGGGCCACAATAGGGAATCCAAGTTTTACATTGAAATATGTAGTAAAAAATCTTTAAAAATCTTCTTCTCAAGAACCTCTGAGCCAGAAAGGCTGAAACTTATGTGGAAGCATCCTGGGGTAGCGTAGATTCTAAATTGTTCAAATCATGACCCCCGGGGGTAGGGCGGGGCCACAATAGGGAATCCAAGTTTTACATTGAAATATATAGGAAAAATCTTTAAAAATCTTCTTTTCAAGAACCACTGGGCCAGAGAAGCTGAAACTTATGTGGAAGCATTCTGGGGTAGCGTAGATTCTAAATTGTTTAAATCATGACCCCCGGGGGTAGGGCGGGGCCACAATAGGGAATCCAAGTTTTACATTGAAATATATAGTAAAAATCTTTAAAAATCTTCTTCTCAAGAACCACTGGGCCAGAGAAGCTGAAACTTATGTTGAAGCATTCTGGGGTAGCGTAGATTCTAAATTGTTTAAATCATGACCCCCGGGGGTAGGGCGGGGCCACAATAGAGAATCCAAGTTTTACATTGAAATATATAGTAAAAATCTTTAAAAATCTTCTTCTCAAGAACCAGTGGGCCAGAGAAGCTGAAACTTATGTGGAAGCATCCTGGGGTAATGTAGATTCTAAATTGTTCAAATCATGACCCCCCGGGGGTCACAATAAGTACTACCGGGGGGGGGGGGTGAGAGAAATCAGGTGAAAAACAGCAAGGCCAAAGTTACTCAGGTGAGCGCTGTGGCCCATGGGCCTCTTGTTTTGAAATTTTATGGCTTTATTTAAATATATCAGGTACTTATTGGCTCAGAATCATCAACCTTTGTCAGTTGATGCATCTTGGGTCCTCAAAGTATGTCATCTGACCTACTTTTGAAATTTTATGGTTATAATTTTAAAAATATTTTAGTTATTAATTGGCTTTGAATCATCAAACTTAGTTGATGCATCTTGGGTCCACAGAAAATGACAAGTGATAAGTAGGTCACCATGACCAACTCTCAGGTACTAATTGACTTGAATCATCTTGGGTTCTCAGAGTGTTTCATCTAAAATGTAGGTCATGGTGACCTACCTTTGGAATTTCAAGGGTTTATCTAAATATACAGAATACTTAGAGGCTTCAAATAGAAGTGATGGGTTGTACAGTTTATCAGAAGAGCGATTCAAGGCCATTGGGCCTCTTGTTGCTTCAGTAATGTATACCAAAATATTGATTGTTAAAGAGTTATTGATTAAAGACTTTTTGCCCCTCTCGGCCCCTAATATGATGAGTCAGCGCTTTTTAGCTCACCTGAGCCAAATAGTGTAGATTGTTTGTTCAAATCATGACCCCCGGGGGTAGGGTGGGGCCACAATGGGCGATCAAAGTTTTATATAGGAACACATAGCAAAAATCTTTAAAAAAATCTTCTTCTCATGAACAGTAAAGCCATGGTTGGTCATATTTAAATGGAAGCAATATTCAATAATCAATCAGAAGCAAAAATCAGATATTGTAGATTCAATTTGTTCAAAACATGACCCCAAGGAGAATAGAGGGGCCATAATAGGGGATCATAGTTGTACAAAGAAAACAAAAGATATATCAATCAAAGTTTTCTTCTTAAGAACAGCAAAGCCATTATTTGTCATATTAATTCAAAAGAATCCCTATGAAGTATACATTCAAGTTAGTTCAAATTAACCCCCCCCCCAAACCAGTTTTATATTTAAACTTTAGAGACTGAACTGATTTCTGCTTTTTCCTATCCAGAGTGCTCAGGTGAGCGATGTGGCCCCTAGGCCTCTTGTTTCCTGATATCATGCTAAAGATCTTGTCATTCTGCACAAATATTGTTCAGTTTGTTTCAACAAAATAATTATACTTTAAAAGATATGATACAAAATGTCTCAAAAATTCAATCATGATTCGTGTCCTACTGAGCTTCCATACTAGGCACTTTCGGAAAATATTTAAACCCAGGTGCAAAATGGCAACATGTCTTCTGTCACCTCTGAAAATTTCAATGCTCCAGCTTAAGCTGTTTTTGAGTTCCATTGCATACAAAGAGGTCCTCTAAATTTTGATAAAAGGGTGATAACTTATGACCGGAAGTAAATATCACTTAACAGAATTACCGGAATTAACTTCAGATGTCAACGCATGTACCTTGAAAATTTGAATGGAATTGAACGAGCCACTTTCAAGAAATCGTCTGCACCAAATTTGCAAGACAGTAATACCCGCTCATATGTGTTTGCCTCTAAACTCTCCCTTCTACCTAGATAATGAACCCACAATATATTTTATAACCTACATAAAATATTTTCATGCGATAAATTAAGTAAAATATGCACAGCAGGACATATGGCTAATAGGCCTCTTGTGTAAACATTTCAATAATGAATTTATCAAATTTACTCGTCTGAAATTTAAGAGTTCTTTTAAGAAAGTTTTTTGGGGGATGTTTTTTCTGTTTTAAAAAAAAATCATTTTATGTTTGGAATTTGATAAATCTGTTCATGTCGTTGCAAAACAAAAAAATAATACTTTATAGTGTGTGAAAATTTGATAAAATTGAAAATTTTAGATGTTAAAACATTTTTTGAAAAAAAAAATCACTATTCAGTATATAAAGGGGGGGTTGCTTTCCAAACCCACCTGGGTGACCCCAACTGACTTCGTGATACTAGTTTTACCATGCTCTTTGATTTGCACGCACGTGGTGTTTTTGTGAAGGATTGATATTTCATATAGGCAAGCTATTTTGTGGTGTTAAGTGAATTTTGTTGAAAGTAGATTTACCTGGATTTATTGACTAGAGTCTAGCTAACAACAGAAAGTCATGTCCTACAGGAGTTTTGCGAGAAGCGCTGACTTTTACAATCGACGGCTTACTTTTACACTAGGACAGTATATGGAAGCTCTTTTGCGATATAAAAATTAAGCTTATTAGTTTATTAAACGATAATAATGGGCCATTTAAAAGCACATATTACGTTGTCTAGGAAGGGAACGCCAACCACCCTTCCCTCAACCCCCTCCCTTCCCACATTGGCCAACTCTTGCTTAGTTTTCCTTCCGGAATGTTTTTTCTTCCTTTTTTGATTCCTTCAGAAAATGAGATTGAAAGGGGATACTAATCCTCACGAATAAATAATTTAAGCTATGTAATTCTGCCTCCCATCATCTCTTACGTTGATTGCATACCAGTTAATCATGTAAGTGTTCTAAACAAAATACCTATAACCACTATTAAGGTTTTCTTATCTTTTATCAATTCCGTACCTCCGTACATGAGGTAGCTCTAGATGTCAAAGTAAGTAGTCGACTGTAAAAGTTAGTGCTTCTCACAAAAGTCCACTATCAGGGCATACATTCACTGTGTGTCTGAGAGAGGAATGAACGATAACTCGGCATGGGAGACTGTATACAGGCAAGTATCTCAAATGAAATCCCTAAACCAGATAAAAGAAACTTATGTCATGACACATAGAATGGTATATAAATCATGAGTCCTGGAGGTCATTCCCACCTGCTGAAACTGGAAATGAACAAATATCTCAAAACATTTAAGAGCCATAAAGTTGTATGATTGTAGGTATTGTCTTGGATTAAGCCCCACCCTTTTTAAAAAAAATCTTGATTGATATAAAAATAAAGCTTTGAACTTTATGAATAGGATGTCCTTGGGTAGAGGGTATGCAGTGACCTTAAATCATTTTTCTAGGTGAAAGATTAAGGTCAGATAGTTTCTTTGCACAAGAAAACCTTGTTCAGAGTATTATTGTCTTCTCTCCCCTTGGCCTTACCTAGCTCAAACTTTACCTATGGGGTTGAGGAAGTTCAAGGACTTGAACCAATTTTTTCAAGCAAAGGTTAAGGTCAAAATAACCTCCTTGTGTAAAATCCTTGTTTAGAGCATATTTTCTCTCCCCTTGGCTCTTTTGGGCTCATACTTTATCCATAGAGTACTCTTGGGTAGAGGGTGTGTAGTGACATTGAACCAATTTTCTAGATGAAAGGTCAAGGTCAGACAATCTCTTAGCAATCAATGTCAAGGGTTTATGTTTTCTCCCCTTGGTCTTACCTGGATCAAACATCAATTTTCTAGGTTGTTGTCAAGTTTATAGAAAACCTCTGTAAATAAATTTCTTGATCATTACACAAGTCACACAAAAAGAAAAAAACTACAACTGAGTTTGAGTTCAAGGCTTAAATCCATTACAAAATACATGACTTCATATTTTGAGTATGCAAAAATGAACTAAATTATTTTTGAAAATTACTCACATAGACCCTCACTTGACTTGTTGTAGACGGGTGTCACAACAGCCGTCGTGTTCTGTTCAGTCAGACACAACAAGATTTTTTTTTTCTATTTACATTTTTTTTCTATTTACATTTTTTGGCTGTGGAAATTCAGGTTGGCTTGTAATTATATAGTTATAAGCATGAAAAGATTGGTAATAAATTTGTAAAGGTGTTTGTTTTATTTTCAAATTGTACATTATTTCAAACGTCAAATAAACATTATATTCAGTTTGGTAAAATAAGAAAAGTCGATAAACTAAAATGTAAAATAAAACGCAAAGTACAGGCTTTAACGAAGCTTATACATGTATATTTATGATGTCACGTGCATGATGTCTGCGTTGTTCAGTAAATATTTATTTTTTATGTTCTAAATGTTACAAGATTATTTTGCAATTGTCATTTATTTATAATTTTAATTAGGGGGTTCAGTATGGCTTTTAAGGATAAAGGTGTCTCCTCCTTTGTCTGGGTGCAGTTGACCGAGACAATCTCTACCAGAGAGCACTTTGTAAGTTTCACTAACACCTGTTAGTGAAGTTTGCAAAGCTCCTTCTGGAAGAAAATGCCGACGTGAATACTTCAACGCTCCTTTTCCCTAAATAATAATGTAATAATAAAGTTTGAGTAAACGTCTTTGATAAGATTAGAGGGCGGATCCAGAAGGGGTGGTGGTCCAGGGGATTCAGTCTTAAAATCAACGAAAGTTGTCAAAAAAAATTAAATAGAAAATTAATTGTAAAACTGGCTACACAGTTTTACGTATTAAAGCAGAAATAGTGTAAATGAGGTGCGAGGTTAGTGTAGGGGGTTATTAGAGCTGCCTAAACGTCTTTGTGGCGAATATCCCCCCCCCCCCATTTTCATAAAATCCTAGATCAGCCTGATGAGAGCGGCTACTGACTTTTAATGGAATTATGCTGTGTGAATTTGAACATAATGAAACTCTTCGTTGTTGTATTTAAATCACAAAATAATGCGAGAACCTGCATGCATGGGGTTGTTTTAACCCCAAACTCTCCGCTCCCATGCTGAAAATCCGGATCAACTGGCCAAATCGGCTAAAAATAATGCTGAAATCATTTTTTCTTACACAAAATTTCGGTTTCCTAATGCTTTAAAACATTATCACGAAAAAGAAAAATCCACTGGCTGACTCTCTAAGCTTTTTTTTTAAGCTAAACTTGTAATAAGTGGTGAGTCCTCTACTAAAATTGAGAAATTTATGGCCCAGGTCAGGGGTTCTGGTGTTAGGACAGGGCTCCATATGTCTTACAGTGAAATGATTATTTCTTTGAAAATCCACTTCTCTGCTCCTGGGTATTTAGCAGACAAATTAATTGCATGTTTTTGATGTGAAAGAGTGCTTCTTCTGAAATTGTTGAATTTATGACCCCCTGGATCAGAGTTCTGAATAATTACTCTGCTTTAAGAGAAGTTGCTTCCTTTGTTATGTGCTTATTATTTTTGTATAATATATCACTGCAAATACTGTAATTGATACTAGTAGGTAAATTTAATAAAGGAATTATACAAGAATTTTGATATAATGTAAAAGTATTTTTTCAGTTTTTAATGGTTTAGTAGACTTGTTAGCAAATTCTTATTTATAATATTGTAAAGTGGAAATAACTCACAATATTATACATATTTGCACTCTTGGTAAAGTTTTGAATTCAAAAAGTGAGTCATGGATGAATATGTTATTCCAAAGGAAAAAGAAGGCAGACTGAAATCTTACATTGTATGTGAGCTTGTCATTCTGTGTTTCAAAAATTAAAAAAAAAAATGCATAAATTTTGCAATTCTATTAATTTTTGAAAACCAGTACAGTAATGGTAAATAATGCATTACTTACAGAACCAAAATATTAATAGAATGCATAACTTGGAGAGAACAGAGTAAAAGTGAAACCTTAATAACCCAACATGCACTTTGACATAAAACGAAGTTGAGATAGGGTGTTGGATTGCATAATGTAAAGAAAACAGAAAAAAGTACTCGGTAACATGAGGATGAAAATAAAGGTGGCATTCACATTGAAACGGATTGCACAAGTGTTGGATTAGACAATTTTTAATGGCCAAATTCTAGCAGCATAGGTAGGTAATGATAATGTCATGCAGTGTGAAAAATAGCAAAGTGTTATTTTTTTTCACACAAAAAAATATCAAGAGTGCAAGACGACTCTCATTTTCCTTCCCTTTACAAAAAGTTTTGTAAGAAACACTCCCTGGTGCCTGCTTGTCAATCCATCTCATTGATTTGAATAAAATATATAAGATATAAGATATCGAGAGGAAATGAACCATTCTGACAGAGAATAATCTGCCAAAGTTTCTCCTATTGACCCTGTTACTCACTGATTTTTTTAACTCGTAACATTCAACATCGGTTTTAGTACTGGTAACAAAGAAAATTCAGATGATGGGATTACAAAACACCAGTGAATTAACCGTGCACATTACCTCCATTGAATAACTCCATCATGATCACTTGGACGTTTTATATAACTTGTATATGCCAAAATAATATTTGCAGTTATGTTTCTTGTGTTTTTTTCCCTAAAAATAAAGTAAGCATAAAAAATATTTTTTTTTTAACGATTTAATTGTACTTAATAAAATAAACAAAAACACGGGCCCAAAGAAACTGCAGAGGTGGAATCAGGTGCCCAGGAGGAGTAAGCATCACATGTCGATTGGAATCACCCTACACGAGCCCTAAGAATTGATCAGATACACATAATATTTTGTGCTCAAATTTAGTATTAAGAAAACAATCGTTATGAAAAACGTCCACTGATTGATCGGAAAAAATCGACAAGCAATACAAATCTGTGAGCAGCGTATAAAACACTATAAAACACGGAATTTCGAGAAATTCGAGATCAGGTACCTAGGAGGAGTAAGTATCCCCTGTTGACTGGTCACACCGGCTATGAGCCCTATTTATTAATCAGGTACTCAATTCCTTAGTCAAATTTAGTATAAAAACAAAGGTCTAGCAATCGGTATGTAACACGTCAACCAAACAAAAAAGCGATGGGTTACATTTGTTAACAGGGTCTTACAACAATTATAGATTTTAAGAAATTCTGACTTTAAACAAGGTTGTTGAAATCCCTGTAAGATCTGCCAGTAGCTTGTCTCGATTAAAAAATAACTATTGTTAATTGATAAAACGTTGTCAATGTATCTAAATGTTGAGTTGAAGGCCACAACGTTTTTCAAATTTGTCACAGAGTCCTTGGTCCTTGGCCAAAGGGCTCTCCTTTTTACTAAAACAAGGGATGTGACCCTTAAACAAGGGGAGATAATTAGGAAATCAAGAGGCCCATGGGCCACATCGCTCACCTGAGCACATTGGCTAGGCAAAAGCACAAATCAGTTCAGTATTGAAAAGATTACCGGGGGGGGGGGGGGCTTGAATTTTAAACTACCTGATGATGCTTCCATGTCAATATAACAAATGGCTTTGTTGTACTTGAGAAGATTTAAAAAAAAATTCCCATATATTCCTTTGTCAAAATTTGATCCCCAATTGTGGCTCCTCCCTATCCAAGGGGTCATCATTTGAACAAACTTGAATCTACACTACCTGAGGATGCTTCCATATCAGTATGACTAAACATAGCTTTTCTGTTCTTGAGAAGAAATATTTTTTCTATATATTCTTATGTAAAACATTTGATCCCCCATTGCCCCCCCCCCTACCCCCCGGGGTCATGATTTGATCAAACTTGAATCAACACTATCTGAGGATGCTTCCATATAAATGACTCATCATGGCTTTGCTGTTCTTCATCAGAAGATTTTTAAAGATTTTTCCTATATATTTCAATGTAAAACTTTGATCCTCCATTGTGGCCCCGCCCTACCCCCAGGGGTCATGATTTGAACAAATTTGAATCTACACTACCTGAGGATGCTTCCATATAAATATGACTCATCATGGCTTTGCTGTTCTTCAGAAGAAGATTTTTAAAGGTTTTTCCTATATATTTCTATGCAAACTTTGATCCTCCATTGTGGCCCCGCCCTACCCCCGGGGGTCATGATTTGAACAAATTTGAATCTACACTACCTGAGGATGCTTCCATATAAATATGGCTCATCATGGCTTTGCTGTTCTTGAGAAGAAGATTTTTAAAGGTTTTTCCTATATATTTCTATGTAAAACTTTGATCCTCCATTGTGGCCCCGCCCTACCCCTTGGGGTCATGATTTGAACAAATTTGAATCTACACTACCTGAGGATGCTTCCATATAAATATGGCTCATCATGGCTTTGCTGTTCTTCAGAAGAAGATTTTTAAAGGTTTTTCCTATATATTTCTATGTAAAACTGATCCTCCATTGTGGCCCCGCCCTACCCCCAGGGGTCATGATTTGAACAAACTTGAATGTACACTACCTGAGAATGCTTCCACGTTAGTTTCATCTTTCATGGCCCTTTGGTTCTTGAGAAGAAGATTTTTAAAAGATGCTATTTATTTTTCACTAATTCTTTATTATCTCCCCTTGAAAGAGGGCGTGGCCCTTCATTTGAACAAACTTGAATCCCCTTCACCCAAGGATGCTTTGTGGCAAGTTTGGTTGAAATTTGCCCAGTGGTTCTGGAGAAGAAGTCGAAAATGTGAAAAGTTTACAGACAGACAGACGGACTACAGACAAAATGTGATCAGAAAAGCTCACTTGAGCTTTCAGCTCAGGTGAGCTAATAAAACAAAAGTACTGATTGCTTAAAAATCTTCTTCTCAAGAACCAGCTGACAGATTATCACCAAACTTATACACAAGGGTGAGGATATGTTTTAAATTAAAAATTGTTCAAGGCATCACCCTGGGGCAAAGGGCGTGGTCTCAAGGTCACTTCAAAGTTGACCAAAAATTGTTTTGTTTAAACTCTGATATTTTGTTTACTATAAGGACTAGGATAATCAAATCTTGTCAGTTGATGCATCTTAGGACCTGACTCAAAAGTAGGTCACCGTGACCTACTTTTTGAATTTTGCAGGTTGTTTTCAAATTAAAAAGCACATTTTGGCCACTTTAAGGCCTATGTTCATCAAACTTTGTCAACTGATGCATCTTGGGTCTTTGAAGTATATCAACTGAAAGGTAGGTCACCTTGACCTACTTTCTGAATTTTATGGCTAATCTTTTCCAAAACATTTGAGGTAATTATTTCAGGTACTGTGAGGTTTAGAATCATCAAACCTTGTAAGTTGATGCATCTTGGGACTTTAAAACATATTTATTAAAATGTAGGTCACCGTGACCTACTTTTTGAATTTTGCAGGCATTTGTTTTCAAATTGCTTCAGAAGTATATTTTGGACACTTTTGGGCCTACGATCATCAAACTTTATCAGTTGATTCATCTTAGGTCCTTGGAGAAGGTCAACTGAAAAGTAGGTCACAGTGACCTATTTTTGAAAAGTATGGCTATATTCAAATATTTCATATACTAAATGGCTTAGAATCATCAAACTTTGTCTGCTGATGTATCTTGGGTCCTCGGGGAATTTCAACTGAAAAGTTGGGCACCACGACCTTCTTTTGAAAATTTATGGCTTCTCAATGTATTTAACTATTTCATGTACTGTTTAGCTAAGAATCATCAAACTTTGTCAGTTCATGCATCTTGAGTCCTTGGAGAACATACGTCAACTGAAAAGTCACTGTGACCTACTTTTAAAATTTTATGGCAATATTTAAATATTTTCAGTTACTAATTGTTTTAGAATTATCAAACTGTGTCAGTTGATTCATCTTGAGTCCTTAAAGTATATTTACTAAAAGTATGTCAAACTGACCTACTTCTGAATTTTTATACCTATTTCAGGTACCAATTGGCACGGAATCGATAAACTTTGTCAGTTGATGTATTTTGGGTCCTTGGAGAAGTTCAACTGAAAAGTAGGTCACTGTGAACTACATTAAAAATTTTATAGCTATATTTAAATATTTCAGGTACCAATTGGCTTACAATCATCAAACCTTGTCAGTTGATGCATCTTGATTCCTCGGAGAATGTCAACTGATAAATAGGTCACCGTGACCAACTTTTGAAATTTTATGCTTATATTTAAATATTTCAGGTACTAGTTGGCTTAGAATCATCAAATTTTGTCAGTTGATGCATCTTGAGTCCTCGGAGTAGCTCAACTGAAAAGTAGGTCATCATGACCTACATTTGGAAGTTCAAGGCATTATCTAAATATTTTTAAATATTAAAAGACTTAAAACCATCAATTTTTGTCAGTTAATTTATCTTGGGTTCTTAGAATGTTTTAACCAAAATGTAGGTCATAATGATCTACTTTTGGAATTTCAAGACTTGATCCAGGATTCGTATAAGCTTCAAATAGAAGTTATAGGTTGTACAATTTATCAGAAGAGTAATTCAAGGACCTTGGGCCTCTTGTTGAGAAGTCACATCTGATTTACGCCATTTCTGAGGTATGCATAGCACATACTCTAGTAAGGAAACTAAGTATTCTGTCCCTGGACACCTAGGAAATGAATATTATGTTCTAAGAAGGCATGGCAATTGAAATAAATAATCTGCGTCGAAAAGATGAACATAAAATTGTTGCCAAGATTTTGGGAGAACTTAACCCATACAAAACTATCCTAGGTTTACAGTTAGTTAGCTGTAAATCACAATAGACGTAGGATGAAGTAGACGATAAAGGGGTCCTGTAAATCGTCATTTTTTGTACTTTATCTTACTTAGAAATTTTTATATTATTATACGAAATTTATACAGCGCTAAATATAAGACTAGAATTACTCTAAAATGCTGTGAAGTTGATATCATCTTGAGGCGCTTGGTTTCTGGAGGGTATATTTTGTGTATAATGTGTTTTTCTAGATGTGTCAGAATAATTCGTTAAAATGAAAATAAAAAATCGCTGAAATTAGCACGCTTTAAAAATATCATATAACTGTATATAAAAACCGCAAAGGTACGACAGTTGCCATTTTAGATATCAGGGGTTGCCTCGGTTCACACTTGATTTTAATCAATATCTTCATTTTTTCTACCGGTGTTGGGTAAAATCTAGCTTCAAAAATGATTGAATAACTCCCTCCAGTCGTCTGCCGATTTAAACTTGCCGTATAAAACATGCAGTAAGCCAAAATGTCCTCGATACGTAGCACTTAAACTAAAAGCATCTTGGGTCCTCAAAAACCGTCAACTGAAAAGTAGGTCACCGTGACCTAATTTTCAATTTATATGACTATAATGAAATATTTCAGATACTAATTGGCTTAGAATCATCAAACTTTGTCAGTTGAAACATCTTGGGTCTTCGGAGTAGGTCAACTGAAAAGTAGGTCACCGTGACCTACTTTTGAAAATTTATGGCTTTAATTAAATATTTCGGGTACTAATTGGCTTAGAATCATTAAACTTTGTCAGTTGATTCATCTTGGGTCCTTGGAGTACAACTGAAAAGTAGGTTACCATGACCTACTTTTGAAAATTTATGGCTTTGATTAAATATTTTGGGTTATAATTGGCTTAGAATCATCAAACTTTGTCAGTTGATGCATCTTGGGTCCTTGGAGTACAACAACTGAAAAGTAGGTCACTTTGACCTACTTATAAAATTTTATGGTTATAATTTTAAAAAAATATTTTAGGTATTAATTGGCTTAGAATCATCAAACTTAGTTGATGGATCCTCAGAGAATGACAAGTGATAAGTAGGTCACCATGACCAACTCTCAGGTACTAATTGGCTTAGAATCATCTTGGGTTCTCAGAATGTGAATTGGAATTTTAAGGGTTCATCTAAATAAACAGGATACTTAGAGGCTTCAAATAGAAGTGATAGGTTGTACAGTTTATCAGAAGAGCGATTCAAGGCCCTTGGGTCTCTTGTAAAAATAATGGAATTATCGCTAATACGAGAAATTACCTTTGTTTCGTATGTAAGTTTTATCGCAAATAGTGTAAATTCTATTATTTCGTGTCATTCTTTAAAGTTTAAAGCCTGCATTTTTAATTAAACAATTTATTTCCACTTGGGGTTTCAGCGGCGAGGTTTTTTACAATGGATGCTAGAGGTTACGCGGCGCCAAGGCAAAAGTATCTCACCGTGAACCTCTAGCATGCTGGTGTAGGCCATCATATAACTGAGCTCGTATAATATATTTATGCAAATATATTTACATTTCCAAGCAAAACAGACAGTAGACAACTTGTACAACCTTGTTAAATGGATCTGATATTTAATTTCATTGAAATATTTTCAAACGACTCATATGCATTATAAAACTTGATTGTATTTTTGCCAATAAGTACGTTATACGTATTTCTAAAACTATATAAATGTGTTAGGCCCTATCAGTTATGCTCATATGCTTCGAAAATGTTCATCTTTTTTATTGCATACAAATCTGCAGATCACTCACAACATCTTAAAAATGCACAGTTTATTTACTTACCGAAAAATACACATGTACACACATTACCAATTCTTACGTTATGAAAAGAATATCACGCATATTCTTGTATTTTAACCACATGATGTACCCCATTACTTAATATTTAAAGTCAGAAAATCATGGTTCTAAATACAGATATACAGATATTTAATCAATATCAATGTAGTACATGTATATCAATAAATCTTAAAGAGTTCTGACATTTTCTGATACCTACGTTACATTCGGTAACGTATGTATTAACTGAGCCTCTATCATATTTTTAGTTTGAAATAAATTATGGGTTGTTTTTTTTTATTGAGAATTAAGTTGACAGTAAATGTAACTTTTTAAATGATAGTTAATCTCATAAACTTTATTATTTACGTACCTAATACTCCTTTTACTCATTACAAAATCTTTGATCTGTTTTGTCCCCCAGATTATTTTAATAGATGACCAAAATTAATGATAAGGGTACAAATACAATTTGATTGTTTTATATCATAAAAAATAAACACAACAATATGCAAGATTTTAATATAAACTTTAATCCAACAAATCATTATAAAATTTCTTACCATCGTTAGTCACTATATATCGGTTTTTACGTTACGACAATAATGTAATATTTTATCATTTGTTCTTATATTCTGATTCAGTTATAGTCTGGATTTTCAAAATGGTATTTAAACTTATTCATATGAAGTATTCAAACAATGAATTGATAGTTACCGAAATACGTTACATTAGTTGATACTTACGTTACTTTTGACGTACACAACTTCTGATGTCGTTTATTTTTTTTTTTAATTTATTTTTTTTTTTTTTTTTGAAGAAAAAAAATATTGCGATTGTTTTTAAATGCATTGATTTTTAAATATAGGTAAGTATAAATAAACATATTTCTGAACTAAAAGAAGTAAATTATATATTGTGTAACCATGTATACAAATGCTATAGATCGATTCAGTATTCAAGCTCGAACAAAACAAGTCAGGAGCAGAGCTAATGTAATGTATTTACATTAAACACAGGGGTCGTACCTGGTCAATTCCAGGGTTTGGGGTGTTCAACATTAACTGATTAAAAACTGATTGGTAGGATTTAAGTGGACTGCCGAAATATACAAATATGTCCTAACCTTATCTAGGTAAACAATAATCAATATAACAATCGGAGGCAAGCAACAATTAATTATCTGGTAGTCCTAACCTAATACTAAAACAAAAGCCCAGTCGCCCTCGGACTACCGCATATACTGTAGGATGCCTTATTCAGGATGGACAATGAGTATAGCAGCCTGGACAGACTGGTCAACCAATGCAGACGAGATCAAACAAACTATGGCTAGCCTCCATATTGGAGGTCAACCTTGTTTGTGGCAGGCCTTAACTGGTTTGGCCTTCTTCAAATTCTCTCTCTAACTGTAAAACAGGCGAGGAATATTAAACGTGAATACTTTATTCACTACACTCGTCTTCTGACCTTGGCTGCATCCGAAGAACAACTGCACCCCTACTAATGTGTTCGGAACCTTTTATTTTTCGATGTTCTCCAAATTATAAAACTCGAGGAGTTCAGAGTAGCTCTGAAAGTAGCTCTGGCGAGATTTAGCGAGACTACAGCGAGATGAGGTAAATTATTCACGGAAATGTGGCTAGGAAGTGACTTCCACATGGAGACATGTAAACAGAAAAGTTATGTTGCGTTTCAGTTTTCACCACTGTATAATATCTGAAGAAATGTATGTACTTCAGTCTCTCTTGAACGCATTCAAGCTTCAATAAGTATTCCTAATGAAATTATTTTCTGCAGTTATGTATTAAAATTCCTTTTTGGACAAAAATACTTGCATGGAACTATATATTTTTGGCGTAAGATTAACAAATGAGGTACCAATATGGCTTTAATTGAAAAATAAACTGAATGAGTTGAATTGCATTGTGGGTTACTACGGATACTAACAGGAATTTTACGCTTGGGAAAAAACCAAAATCTACAGGCGATCGGAAACACACAAATAAATTTTTCCATGCATTTCGTAGATGGAAAGTAATCTGTCCATTTTTATTCCATTATTCCCACAATTATTTATTATTGCTCACAATTACAAACATTTGTTAAAGGAACGTGGGATTCTGCCTTTCTTAAAACCAAACTGTAAGCGTCTGTATTCCTTTGTTGTACTATTGGTGAATGCAATTGTCAGGTGGGTTCCCTGGCCAAAAACACATGTGATCACGAGTATCGTAATGTAAAAAAAAAACTTTGTTGTCCATTTAACTATTTAGATGCCTCGTTTTCCTTAACATTGAAAGTGCAGGTGTTCTGAACGTGGCACAGACTACATTTTATTATATACATTTTCTAGTTAACAACGTAACAACAAATTGCAAACGCCCGTGAAAACTGTCATAATTTCTAATCATTGTATTTTTTTCATAAAAACAATTTTTTGAATTGGTTTTTACAGTCCATTTAATATCGATCGTAGATTGACCTGAACCACGTGTTCGAAGTAAAATGTAAACATGTAGTTGTCCAGTAAACGTTGTTATTCATTCAACGATTGGTCAATTGTTCGTGGTAAGATCCTCTGTGCGCATTAATAACAATAGCCATATAAGGTAAACAAAGGTTCATTGTAGAAGATATTACACATTATTTTTACCAGCTTATTGGGCGACTTTGGAAAAATTGTCACTACTGAGCTCCAATTTTCGCCGTAAATTATCACAAAAGCGAAGATTAAGTAGATTGTGATTTTAATACCCCTCCCCCACCTCCACCCCCGCCCCTGTCTATTTAAAATCATGAAAATCTCTCAGAGAGGCCTGGAAACACATTTTTCATAAGAAACAGACTATAACAAATTTCCTGTTTACTGCCAATTTTATTTATAAAACCGGTTCTACCCTATAACCTTTGAATGGGTCAACTGCACCACGTGTCTTGAATTTAAATCACAATAACATTAGTAGGGGTGAACTGTAGACGACTGCGGAGTCTCCGTATATACCGGTATACATAATTAAAGTCATGTGATGTTAACAGTGACTAATTGAGAACTTAGTATGGTCGTACCTTAAAATCCCGGAATTATTACACTAACACGGATCTCTAAAACATCATAGGTGGGACCAGGTGCCGTGGAGGACTGAGCTTCCCCTGCCGTCCAGTCACTCCGGCCGTGTGCTCCTTGCCATGATCGAGAAAAACGAAAAAATCCGTAGACAATTCAGTGTGTAAATAATGACCTTACATTTAGTATGAAAAAGTCAGCATTTGATTTAATGATAGTTTGTATTTACTGACATGGTCACTGTATCGACCAAAGAACTTGCGAAATGATGCCTTTAAACGAGGATTTTGATATTCTTGTTTCATTAACATTTTTGTCAATAGCTTGGCTCATTTTAGGAATAGTTGTACTTTATATCGAAGATTAAATAACCTGAAAGAAATATCATGGTCTGTATTCAAGTTCAAACAAAACTAGATGCTGTCATAAGACAGTAATACCCGCACATAGTGTTTGCCTCTAAACTCTCACTCCCACCTCTACCTGAGTAATGAAGAATGCACAATAGTTATTCTATATTTTTTTTTAACCTACATGAAATACCCGGTATATTCATGCATTCAATCGAGGGAAAAATACACAGTTGAGCATGTGGCCAATAGGGCTCTTGTGTTAGGACACTGTATTTCAATAATAAATTCTTTAAATTTACCTGTCTGTTTAAGAGTTCTTTTTAAGAAAGATTTTTTGGGATTTTTTTAATTAAAAAAAACAGTTTATGTTTGGAGTTGATGAATCTGTTCATGTTGTTGCAAACAGAAAATAAAACTTAAGTATGTGACAATTTTGATAAAATTGAAAATTTGAGTTGCCAAATGAATACTATTTTTTGAAGAAAAAAATCTGTATATAATTGGGGGGGGGGGGGGGGGGTACATTCTAAACCAACCTGGGTGACCCCAGTTTACCTCGCCCAAATACACATTCCAAACATTCCAAATACCCTCTGGAAAATTTCAAGATGACGTTTTTAGCTCACCTCAACGAAGTCGAGATGAGCTTATGCTATACCCCCGGCGTTGGCGTCGGCGTCCCGCTTAAAGTTTTAGGAGCAAGTCCATTCTCAAGTAACTATAAGCCCTACCTGGACCAAACTTGCATGGATTGTGCATATAGGGAATTACACTACCACACTTGCTTCGGATGCTGGATCTGACCTAGATTTTCCAGATGAGTGACCAGGTTAAAGTTTTTGGAGCAGGTCTATTTCCAAGTAATAAGCCCTACCTGGACCAAACTTGCATGGATGATGCATCTAGGGATGTACACTAACTAA
Source organism: Saccostrea echinata (assembly GCF_033153115.1). Taxonomy (NCBI): domain Eukaryota; kingdom Metazoa; phylum Mollusca; class Bivalvia; order Ostreida; family Ostreidae; genus Saccostrea; species Saccostrea echinata. The sequence continues at coordinate 30,874,023 of NW_026889778.1, forward strand.
CCTGCTTCGGATTCTGGATATGATCTAGATGTTCCACATGAGTGAATTTTAGCCATATTTTAACCAAATTAGCATGGATTATGATGTATCTATGGATGGACACTTTCAGACTTGCTTTTGATTCTGAATCTCATATTGATGGATATTGATCTTTGGATGTACTAGGAAAAAAATATGATGTGAGATTTGCCTTACTTATAGATAACATTCGTCGAGATGAGCTTAGTAATCTTTGAATACCTATGTTTGCAATCTCCAATAGTTACAAGTACCAGCAGTGGTATTAGTTTTACCAAACTCTTAGATTTGCATGTGGTGTTTATGATGGAATAATTTCATATTGGCAAGCTATTTTGTGGGGTTAATTAGTGTTAACTGGTGTTAATTTGTATCATGTTTTGAATGGATTTAAATATATTTATGGACTGGCTAGTGTTGTATCACTGTCATCCGTGACACAATCTTCATTAATTTATAAAAACGAAGCACAGCTTGAAACACGTGTCATTTTTATTATCACGTCAAAACTAAATTACAGAACCAGGTCTTTTCCGGAATAACATACAAAGTAGCAGATATACAATCTATATGCCGTATACTGGTATACTGTATACTGGGTCATCGAAAGGGCAATCCGGATTGTTACACAGATACACAACACTAGCTGACAACAGAAAGTCATGCTCTACCATAAGGTACAGGTATACATTCACTGCATGTTTGAGAGAGGAAGGAATGATAACTTTGCATGGAAGACTGAATACAGGTATGTATCTCAAATGAAATCCCTAAACCAAATATTTAATCTTGTGTCATGACACATAAAATGGTGCATAAATCATGACCCCTGAAGGTTATTCCCACCTGCTGAAACTGGAAATGGTCTAATATCTCAACAACAGGTCCATGGGCCACAACGCTCACCGGAGCCAATATGGCCCTGCTGTTCTTCGTCAGCAGATTTCTTCTTTATATTCATATTTTGATCGCCTGTTCTAAGCATACCCTACCCCCAGGTGCCATGTTTTGAATTGAATTGAATCTTAACTTTCTGAGGATGCTTCTATATTCATATAACTAATCATGGCTTTGCTGTTCTTGAAAACGGAATTTTAAAGATGTCCCCCCGGGGGGGGGGGATCATAATTTGAACAAACTTGAATCTACACTACCTGAGGATGCTTCCATATCAATATGACCAGTCATGGCTTTGTTGTTCTTGAGAAGAAGATTTTTAAAGATATTTCCTATATATACTTTGATACCCTATTATGGCCCCACCATACTACTGGAGGATGCCTTGAACAAACTTGAATCTACACTAACTGAGGATGATTCCATAGAAATAGGACAAATTGTTGCTATTGTTCTTGAGAAGAACATTTTCAAGATTTTTTATTCAGTATATTCCTATGTAAAACTTTGATCCCCCATTGTGACCCCACCCTACCCCAGGGGTCATGATTTGAATAAACTTGAATCTACACTACCTTAGGATGCTTCCATATCAATATGACTAATTGTGGCTTTGTTGTTTTTGAGAAGATTTTTAAGAATTTTCCTATATATGCCTATGTAAAACTTTGACCCCCCATTGTGGCCCCACCCTACCCTGGGGGTCATGATTTGAGCAATCTTGAATCTACACCATGTAATGAAGGTTTCACATAAGTTTCAACTTTTCTGGCTCAATGGTCCTGAGATTGATTGTATGTTGTTTTACGCCCAATTCGAGAATTTTTCACTCTTACAGAGACGTCATCATATACCGGTGAAGGGCTTCAAATTTACACCTTTACTCGGCACTCAGGTCCATTGAGCAGTGAGGGTTCTTTATCGTTCCAACGTCTACCGTGACACGGAGCCTCGGTTTTTAAGGTCTCGTCCGAAGGACCCGCAACTTTCACTTCAAAGTGCCGAGCGTATGGAACGCCTCAGCTGCCTTATGTGGAGAAAATTCATTATATGATGATACTTTAACATTATATGATGATACTTTGACATTATATGCTGATAGTTTGTCTTTGTATGCTGATACTTCAACATTATATGCTGATACTTCAACATTATATGCTGATACTTTAACATTATATGATGATATTTTGTCATTATATGCTGATAGTTTGTCTTTATATGCTGATACTTCAACATTATATACTGATACTTCAACATTATATGCTGATACTTTAACAATATATGATGATACTTCACTATATGGTGCTTTAAAATAGGTTAAACATCGGGATCGTGATACCAAAATCGTCCAAAACGCATGTAACAGACCGTGTGAGAATACGATCTTAGACAATTACATCAAATCAGATGGAATATTATATATTGCAGGTTGTTCGACGTATCCACGCCTTTTCTCAGCTAAACAGGTCTCTTTGGCCAGATTTTTAAGATTCAAGTGGATATAGACTTTTCGATCGTTGTTCATATTCATCATTTCACGGAAAGCTGACGTTGTATCTTAAAATATGTATGTGTAATGTGAAAATCTTTATAGGATGCTTTGAACAGTGCATTAATATTTTGTATTAATTCTTTTGATAAAAGTTTAGTAGATCCTTGAACCTAATGTTATGAATAAAAGTATAAAGTGTGTCTATGTAAAAAAAAGTTGGTAATTTTAAGCAGTCCTAAGGACAGTGGCAGATATATGTGTGAGAGGTGCCCCCCCCCCCCCCCAAAAAAAAAAAGAAGAAAAAAGTAAGGATGAAAGAAAGAAAAATTTTTAGAAAACTTTAAAATTTTTGATATTCAATATAGAAAACCTGAATCTTGAGAAACCCTTTGCTCTTATATACTCATCTTTACTACAAGTATTTTGAGTTTATGGTGTCATTAATATCACCCCTCCCCCCCCCCCCTCTTGAAATCCTGTATACGCCTCTGGAATGTTTTACTGGCTTACAAGTTAGATAATCATATGTATTATTGCAAAAAAATTAATAAATACAAGTAAATACTTGTATCTTATATGATTGTTTTAGATGAACTGCATGAGGAATAATTTAATTGAAATTTTAGTGAAATATTATATTAGTTGTTTGATGTTTGAATTTTTTTTTTTTTTTTTTTTTTTTTTTTTTTTTTGGTTTATAATTTTTTTAAAAAGTTTTGGGAGGGAGGTTGGGGTTGGTTGGCAAGATTGAAACTACGTTAAATATTCACAAAGTTCTAACTAACTTCGTAAGCTCAGTCTCGGTGATTTTACAGTTTTCCAGAATGATTGCTTGCATGGCATTGGATGTATAGACCAGCTTAAATAGTCCAGTTAAAAACGCAATGGCAGCTAGATTCTGGAAAAGGTTTTTAGTCATTAGTAGCCTGAATTACTATGTAGGTGTCATAACAATGAAATCTCTGAACAACAACCCCCTTCCTTCCAATTTCCAATTTTACATATAATAGTGCAGAGCTATCAAGAACTTAAGTGCTGAAGCGTGGTTCTGAGGCCGGAACGACCATGCAATATGGGGGGGGGGGGGGGGCTATCATAATATCATCTTATTGAAATTAATAATCTGTCCTTGAAAATGCTGAAAATAAATCAGTATGTCCTCCACTGGGATGACTTTGGCGTGATGGTAACCCCACCCGGCCACCCTTCTCCCCAAAGAAATGGAGTTTTCGAGTTTCGACTTTTTTGTTCAGTGTGTGTGAAAATAAATAATCTGTACCTGGTCATCTACAAAATGAATAATATATCATTCACGTAGTGACATGAAAATAAATAATCTGACTGGGGAAAAAATTGCACCCCAAACGAATCAAATGTGTGTCCCCTAAAGTGTCTTATTCTGTTTTGATGTCCTGTACCATCATTGATTAAAAAAAACAGCTACCATGAAGAGTTCCTGAACTTCCAAAATATCTTAAAATTTTTCGGCGGTACACGCGCTTTTTGCAAGTCTATCTTTGTTCAGTTCACTCTTTTATTATATATTTACTCTCTACCCCTTTCCAAATAAACCAGTAATTTCAAGACTGCTTACACGTGCTCCCTTCCCCCTTTCGTCCTATCAATTTGCCAATACATGTACATATATATACACCAATACATGTACATATTTATATACTAAAACTATGCAATTGATGGCGAGAACTAATATAGGCTATTTTTGCCTGCTGTTCAATCCATATTCAATGTATATACTTCTATGTATATCGTGAATAAAATACTTCTTAAACTAAAATTAAAATTAATCTATGCAATTGAAAACAATTTTTTTAAAAGATTTTTTCTCTTTAGCCGCCGAAATATGGCTAAAATATTGCCGACTCGGCGTTAAACAACAACAATCAATCTTCTAGTCAAAGAATGACGATCCCGATGTTTAACTTGCTTTTTAAAGCACCGTATAGTGAAGTATCAGGATATAATGTTAAAGTATCAATATATAATGTTGAAGTATCAGCATATAATGACAAAGTATCAGCATATAATGTTAAAGTATCAGCATATAATGTTGAAGTATCAGCATATAATGTTAAAGTATCAGCATTTTATGGCAAACTATCAGCATATAATGAATGTTCTCCACATAAGGCAGCTGCGGCGTTCCATACGAGCGCCTGGCGAAGAAACAGTTGCTACCTATTTTTTATCGTATTAGGTCAGTCGCGGCCGAGATTCGAACTCACGGCCTTCCGATCACGGAGCGAGCGCTCTACCAACTGAGCTACCGTGAAGGTATGATTCTTGAGAAGAAGATTTTTTAAAGATGACACCAAAATTTTACCAATTCTTAATTATCTTCCGTTGGAAGAGGGCGTGGCCCTTTATTTGAACAAATTTGAACCCCTCGCACCCAAGAATGCTTTGTGGCAAGTTTGGTTGAAATTTGCCCTGTGGCTCTGGAGAAGAAATCGAAAATTTGAAAAGTTTACGGACGGACAGACGGACTACAGGCAAAATGTGATCAGAAAAGCTCACTTGGGCTTTCAGCTTAGGTGAAATATAAAATATTTAAGCTTTACTCTAAACCATATATAATCTTGTTCTTTGTGGCATGAAACATAATACAGGTCATGACCACTGGAGGTCAACCCCCACCCCCACCCCCCAACCACCACCAACTGAAAATGGCCAAATATCTCAAAAACCGTTAAAAGCTATACCCAGGACCAATTAGAAATACAATATATATATAAAAATCACAACACCGAAATAAACTCTACCGGTTTCATTTTCAATCTTCAGGAGTTTGACAACATATTTCTTAGTTACACATAAATACAAAATCAACATTTTTTATGGAACCGTTGGTGTCCGGTTTGGACAAATTATACTGTATGCATATATATACAATATTGTTTGCATCTCTTGAGTCATAACACTTTTACCAGTATGTAGGTCATAGCCCATGAAGACCAGTCATTCCCCCTTAAACTGGAAATGGTCACAATACATCAAAATGATTGAAAGCAATAACTTTGGTAGCTATTGAATTCAATTCTTACAATATTTTTGTAATGTTTATTTAATGACAAGTTATGGCACGCCGATTGCATCAAAATTATTTTCTACACAACGATCACGATTTTATACACGATATACACGAGTAAAATAAAAATGCACGTATCGGTAAAAATTGCACATAGTTTGAAAGATTTTAACACAAATATACCGAAAAATACACGAATCCGAAATTTTTTACACGGTTAAGGGGTATGAAATGCACAAACGTAAAATCAAAAATTGCACGAGCAGAGGAAACTAAAAATTACACAAACAATTTTACTGCGCATACAGCTGCGCATATCATTATTATGCACATAGAATATTCATTGTATGGCACGCCAAATTCACAAAAATTAGATAAACCTAGTTTAACAGCTGATAAACTAGGTTTATTGATTGTAAACTATAGTTTACGAACTGTAAACTATAGTTAACGATTCGTTAACTGTAGTTTGCATTTGTAAAACTATATTTAACGGTTGTATAGAGTAGTTTACGAATGCTAATCTATGTTTATCTGTCTGTAAATAAACGTTAACAATAGATTTTGCTGATAAATATAGATTCTCATATGTAAACTATAATTTGCATTTGTTAACCATAGTTAAGAGTTGTTAATCAAAGTCTTACAAATCGTGAAACTATATTTATCAGATAAAATATGTTTTACATTCGTTAACTATAGATTTCGGTCGTAAACTATAGTTAACTGTTATTTATACTCAAAAACTATATTTAACAGACGTAAACTATACTTATCGATCGTAAACTATAGTTTTGAGAGCTAAACTATGATTCACATTTGCCAATCATAGTTTATCGTCATAAACTATAATTCACACTCGTAAACTATAATTAAGAGGTGTTAAATATAGTTTATCAATCTAAACACCTGTTAACGATCATAGTTTTCAATTCAAAATTTCGCGGCACCAATCGCGAAAGGTTTTATCAGTGCGGAGATTAAGGACAAGTGTTGGGCATTATCTAAAGCAAAGACCGAGTTATATATAATAGTTTATATATAATAATATTACTTTCTCTATTTAAACAGGATTAATTGTATTTGTTTTAAAATGTCGTGTATATATATATATTTCCTATGGGAAATTTTTAAAAATATGATAAACTTATCTATACTACTATATTAAAATAATAGACTCGAAATTTTGGCCTTTAATACCGATAAATCGGAAGAGTACTGTCTTTTGTTTTATATATTTTAAACATCATTGGTACTTGAAGATTACCAATTTGTTTTTATTTTTTCTCAATTAAGCTTCGCTAATTAATAATCAACGAAAATTCCTCAAAAAATTCCGAAAATCATCGGGATTTTTTGGATTTTACAATCTTGCGCGTGCGCATTACATTCACGCTAAATCACGGGAGGCTCATCACGGTGCTTTTTAAAGTTAAACCAGAGAAGACAAAAGTAAATACTAAGTTGATTTATATTTGTTATTTTATAATTTCTCTCATAAGAAATCATAAATATATATGAACAGAATATATAGCAAATTTCCAATGAAAATTTACATGTATTTGTATTATCGTTTCTGAGTTTATCCATGCAAATGTGATATTGTGGAAACTTAAACTAAGGGCAAAGAAATATTTGATTCCATGCAAAAAATTCACATTATATTTCTTAGGAGAGTGTAGATAGAATGTTATATCGTTAAAATGATAAATGTCCTACGGACCCAGTTTAACGATAGAATGCGTTCCGTGACAATAGCAAAGAAAATACGGGAGGTAACTCTAACTCGAGTTCCGAATGTCAACATGGTGTGTAAATTTGAAACGAGTAAAAAACTCCTTTGGTGAAAAAGTGTTGAATTATTATCCATTATATGGATTAAAATTTTTAAATGAAAGGTATTTACAGTCTTGAAAATGTTTGTTACGATTAGTTTGATTGTAATTTTCAATGCAACTTCATTAATTTTCTCCAAAATCGTTTCGGAGCGATTCTGCAATTTTCTGCTACATTACGGGTATATGGGATGCAATATAACTGTGGTGAGGGCCTGTCCCGAGACATAGTTAGATTCTTCTAACTAAGTGAGGTCACGTCCACTCTGGCTTCCCTGTTTGAACCTCAGCATCCATGGTCTAGAGAAGGGGAGATCAATATGGGAGGATTCATGGAGAGTGTAGTGAAATTAATAGCATTATTTTAGACTTATAGCTTTGTTATGTAAATACATGTAATGTTCTCTGACCCTGGTCTGTCAACAATACGATGAACACCCCCTGAGTTACCTGGGGCCCAGGTATAACCAGTCAAATCCTATAGTCATGTTGTAAACGCGCCGAATCCAATTAGCCCTTTTATGTATGCCTTTGTGTTTATTTTCCTGCCTGTTTACTCGCGTGTATGTTCATGCATATGTACCATGCATTCGTAGTTGTTATTTAAATTTTGAAATGCTTTCTTAAGCAGTTCTTGTGAGAACACTAGCATAAAAGTAGCATTGCAGAAAAAAAACATGTAACCCGTATTAGCGGATTAGGTAAATTTTTTCTGTGCAATGCTTGCACCGTGCATTTCCCACATAAACCATCAAAGAAAGCATTTTATTGTTTATATTTAAATTCACCTACAAAACTTTCATTAACTTTCAAAAAAATAAGGGTGAAATATGTAAATTATTGTTATTGATCTTCAGTACGCTATATAGAAGGGACAGTCTGTTCTTCTAAATATGACGCTTGATAGGTAGTCTGAAGTCAGCATTTGCAGCCGGTACAGTTCATTCTGTCAATGCTGCTAAAATATCGATTGTTTGTAAAATATAATCCATACATAGTAAATCTCAAAACTATGAGGTGGGACAAATTGATTGATTGTTGTTTAACGTCCCTCTTGAGAATTTTTTCACTCATATGGAGACGCCACCACTTGCCGGTGGAGGGCTACAAATTTTGATCTATACTCGGCACTCAGGGCCATTGAACAGTGAGGGATCTTTTTCGTGCCAGCACCTACTGCGACACGGGACCTCGGTTTATACGGTCTCATCCGAAGGACCGGTCTCCACGTCCCGCAGTGTGATTCGAACTCGCGACGTAAGGATCAACTCCTTACTTCACGACTCTAGAGCAGACGTTCTAACCACTGCGCCACGTGGGCAACGAGGTGGGACAAAATTAAGATCATAAAAAATATTTATTTATTGATGAAATGAATTATATTTAATCGTAGCAAACAAACTAACGTTTTATCAAATTGCCACAAGAAAAAATATACCAGCGTGAAAACAAATTGTCTTCTTCAGCAGCCATGACAGTTCTCATGTGGTGCAATGACTTCTGATTGAAAACGTTTAATACTGCAGTAGATTAATTTTTGTTATCACTAAACAGATATATAAATGTTTATGAGGTATGTATTTTATTTTTGCTGCATTATTTATATATGAAGTAAGAAAAATTCCCATATTCAGTTCAAGATCCGCTCCAAATTCTCATTGGCCATCCCAAAATAAAATCGGTCAAGGTCAGTAAACTTTATAGTTCGTGGTAAACTCAGACTTTACTAAATATATTTTGGAAAAAATTATGCTCTGAATAATTACATCAGAAAGGCATTTATTTTAAAATGTTTCTGATTACATTGTATGATTTCAATTAAAAAATGGAAATGATATTCTATGATACAAAAAGAGGTTTTTTTTGCTGCATTATTTATGGTTATTTATGTATGAAATAAGAAAAATTCCCATATTCAGTTTAAGATCCGCTCCCAAATTCTCATTGGCCGTCCCAAAAAAAAATCGGTAAAGGTCAGTAAACTTTCTATGATAGAAATATGATATTCTATGATACAAAAAGAGCCCCCCCCCCAACCGGAAAAGGTTTCATTCATTATTGCAGCAAGAAGTACTTTCAAGTTCCTACTTTCCTACTTAGGATACCGTTGCTTGGCTTATCTAAGATAATGATAATTTATGTTTCCCATATATATTATACTTAGTATAAACAAGAGGCCATTGGGCCACACCGCTCACCTGAGCAACTATGGTCAACTACTGTATAGAACCCAAACAGCTTTAACAAATCAAAAATATCTGTACAAATTTAGTATTTTTATATTAAATTTTTCAAACATATTCTAACTTTGAGATTTCTCTCAAAAGATTTTCATATGTAAAATTTACAGTAAATATTTTGTTCCCCTCCTCTCCCATTTTGGTTGTACCCTATCATGACCCCCTGTGATCATCATCATCAAATTTGAATGTACATTATATGAATTTACATTTCAGAAATCCTCTCTGGTCAAAAAGTTTTGGAAAAGAAAATTCATAAAAAAAATTTCCTATTAATACTCCCATGGATACCCTTCCCCCATTTTGGCCCCACCCTACCCCCAAGGGTCATGAAAGGTCATGATAAGATTTAAACAAAATTGAGAATGCTTCCACATAAGTTTCAACATTCCTGGCCAAAAGGTTCTTGAGAAGAAGATTTTTTTTTAAAAAATCCCTATATATTACTATGTAAATTTTCAACCCCCCCCCATTGAGACCCCACCTTACCCCTGGGGTTCATGATTTTAACAATTTAGAATCTACGTTACCCGAGGATGCTTCCTCATTAGTTTCAACTTTCCTGGCCAAATGGTTCTTGAGAAGAAGATTTTTAAAGATTTACCTACAAATTTCAATATTTCTTAATTATCTCCCCTTCAAAAAGGGTGTGATCCCTCATAATTAACAATTTTGAATCCCCTTCACACAAGGATATGCTTTGTGCCAAGTTTGCTTGAAATTGACCCAGTGGTTTTGGAGAAGAAGTCGAAAATGTGAAAAGTTTACAAACAGACAGACGGACAGACTGACAACAGACAAAATGTGATGAGAAAAGCTCACTTGAGCTTACAGCTCAGGTGAGCTAAAAGTAAAACACATTACATTTGTTGAATCATAAAAGATGGAAAAACTTTCAAATTGGTTACTATTTATTTCGAATTTTCAAAATAAAATCATTTGTCTACGGTCTATCCCAATTTAAAATGAGATAGACCATTGGGCTATTTCATTCTCTATATTAGTTTCGCACACTGAAATCCGAGGTTTTTGTTTTAATCGAATTGATTCAAAATATTTCTGATTCGTGGCAGCCCTAATTAGGGCTGTATCAACATATCGATACGTATTGATATTTAAGAATGTATCGTATCAAAAAAAAAATAACTTCCTATACGTATTATACAGGTAGATTTCCTTATAATTCTGTAAAAAAAAATTGGAAATTTCCATCACCAAAGGTTATATTTCCACTGTTTTGAATCAAAATTGATCAACAGTGATATAATCATTAAGCAGATAGCACATCGTAGATAAATAATACAAAATACATAGACAACTTTATTTTAACATGTTGATTTCACAGTCATTAAAAGTTTGAATTTGAAATTTAATTTGTGATCATAGTGAGACAAAAACTTCGAAATGGGTTACAAAACACTTAGTTTTTATAAAATTCATGCATTAAATGATTTATTAGACTTTTTTGATAGACCTGTTAAAAAATCCAATATATCAGATATCGCATTATAAAATATTGTATAGTATCGTATCGAATTTTTTTGCTCAGTACACAGCCCTAGCCCTAATACAACTGTATTTACATATTTCTTTATAATGCTATGATCATGCACACATGGTCAACAAGTTGCACAGGCTGGTCTGATGTTAATTCTGTATCCATACAGTATCATGTCATTGAGCTTATTTAAAAATAGCAAAATGATGACCATATGATGTCAGTATATATGGTTGACATAGATTTCACCGAATGGCAATAATAATTTAATTTTGCTAAATAAATTTTATTTTTGTATTAATTTAGATGTCACATGAGGAATCAAGAGATGTCCTTCCAATACAGTGCCAATTACAAAAAGTTATAAACGCTCTACACAGATTTAGACACAATGTTAACAAGAGTGCTTTAGCATTAGAGATCTGGGAAAACACCAACAAGAAAAATGAAATTAAAGAAGAAACGGTCGAGCTTCACAGACTTATTGAAATTGAATTAAACTCCAAAATCAAACTAGAAAGTACTGCAAAAGCAGAATCCTCAATTCTACACAACAAACTCAGAGAATTGCAAACTAAAGTTGCTCATCTAGAACAAGAAATAAAGGACAAAAACAAACAATGTGAAAGTCTACAGCAGCAAGTTGATGAACTCAACTTCAAAGACATTGAAGCAGAGATGATTTCAGAGCCCAAAGGACAATTGGAATCCGAAACTGATGAAAAAAATTCGGAAGACTTTTAAATTCATGCAGTCAAACTGTGGGATAACTTTGTGTTTGATTTAAGAATGCAGTTGCATTTTGATCAGAATGCCTTTTTGCCTTTTTTGTGAACTTATCTTCAAAGATATTGAAGATTTCCAAAGATACTGAAGAACATTATGTTGTAATTTGATGACAAACAGTTTTGTGAAATTTTTTTGAGCAGAGCCTGTAATAAGATTAAGGTGTGTAATATTAAAGTGCAGATATTTACAATAATTACAATTTTATATATATGTATAGATAGTAATGTCCTTTTTCTCAACACTAAAAAAGTTGTCAAGTATTCTTAGATCTTTACAAATATTGTTTATTCTATTAAATGTTATATACACACTACATATTATAGCCTATTCTCTCTATCTCTCCCTTTCTCTCTCTCTCTCTCTCTGTGTGCATGGTCTTATAAAGTTAAATCCTTCCCAAGCCTACATAGACTCATACAAATGTAAGGCTGGTGCTTAAAGCATGGTGCATGGTTTCATAAGATAGAGCATAATTCCAGAAAACATCTAGCATTATTCATTAATTGTAATATGTTTTGAATCATTTTGTTGGTATTTCACTTGAATTGTAATATTTCTAGGACATATAACATCTTGAAAACAGTCTTACATTATAGTCATATCCATGCTGCATCATTAAAAAACATTAATTTTGTTTCAATTAAGATGGCTGGAGGGTTGTGGCTATTTTTAGACTATTTTGATCTTCTGTAGAAGAAGAGCTCCATTTAAAGATATAACAAAATGATGGAATTTTAGAGCTAATTAAATCATATGAGATTTTTTTTTCACCAAATATTGACAGCTTTAATGTGTGGCATTCATCGAAATAGAAAGTCCTTTGGCTTCAGTTAGACAATAAATTTTGAAATAACGGTAAACTAAAATAACTCAATAAACAATACATGTGTATTTTAAATTTGATTTGAATAACACTATTGTTAGCCAAATTACATAAGCTAATGTAAATATTATTTTCAATATATCATGATTGTTTCATTAATTTAATCTCAATATTGCTTTGTGATTACATATGATTATATATTAATTTTAATTATCATATTCTGTTCCATGTGACACTTTAATCGATCCAATCTCAATATACTTCTTTTATATTTTAAAGTTAAAATGCAACTAAACTGAAAAGTATAAAAAGATAAATTATAATTTCAAACCAATATTATTTGACCTTCTGATAACATGAATTCATAATGTAATTTGTTTAAGGACCCTCTCTACACCAGTGCAAAATGTTTTTTGGACATTGAGAAAAATATATTGTGTAAAGGTGTTAATATTGAGCTTATCTATTTAATTTTTACTATATGGTACATGGAATTTACCTCCAAGAAAAATGTTCAAACACAACACAGTATCATTGAACAGAAATCACTGATGTTTACTTCCATAGAGACAATACATGTAAATAACATGTTCAATTTATTTATCTTGGCCTTTTCAAATGTTAAGAATACTTGAATTAATTACAAATTGAGTAATATACTGTAAATTTCTTTTTTTACAATTTACATCTAAGGGCAGATCACTCTAACTACATAAAAATACCATAGAATCAGAACTCTTTAGTTTGCAGTGTAGAGAAGGTTCTTAATTAAGCACATTAAATAAAAGGAGGGGGAGGAGAATACAGAGTTTACTCCTATGATTAGAGATTTCTGATGAAAATGTCCATTACAGTCTGCATTATTACTAAAATGCAATTCCAAATGCAACTGAATTTTAGGTATGCAGCTAAATAATGTTATATGATTGTTGATAAGTTGATTTGTTCTTCAGGACTTACATGCACATTTTTATGAATATATGTAATCTATGCATCTATCTTTTCCATATTAAATTTAAGGTGGCCGACTTTGGTTTTTCATTGTGCAGTGTTTAGCGCAGCAATGTAAAATATAACATATTTACACTTTAATAAGTATTTTTTGCATTATTTTATCAAATATAAAAAATTATAACAAATTTTCAATTAAAAAAAAAATACTCCTTAATTTAAGCAATTTCCAAGCTGAAAGGTTAGAGGATATTATGAGACGGTCACACTTTCAAGTCAATATTTGTTAAACATGGTATAAAAATTAAGAGTTTTGATAAATTGTAGTTTTTCCACAATAAAACCCAAGTCGACCTCCTTAAAATGATTTTTTTTAGTATATACATTACATTTAAAAACATTTCTCTTTTTTTTCAAATGAACACCAGCATCATGTTTGATATTTAAAATTTTTAAATATTTTTTTCTTCTTCAGGGTATGCCTCTAAGAAAGAAATCACCCAGAACCAAATTGGATCAGAGAAAAAGATACAAACAAAACAAAACTAACAAAAGGAAACATCCCCAAGATGAACTCCCTGTACCGAAAAAAAGAAAAACCTCCATCGCATATGGATCTCTCAATGACTTTTATTTGACTAAGTCAACTTTGCCTGCACACAGTGACATTGGTAAAATGGAATATATTTGTTTTAACTGTTCTTCTCTGATGTGGAAACATGAACTGCACAATGGATCCCTTGGTATTAATGCTACATTTTCTACATGCTGCCTGCAAGGCAAGATAGTCTTACCACCTCTACATGAACCATCAGATATCCTCAAGAAATTTTTAACAGATGATTCTCCACAAGCAAAACATTTCAAAAAAAATATACGTGGATTTAATTCCAGTCTCGCTTTTGCTTCTCTAGGAGTAAAAGAAGATTTGCTTCAGTCACATGGACCTTATACATTCCGCATTTCTGGATCAGTATATCACAGGATAGGACATTTATTTACATCTGAAGGGAAAAGTCCAAAGTTTGCTCAAATTTACATTTATGACACTGAAAATGAGCTACACAATAGAATACAGTGGAATAAAGCTTTAGACCTGGAGGTTCTGAATGGTCTACAGAAAATGATGCATAGTTGTAATCCATTTATTGACAGTTTTAAACATGCTGCTGAAATTATAAAAACAGATCAAAATGCAAAAATGATAATTTGTGCGGACACCAACAAAGATTCCAGAAGATACAATCTGCCAACTACATCAGAAATATCTGTTATAATTCCTGGAAATAACTCAATGCAACCTTCAAATCGAGATATTGTGTTGTATAAACATTCAACTAATGATCCCCAACACCATGAAATAATGCATATCAATGAAACTCATCGAAAGTATGATTCTTTGCATTATGTTTTATTATTTCCACATGGAGAAGATGGGTGGAGTATTGGCATTCAGAAGAACAACTTTAACTGTGACAAAAATGTGACGATGATGGAATTTTACTCATACCGCTTAATGCAAAGAACTGGATTTAATCTTATTTTGAAGAGCGGACGGTTACTTCATCAATACGTTGTTGATATGTATGCTAAAATAGAAGAAGAAAGATTAAACTTTTGTCTTCTGCATCAACATGAGTTAAGAGCCGAGCTGTATCAAGGACTGGCTGATGCTGTGTCTTCTGGAGATGCTAATGGAGCAATAGTAGGCCGAAAAATTATTCTGCCATCTTCATTTACTGGTAGTCCGCGTTGTATGCACCAGCTCTATCAAGATGCTATGTCCATAGTAAGAAAGTTTGGAAAACCAGATCTGTTCATAACATTCACATGCAATCCTAACTGGCCAGAAATAAAGTCTGCGCTTTTTGATGGACAATCCCCAGCAGACCGTCCTGATTTGACAGCACGTGTATTCCATCAAAAATTAAAAGAACTTTTACATGACATTGTTGAAAAAGAAGTGTTTGGGAAACCTCTAGCATATGTGTATGTTATTGAATTCCAGAAACGTGGATTACCACATTGCCACATCCTTATAATTCTGAATAACAACAGTAAACCATTGTCACCCGATGATTATGACAAGTTTGTGTCTGCTGAAATTCTTGATGCAAGTAAATTACCCCTTCTGCATTCCTTAGTAACATCTCACATGATTCATGGACCATGTGGTGAAGCTAACAATAATTCTCCTTGCATGCAAGACAACAAATGCTCTAAAAGGTTCCCAAAACAATTCTGTGAGCGTACATTTCAGTCAGCTGATGGATATCCAAAATACAGTCGCAGAGACAATGGAATTACAGTGGAAAAGAATGGTGTTATCCTAGACAACAGATGGGTTGTACCTTATAATCCATTCCTTTTATCTAAATATACAGCACATATTAACGTTGAAATTTGTACCAGCGTTTCTGCAGTTAAATATCTTTATAAATATTTTTATAAAGGACCAGATCGAGTCATGGCCAGTATTGTACAAGATGAATCTAACACCCTAATAAATGAAATCAGTAATTTTATTGATGCAAGATACATATCTGCATCAGAAGCCTGCTGGCGCATATTTCACTATAAATTGCACAGCAGATCACCTGCCATTAAGCGTCTTGCCATTCATCTTCCTAATCAAGAAACTGTTGTATACAAGGTTGGCAATGCACTTCAGTCTTTGGAACATGCAAAGAACTCCACACTTACTGCATGGTTCGAAATAAATGCACATGACCCATCTGCAAGAGGAATCTTATACCACAATTTTCCTGAACACTTTACATGGGATTCAACTGTATCGAAATGGAAACATCGGGAAAAGGGTAATGCTAAGGTAGACTTTACCAAGTAAATCCCACTGAAGGAGAAAGATTTTACTTGAGACTTCTTTTGCACCATATACCTGGATGTAAATCTTTTGATGATTTGAGAACTTTAGATAATGGTACAATCTGCACATCATTTAAGGAAGCAGCCCTTAAACATGGATTCATACAGGATGACCAAGAATTGATAGACTGTCTACAGGAAGCAACTTTTACAGCCACACCATCACAACTGCGATCTCTTTTTATTACTATACTTATATTTTGTGAGCCAGCCAATCATGTTCTACTTTGGGAAAAATTCAATACACACATGTCAGAAGATTTTTTGTATCAAGCAAAAGACATTCCTGACCATTTCAAAGAAGGATATGTTACTAATCTGCTCCTCTATAGTTTAGATCAACAACTAAATCATCATGGAAAATCGTTGCAAGACTTCCCCGGAATACCGCGACCGTCACATACATCTACCCTTTCCTGTCATGTTCAATTCAATCTCGATGAACAGTTACAGTTAGCAGAAAAAATGAGTCACTTTTAAACAAAGACCAAATTTTTGTTTACAACACCATTATTGATGCAGTTCGTGGATTTTCAAAACAAAGGACGTTTTTTGTTGATGGGCCAGGTGGCTCTGGAAAAACATTTTTGTATAACACAATTCTAGCACGTATTCTCTCTCAAAGAAAAATAGCCATAGCAGTGGCATCTTCTGGAATAGCTGCAGAGTTGCTAGCTGTTGGAAGAACTGCACATTCAATGTTTAAAATACCTATTCCAATACAGGAAACGAGTACATGCAATGTAGGAAAGCAAACTAATGCTGCAAAGTTGATACATGATGCATCTATTATCATCTGGGATGAAGCTCCTATGATTCACAAGTATGTTTTAGAATGTGTTAACAGAACTCTCTGTGATATCATGGACTGTGAAGATCCCTTTGGAGGTAAAGTCATCTTACTAGGTGGTGACTTCAGACAGTGATAAGACATGGTGGATAAGCCGATATCATTGAAAGTACTCTTAAAAGGTCTTTTTTATGGTCCTTTGTGAAAACTTTACATTTAACAATTAACATGCGGGTACAAAAACGTGCATCGTATACAAATGATACATTTGAAAAATTTGTTTTGGATGTTGGAAATGGAGCAAACCAAATTGTAGAAAATGGAATGTCCGTTATTAAACTCCCAAAAGAAATTTGCTTGGATCCCAATGAAGATGGACTTCAACAGTTAATACATTCTGTATATCCAAATTTACAAATGTTTAATGAACAAGACAAGTCCTACTTCGGAAGAGCAATATTGACAACAACAAATGAAAATGTTGACAAAATAAACAAATTGGTAATGGACGAACTTCCTGCTTTGCCAGAAAATACAAGAACATATTTAAGTGCTGACAGTGTACCTGATGAAGAACAACAAGGCTTATACCCAATTGAGTTTCTCAACTCACTAACACCTTCTGGAATGCCACCACACAGACTGTACTTGAAAACAAATGCTCCAGTAATTCTTTTTACGTAACATTAATCCAATAGAAGGACTACTGAACGGAATCAGACTCTCCATTATTCACTTGGGAAAGAGAGTAATTGAAGCCAAAATTGTAACAGGTCAGCATTCAGGAAATTCTGTTTTTCTACCAAGAATCACCGTCATTCCATCCGACTCCGGTTTACCATTTGATCTTAAACGTAGACAATTTCCAGTGCGTCCTGCTTTTGCTATGACCATTAACAAAGCCCAAGGCCAAACTCTTGACTATGTAGGACTAAATCTTTCAGACCCGGTTTTTTCTCATGGTCAGTTGTATATAGCTTTGTCAAGGGTTCATTCTTTTCAGGCAGTCACAATTCTTTTAACAAAGAGATCATCTTCCAATGGACAATACACAACTGAAAACATTGTTTACAAAGAAGTTTTGAACTGAAAAATGTTACTATTTTTATTTTTATTACTTTTTCTATCTACATGTACTAATTCAAGGATATTACATTAATTTTTATCAAAACAGACAGTCGTGAGAGCATTTTCTTATATCATATATAAAGTACATTTGATATTCTTAATTTTTATTATGATCTCATGAACAACCAGTAGGTTTTCTTTGGGGTTGGGGGGGGGGGGGAGTATTTGCAAGATAATCTGTTCTGCTTCACATTTGCTAAATTGTGTAAAAAAAACCAGTATAGCACATTTGTCCATTTTCATTTCTGCTTTTACAGGTTATATACATGTCTATAACCTGTGTATACATATAAAGTATATGTATTACCAGTGCTTAACTCTTTTATTGTTGAGTCATATTTTGAACAACTTGAGACCCGCAGTGTTAAAATTATTACAAAATCTTTTAAACCTTTAGTTAAATAACTGATTGTGTAAAAATACCAGCTTAGCACATTTCTTCATTTTCTTTACTTTGCTTGATATGTATCAGCAGTGCTCAACTCTTTATTGTTGTTGTCATATTTTCAATAAATATCCATAATTTCTTTTATTCAATTTGTTTGGAAAGGTGAAATTAATGTAACCTCCGACGTGATTCGAACTCATGACTTGATGTATACCTAACTGGTGGTCAAACCCATTCTGCGCTAGACCGTTACGCAACAATTTTTTAAATAAATCAAAACATAACAAAATATAAACCAAAAAAAAACCAGAATTATATTCACATACATTGTTTATTTCACAAGTACCTTACAATATGAATGTGTCGTATCTATTTCGTAAATGTCCGATTTGCACATGGATGCATTCATAACAATGTCAACCCGTGCACGCACGGGTCAAAGTCTAGTAATCTTAAAAGACAGAATATTACGAGATTTTTGCTCAAGGAGAGGAGGGTGAAGCGTTTTCCCGCCACATCTCATCACCAAAACAAAGAAACTGAAAAAGAGGAAATGCAGTGGCGGATCTAGATGGGGTTATGGGGGTTTCAACGTCCTCCTTTGAATTTGTGTGTGTGAGAGAGAGAGAGAAGTCCCAAATATTTGTTGTGTTTTTACTAATTAAAAGTAAGTGTTCCGTAAAAGGCCACTTTTATTTATGTATGAAGAAAATTCGGTTGTTGAAAAATAAATTCCGCGCCTGCAATGTTACATGCACTGTGTTATGTCTATAGATATTTACA
Organism: Saccostrea echinata; assembly: GCF_033153115.1. Lineage (NCBI taxonomy): Eukaryota > Metazoa > Mollusca > Bivalvia > Ostreida > Ostreidae > Saccostrea > Saccostrea echinata. The sequence goes on from NW_026889778.1 coordinate 30,893,587, forward strand.
GATTAATATAAGATATGCATGTAATTGTCGTTACATAGCAAAATCTTATAATGCTGTAATTAGGATTAGCCGATCTATAATTTACAAAAAAAATATTGTTAACTATAGTTTTAATCGTAAACTATAGTTTAGAGTTGTGAAATATAGTTTCACAGAAAATTATGCATCTCCGATACAAAATATGAGATTCTGTTTGTAAACTGTGTTTCTCAAATGTAAAACTATATTTATCACAATTTTGTGAATTCTGCACCTTAAATATCCGTTAACTACAGTTTACAATCGTAAACTATAATTAACATTCGTTAACTATAGTTAAGAGTTGTAAACCATAGTTTACAAATTGTGAAACCGTATTTATTAGATAAACTATGTTTTGCAATTGCTAATGATTGTTTTCGGTGCCAATTATAGTTTACGCTTCTGAAACATAGATTATCGTGTTAACTATGGTTTACAGATGTGAAATATAGACTTACGTCGTTAAGTATAGTTTACAATCCGTAAACTATAGTTTACAGCCGATAAACCGAGTTTATCGACTGTGAAACTAGGTTTAGCTCATTTTTGTGAATTTGGCGTGCCATATCATTGTGTTCTTTGTTTTCTGTACTCTTATCTCTTCATGAATGATGGATGTAATCGAGAGAAAATGGCATGGCGATGACATGCATATATTTGTTTGCTTCTTTATTTCTTTGCTAAAACTCGATCCGATTTCTAGATATAATGCGAATCGAACGAATGAAGTGGTTTGGTTTTTTTTTTTTTTTTTTTTGGGGGGGGGGGGGGGTTGTGAAGTGTGTGAGAAAAATTTAATAGCTGTTCGGAGATATTAATTATGTTTTATATTGGCCGAGATTCTAGCCAAAATAAGGAGGTATATTATATGATGCCGGACATAAATTGTGACAAGAAAGGAATCGCATGTTTGTGCTATAATACAGGGTGAAAAAGTATAATATGATGCACTCGACTCCGAACTAAAAGTAATATTCAAAGACAAAACACAGCAAACTCTAAATTCCTAACGATAAACAGTACAGCTGACTATGATCTTGATTCTCAAAAAAAATGATAGAATTACACATGTGTACCCTATTTAGGTGTGTGTGTGTGTGTGTGTGTGTGTTTTGTTTTGTTTGTTTGTTTGTTTTGTTTTGTTTTGTTTTTTTATAAACGCTCTATGGCCTTTGAGAATTCTCTAACTTATAGATACAACTTTAACGGAAAGCACTCGTATAAAAAAAAATTCACACATGCATAATAAAACGATTAACAATATGGTTTCTTCATGAAAATGGTGACAGAATTATTGCTGGTTATAATCATTAAATTGTAGAATTTATTTTGGTACTTTTCATTTGTACTAATTATGGATTCATTTGGGAAGATTTTTTTTCATTTAGGAATAGGAAATTATTCAGTTGGCTGGATATATTTTTTTCCCCAAAAAGCTTAAATAGTGGGGATAACCAGACCTTAGATATACACAGTATGTATTTAAAGTCAAACATTACAAAATATTTTATTTCTAATTATACATGGACATGTATCGATACTTATAAAATATGAGGATATCCATTTTGGTTGGATATCTTATGATTTCCTTCATTGATATCGTATATTTTCAGTCATAAACTACTCAATAAAAAACAAGACATTCTTAAGGGTAAGCGTTACCCTCATTCGTAATGGCGATTACTTGATAAATGTTTTCAGTTTTAATAAAAAGGACCAGATAAAGGTAAAATATATATACTTTATGTGCTTTATGTACATGCGGTTTTGTGTTTTGTTACTTAGAATTTGTCCAGATGAAATTATAACAAAACTCTACTCAATATATATATCGACGTAAAATGAAATAGCATCATAAGAATTGCTTTGATTTCATTTAATTGCACATGTAAAATGATATATTTAATTAAAAAAAGCTATCTAAACATACATACATAAATGTATGTATAAAAGTCGAGCCCCCCCCCCCCCCATTTTCTAACGGCACTCCAAAAAATGGAGTAGATTTTCTACAGTTCCCAATTCCACTACGCATATCAGAAGTTTTAGTATATATATCCTTGGACTAACAAAATTCTACACGTCCCAGGTACAAAATGGGCCCTAAGGGTTTGACGCTCCTTTCGCACCCTTGAAACTTAAGTGTTAAATTTCCTTTTCCCAGTGCCGCGTCAAAAACTAAAGTGTTCAACACGGGTAGTGACAGTTCCTTTGCTAAATCCTCAGCATTTAAAGTAAATCATCTTTAAAAAGGAGGTCCCGTCCCACAGTAAGCGTTGGTCAATTAATGAAACCATGCATAAATCAGAATTTGATACTTCACCTTAAGTGGATGATCTCTTTATCTGAGTGAATAATTCTAAAATGGCGTAAAGCAACATTCAGTTTTCAATCACATGTTACATTTAGGAACCCCTCTCCTCCTTGGAATTTTATTTTCTAAGACAGAACAGCTGTTCTCGTAACTTATATTGATGATACCAAAGATGTGTAGTAAAAAGACTGAGTCCTCTCATCACCCAGTTAACAAAATACATGGATCCCATGCCACTCATACGGAAAAGTGTCCTTGTAAAAGGTCGAGGCGAAAATTCCCATTATGAAACCATCCCATCGGAAATTCCCTATCTATATAAGTTACATGTGTACCCATAGAAAAATAAGTTTATAACACAAATAGCAAATGAATCTTCTCGCTACAACAAAGATAGCTTTTATCATTTCTAGAACTAACAAATATGCGGTACCCCTAAGGAAAAGTAGCATAGATAAACTAAAGTATCATTATAAATAATTATAATAAATAACTTACATTCACGCCTTATAGTCTAAAAAAAAGTTGGGGGTTTTTTTCGTTTTTAATTTCTAGCAGATAATTCAATGAGACTTGTCTTCACGTGTAATTTCATTACATCCAGTCATTTCAGTCCTTTGATTTTAGATTTTTTAATGTAAAAAGTTGACATTTTTTGAGAAAACATGCATGGCTTATAACAATTCTTAGTAAATCAATAGAAATATGTACTTTAAGTGAAAGTTTATAAGAAATAATCTACATAAGCTAATATCCTTTATTTATGAGTAGTTAGCTTTTCCTGCAAATATCGTAAAAATGAAGCGAAAAGTTTTCATTTACATGTCATAACCACCTTTAACCAAGTTCATAATTTGGTAGTCACTTTTTACGTTTATTAGAAGTTTACAAACAAATTTTGGTGTTGGTTAAAGTTGGTTATGACATGTGTAGGAGTTACCTTACACACCCACACTCTTGAGTTTTCCCATTACCCTAATGCTAATACGGACCGATAAGTACCTTACTTTGTGACCCTATATCATAACAAATACTATTGTATCTTTAACCAATCAACATGATCCAATAAATTGGAACATTCGCCTACTGATTCATGCAGATTTTAAGGGAAAAAGTACTATTTGAAAATTTAAAGTCATTGTAGGCCGCAAAACGGCCTTAAAGAGAATGATCCTTTGCCAGTTGATGCATCTTGATTCCTCGGAGTATAACAACTGAAAAGTGGGTCACCATGACCTACTTTTGAAAATTTATGGCTTTAATTAAATATTTCAGGTACTAATTGGCTTAGAATCATCTTGGGTTCTCAGAGTGTTTCATCTAAAATGTAGGTCATGATGACTTGCCTTAAGAATTTCAAGGCTTTATCTAAAAATACAGGATACTAAGAGGCTTCAAGTAGAAGTGTTAGGTTGTACAATTAATTCAGAAAAGCTATTCAAGGCCCTTGGTCCTTTTGTTCTGCAGCATTGTAAATATTTTGTACTATTATTTTTGCTACCATTCAATCAATCGACAATCATGGCTGAAGAAGTAGCCAAGGACCAACCTAGGGGTCGACTGAGGCCAAATAGTCACTTTTGAGCTCCAGACTTCGCCGTAAACTATCATGAAAGAGAAGTTTAAGTCGCCTTAACATTTTCAACCCCTTTATTGAAAATCATAAAAAATCTATTAAGAAACGTGGTGGTATCATCACTATTTTATAAATGTGGTTTTATTACTGCTGAAGTAAGTGAAATGTAGCGTGAAACCTTATAATGTAATTAAAAATAACAGAGGCGGCTGAATTCCCCCAGTTAACTTTCTGAGGACCTGGCAGGTTCAAAATATACAAATATATGATCAAGCAATATATACAGATAAATGTTGAGACTACCTGTCTTTAATCAATTATATACAATAAATTAAAGTTATGCTGGCTCTTGAGCGATCGGCTCTTACAGCTCGGCTCTTTTGGTTACTGGCTCTTACAGCTCAGCTCTTATGATAACCGGCTCTTACAGCTCGGCTCTTACTGGCTCCCTCGGTAGCTTTCTTGGTAATAAATAATATTTAAAGCCAGGAAAGACTTGTTCAGTCACGTCTAACGCTTTAAATATTTATTTATTATCATTAACTAAAAGTTACCTCTGGTCATTAATGGTTCGCCGCTTGTGTTGCCACTTCAGCATCAACTTCGCAATTTACACAGCTCTGCCGCTTCACTTGTATTTATACCCTTGGCCAACAATGCCATCTAGCGGAAACATGACTAAAATACCGCTTGTATCGGAATAACTTTTCCCGGATTGTCTCAGAAACAGCAGGGCACTTGCACCTGTTTGGCTTCTTATGACCAATGTATCAAATCATCTGTCGGAACTCCTCTAGATTTTACACTTCCATGTATGAAAAAGTCCATTGTTACAAGTTATACACAAGACACAAAACAGCTGGACAGCTATCAATGTCGTGCCAAAGGTGTTGGAGATGATTTGAGATATTTTTATTGTCAAATAATTAATACATGCTGTGAATACAGACATATTTTTACTGTTAAATTGTGGAGTTATTAACTGTCTAAGAAATTACACATGTCTGATAAACATAAGTAGTTCAATCGGCATGCAGTAGTGCATGAAAACTTTTTTTTTAGAAAAAGAATTTAATATTGAAAACGAATTTTGAAGAGAAAATAACAAAATTATGACTATGCCAAGAGCCTGAAAATCTAACCCCTGAGAGGAGAGAAAAACGTGTGAATCATTTAAAAGTTAATTGTGCATACTATGCAAGAAATGAAAAAAAAATGTGATAAACAAGTTTATCAAATAGAAACTTTTACATTGTAATTGTTTTATTTATTTTGCTAGATATTTATATACCTTGTAATTGGAAAAATATAAAGTTTATTTTTTTAAAGAATCTTTTTTTTTTCTTTTTAAATTATTTTTAGGATGTTTAAATAATACAGAAAAAAAATTATTGAAAATTATTGAAATGTATTTAAGTAATAAACAATGAAATGTTTTTATTTTTAAAAAGTTTAATAATATCAATGTGCGCCACATGCGCCAAGAAGTCTCCCTAGAATTCAAAACTTCTCCCCACATTTCTCTGAGGGAGAAGTGAAGTCTCCCTAAATTTTGGGTCTAGGTTTGTCCCTGAGTAGCGGTGACAAACGAGGAGGTGAAGAACATGCTTATAGCCTGGAAGGCAATGAAGTTGAAGCTTAAGGCTGATACCCCACAGGACTTCATAGACTGGATGACATCTACATTTATTAAGGAAGAACTTAAAGAAACAGCTGTATCTCCAAGCACCACAGCTTCCAGTAACACAGCTCAACCTTCACCATCTTCAGGGAAACCTTTGCCTTACACTCCGTTCCCACGGATATCTACTTTCTCAGGAGATATAAGAGTGATGTTACTTATGATGTTTGGAAGTATGAAGTTGAATGTCTCATCAATGAATCATATCATCCAGACACCATCCATCATGCCATTAGATGTTTGTTGAAGGGAGAAGTGAGTCGTGTGATAGTGCATCTTGGACCAGGAGCATCCACGCAAGTTATCATCAAGAAACTAGATAGCATCTATGGTACTGTAGCTGAGAAAGAGGACATCCTATCCAAGTTCTATAGTGCTAGACAAAAGGATGATGAGGAATGTGCAAGGTGGAGTTGCAGATTAGAGGACATTCTACGCAAAGCCATACAGAAAGGACTTATTGCACAGTCACAGTCCAACAAGATGCTACGGACAATGTTCTTCAAAAGGCCATCACTGAAAGATATTTGTGGACATCTCTTTGACAAGACTCTCAACTTTGATGAGCTCAGATTGGCAGTGAGAAAAGTAGAGATAGAGCATCAAACTCAAATCAAGAAGAAGAAATCAGCAACTGCAAAAGCTGCATACCTGTTGAGTAGTCGACTGATAGACTTGATGATCTTGAGGCAAAGATTAATCAACTGACCACTGCAATGCAAGGATTTAAGGATCGTCAGTACACTTACAACAGACGATTACCACAAACATTCAGTGCATCTAGACCATCCTATCAAAGAGGTAGGAAAACTAAGATTGCAACCATAAACCATTTGACGGTATATCGCGGTATATTTTTTCATGGTTCAATTCATGATATGCTAAACTGATATCATGGTTCGGTTCAATCGGTCCAGAATTATCCGAATTGTCTGTTTTGTTTCCTTGTTTACAATTTCAAAATGACTTCTGCGCAAAACATGAGGTCTACGATAATGCAGTAACTGCAATTAAACCCATCTCCAACATCTTTCAGACCTCAGATTTAACAGGGTGATGGACTTTATCTCATTCCTAATGTGATTAAAAATTATAGATGTTAAGACAAGTGATAAACCCTTTAGATCTAAACGTATTCTATGGTAATACACGGTATCTCATCACGAGTGTATATCCAACTTGTGGACTAGAATGTGATAACACGAGAAATATGACAACTGGTTTTCTACGTAAATAAAAGGAATAAAAGAATGAATGTCTTTCTTTTTCATTCCAATTTAATAGGAAGTTTATGAGGAAAGGCTCCCTTCTATAAATAAATCATATCAGGCTACCGTAGTTCCATGTAAATGTTCTTTATTGGTTTAGAATATTGTTACAACTCAAAAATCTACCTATCAATCCAAATAAAGTTAACAAATTGATATTTTAATTATCAAAAAATATGAACATTTGATATAACCCTGTCGAGTTTTACAAAATATGATGACAAACTTGAAAGACTTCTTTACCTTGTCATGTATCATGATACATATCGTATCATGAACTGAATGCTGTGATACGTATCATATCGTGAGGTTTGTGTATCATTGCACCCCTAAGGAAAACCAAATGAGATTACAGTTGCCATAAACGACATTCAGTATACTGCTCTTCTAGATACTGGTACCACTGTATCTACCATTAGCCAATCATTTTATGATCAATACCTTGAAGATGTAGAGTTACATCCCATTGAAGAGGCCATTAATATAGAATGTGCAGATGGACAACTGATGCCATATAGTGGTTATGTATGTGTTAATGCCATTTGGTATTCCAACATTGGACAGACTCCAGGATTGTTTATTCCTTGATGTTGCAAATAGCAACTACAATATGTATGTTCCTGTGCTTATTTGAATCAACATAACTCAGAGTCTTATAGATGTCACAAAGGAGGAATATAGATCCAGATTTCTTCAAGAAGCAGCTTTAACGACACCCTGGTACTTAGCCTTCCCCTGTATTGCTATCAGAGAGAAGGAATTAAGTAGGAATGGGTATTCAGTAGGCTTAGTGAAAATGCGGAGACATCCAGCGTGATCATTCCTCCAAACAGCAACATTACCATCAAATGGGTACATTGACAAGAAGATTCCTTACCACAGATGTATTGTTATGATGCATGAATCTAACAAATCCTGTATTCCAAGTGTTGTTGATATTGAGGCAACTCTCCATCCTTATCTGTGTGAGGATCATCAGATAATGCCTGTAACCATCAACAGCGTCACAACTAGAACCATCCTGGTTTCACCAAAGAGCATCATTTGTGAGATTTAGCCAGTAGGAATTCAGGATACAGGACCATCATCTAGTGAATCTTCTTCATCAGTGTCACCAGAATTAGAAGACATTTTATCCAAAATCCACCTGCCAGAGGATATATCAGATGAAGAACAACAAGCATTCAGAGAATTAGTGGAGTCATACCAGAATATATTTTCAACAGGTGCCACAGACATTGGAACAACAGACAAAGTGAAACACAGAATTGAACTTGCTGACTCAACACCATTTAAGCAAAAGTACAGACGAATTCCACCTGCTATGATAGATGAATTCAGGTCACATATTAAAGAGTTGTTGGCAGCAGGAATTATTAGACCTTCACACTCACCTTTCTCCTCCAATATTGTACTGGTAAGGAGTGATGGATCTCTATGACTCTGCATAGATTATCGACAGTTGAATTCAAGAATTGTAAAAGACAACTATGGCTTGCCTAGAATTGAGGAGATACTGGACTCACTATCAGGAAACACCTATTTCAGTGTTCTCGATATGAAATCAGGGTACCACCAAATAGAGATAGATGAGCGGCATAAAGAACAAACTGCATTTACTGTGGGCCCTCTTGGATTTTATGAATTCAATAAAATGAGTTTTGGCTTAGCCAATGCACCTGCAACTTACCAACGTTTACAAGAGCAACGCTTAGGTGATTTACATCTTAAAATTTGTTTTATATATTTAGGCGACTTAATTATTTTTTCAAAATCTTTCAGGGAACATATCAACAGATTGCAGTTAGTTTTCCAGCGCATCAGGGAATACGGGCTTAAACTTTCCCCCAAGAAGTGTTCACTCTTCATGAAGAAAGTTAGATATGTTGGACACATTGTGTCTGAAGATGGGGTTGAGCCAGACCCAGACAAGTTGTCGAAAGTCAGAAACTGGCTAGTTCCAACAAACGCAAAGGAAGTTAGGCAATTTTTAGGTTTTGCGGGATATTACCGTAAATTTATACAGGACTTTGCAAAAATTGCTAGACCATTAATTGACATTATGGCTGTTGGAAAGAAGTCTAAAGGAAAGCAGAAACCAGACCCAAAATGGAAATGGGAACAAGAACAACAGGAGGCATTTACTTTACTTAAGGACAAGCTTACTTCAACACCTGTTCTAGGCTATCCAGATTTCACAAAACCATTTAAGTTACACATGGATGCTTGCCAGACAGGTCTTGGTGCAGTATTATATCAAGAACAGGAAGGAAAAGACAGAGTCATTGCTTATGCAAGCAGAGGGTTAAGCAAGTCTGAAAAGAACTATCCAACTCACAAGCTTGAATTTTTGTCATTGAAGTGGGCGATAACTGAAAAATTTTCCGACTATCTACAAGGAAAGGAATTTACTGTCTACATGGATAATAACCCACTTACCTATGTTCTTAGTACTGCAAAATTAGATTCTACTGGACATTGATGGATTTCTGCTTTGGCCTCCTTCAACTTCAAAATTTTATACAGACCAGGAAAATCAAACACAGATGCAGATAGACTTTCCAGACTCAACAACACAGAAACCATCAACAGCGACTCTATTAAAGCTATATGCCAAATTGGACAACCTTATGCTGACTAAAGCCATAGATGATGCTATTAGCCAGCTGATGTAGCCAAGTTTAGAAATAGCGGATCATCTGGATAAATCAGCTCTACAAGATAAAGACCCTAAGAAAAATCCAAGTAGAATTAGGAACCAGACCAGATAGGGATTCTCTAAATACCGAAAATGACTTAATTTTCTACAGGAATTTTTCCAAAGTCAAAGAAAACATCCTAATAAGAGAAGTGAAATCAGAGGATAGTGAGTCTGTCATTCCTATGTCAACCATTCCAACTGTGTTGCATCACCTGCACAATAAGATGGGACACTCGGGCAGAGACAATTTCATTGGTGCGACGACGATTTTATTGGCCAAAGATGCAAAAAGATATCATCGATTGGATTGATTGCTGTGAAAGATGAATGAAGACCAAGGCAAGTGACCAGAGAGTTGAATTAGTAAATATCCAAACATCCCAGCCACTGGAACTTGTATGCATGGATATCCTGACATTGGAACCAGCAAAGGGAGGAATACAAAACATCTTAGTCATTACAGACCATTTTACCTGATTTGCTGTGGCAATACTAACTCGAAACGAGACAGCCAAAACAACTGCTGAAGCTATCTTCAATCATATCATTTTGCATTACGGAATTCCAGCAAAAAATAAATTGAGATCAAGGAACAAACTTCTGCAGCAATATCATTAAAGAATTATGTACGGTACTCTTTTAGGAATCTCCAAATCAAGAACAACCCCCTACCATCCGATGGGTAATGGTATAACAGAACGCTTTAACAGAACTCTTCTTTCCATGTTTAGAACTTTAGAAAACTCCCAAAAGCCTGGTTGGAAAAGCCACATTAATTCTTTGGTTCATGCATACAATGCCACAACAAATTATTCAACAGGATTCTCGGCATTTTACTTAATGTTTGGGAGAGAGCCTAAATTACCAGTTGATATCATCTTTGGATTTCTTCAGCAGTCAGATGAAGAAAAATGCAATACTAAATACATTGATAGATTGAAACAACGACTACAAGATGCATATAAGCTAGTTAATGCAGCAATCAAGCATTCTCAACAAAGGCAGAAGGAAAACTACAACTTAAGGGCAAGAGCGGCTACTGTACAGGTCGGAGAAAGAGTATTGGTGAAAATTGTATCGTATGATGAAAAGCATAAGATCGCTGACAAGTGGGAAGATGAGCCTTATGTAGATGTTGCTCAATCCAATAAAGACATACCAGTTTATAAAGTAAGAAGAGAGGATGGTGAAGGAAGATGTAAAGTTCTACATAGAAATTTATTGCTTCCAATAGGTTCTAAAATACAGAAGTCTACACCTCCTCCATCAAAACCACCAAGATGTAAGAAGAAGGCAACAAGAAGAGAATTTCCAATAGAAACAATAATTTCTAATGAGAATTTATCAGATTCAGATAGGGAATTTTCTTTTATAGGTTACCCTATAAGGCAGTCAGAAAATTCACATCAAGACATCCCCAGTCAAGATGGTGACGACCATTCCTTGGCTGAGGAAGCTTCGGTTATGGCTTCAGGGGAGGACGTTCTCCACCAGGATGAGTCGTGAACCATGCTGAAGAGGATGAAGAGCATAATGATGATGAAGTTGACGATGATATTGATGATGATATGCCTTCACATGCTGATGATACTGCTCATCAGGAGCATGAGCTTTCTACACAAGACAGCACCCAAGTACCGGTACCAGCACCAAGAAGATCAACAAGAAACAAGAGTAAGCCACCATGGACAAAGGATTTCATAATGATGAGCCAGAGTAAGACACAGCCAGACTGGTTACAGACAGCAAACTACATAAAAACGTTGATGAAACAAGGAACTCTACAGAATGTGGACTTTAGTGTTTGCCAGTTGGCTTTATTAAATCCGGTCTCAGCATCATCCAAGTAATGTTTTAATTATATATTATGTAATTTTATGCTTTATATTTCAGGATTATAGTTTCCCTTTTGAATGACGTGGACGTCATTCCGCGATCGGGGGGAGATTGCAATAGTGTTGGATTTGTACAAAATAAAGTTATAGAACTTGCCAGAATATATATTTTAACTTTTATTTACATTTGTTATTCAAAACCTAAATCCATCCCTTAGTTCTCCCTTACCTGTACATACTTATATATATACCTAAGGGCATTGGTCAGGTGTTTTGAAGTGGTCATTGTTATTTTGGTTTTTATTTGTTATTGATTTGAAAGGTCTGATTTCATTGGTTTTATTGACTGGGTTGGAGCTTTCATGCTTTATTATGACTAGTCTTTGTTCAGTGGTTGATCAGGCCAGACTATATATTCACAAAAGACATTTTGACTTGAGACAGATTTCCTTCTCTGCTAAGTTACTAATATTAATTTCATATTTTAAATGTTCATCATATAGTATGCAAAAGCCATTTCCATTTGCACTTACATGTACTAAAGAGAATGAATGAATTTGAAAGAAAGTTATTTTATGATGTATATTTATTATTGATTACAAGATCAATATTTATTTAAGTATTTGACAGAAGTAATTTGATATTAATCAGATTATATGTTTTTATGATGATCAAAGATATATTGGATGATATTGTTCAAAGTGAGTAATTGATATATTTTTAAAGAGATAGTATTTTTAAATAACGTATTAAATTACAGATCACCATCCATATTGACATTTGTATATTATAACAATTTTGTGAGAAAGCCTATTCCCATAGAATGGTGAGATTGAGATTTATATGTTTTTAATCTTGAATATTTTTTATGACTACTAGTATTATGGGAGAAATATGTAATGCTTTATATATTCAAGAGTTATGAAATGATAAAAGTCCTGGAAGTGATGGTTTTACAACAGGATTTTTGGAAACAGCTAGGTAATTTTATAGTAGATCAATGAATTATGGTTACAAAAAAGTAGAGCTTTCTGTATCACAAAAACAGGGAATTATCACTTGTATATCTAAAGAAGGAAAGCATATATATATATTTTTTATTTATTTATTTTTTTTTTTATAAAAAGCTGGCACTCAATATCTTTACAAATGTTGTCTATAAAATAGATTCTGGTTGTATAGCAAGTCGAATGAAAAATATCTTGAACACAATTATAAGTTCAGACCAGTCAGGTTTTGTACCCGGAAGATACTAGGTGAAAATACTAGGTTAATTTATGATTTAATGCATTATAGAGAAGAAAGAAATATCCCCGGATTGTTGTTAATGATTGATTTTGAAAAAGCTTTTGACACAGTTTCATGGAATTTTATTGATAAAGCCCTTAAATTCTTTAATTTTGGACCTTCTCTAAAAAGATGGAAAAAAGTCTAATCTTGCTTGTTTACATGGAGAGGGTTTACGCCAAGTATATCAGAAATGATATCTAGAACTTCACTTCTTAATATCTGATAGTCTTTCATAAAACAGGGGTGTATTCTCATTTGGTCCATATATTGTAGTTGAACTCAGACGCTTGTTTTCAGTTGTCAAATCTAGAGCCAAAAGATTCCCTGCATCATCAGATATTTTATTATGAACCTTGTGCTCAAAATTATTATTCAAAAATATACCTACACCTCATGACTTTGATAAAAATGAATTAAAATATGCCTCCTATCTCTGTCATATTGTAAATTTTGAATTTACCCGGTGGCAGTAAATACAAAATGTCATGTTGTAAATTTTGTATTTATTACCACCCGGTAAATTCAAAATTTACAACATGACATCCCCATTCATTTCTTATATCATTCTCCATATCACTTGCAAAATGAGTAAGCCTATGGCTATTTTACCTGTGTGGTCATTTTCAGACATGTGTGGCATGTGGTTTGAAGAACCAATAGATTTACTTTATATTTTTTCCCGCTTTTGGTGAACTGCCTTTGTTCATTAGAAAGTTGGATTCCTTAGAGGTAAATTCTAAACAGTGCATATGTGTTAAGTTGACTGTATCTAATGTGAAGTCTGCTATATTATTCTGACTGACGTGAAAGATGTACTGACAGTAAGTGCACTCTATATTTTATTATCTTGATTAATATCTTATTTAATATTTTTGTAAATTATCTAATTTATGCATTTTCTATCATTCATAAGTAAATTCCAGGGACGTAGCATCGTTTTTGAAAGGGGGGGGGGGGGTTGTCAGAGAAAAATATTCAACTTACCTGAAAAAAAAAAAACTTGACAAGCAAAAAAAAAAGGGGGGAGGGTGGTTAGGTTAACTTCTTTCAGTACCAAATTTTATTCATACACTACTACAAAACCCTTTTTTGACTATATACTACAACAAAAAGGGGATGAGGCAACCGGCCTTTCAATTAACATTTCAAATAGTAAAAAAGTCTTTGGAAAAAAGTGGGGGTGGTGTTCATGCGGCTTTATTGAGTTAGCCTTGTTCCATAAACAGGTAATTACTTGATTATCATATGAAATATAATGTTTTTATCATAGATAAATGGTACGTGAAATAGTTGCATTGAAATGTATATTATTCAGTAATGCTGTATATGCATAATATTCACTTCCAGAATTAATGTTTTTTCAAAATATTTTTATGCAGTCAAGGGGAATAACTTGTAAAGCACTTTAAACTTTATGAAGATAGCAAGAGTTATTTTTCTTGTAATAAGCAATTGTTTATTGTTGAATTTTTTATGCTTAATATTGTTTATTCCTATTACAGGGCTTAACTACTATTACAATAACAACTACTACTACTACTACTACTACTCTCTCTCTCTCTCTCTCTCTCTCTATATATATATATATATATATATATATATATATGTATATGTGTGTGTGTGTGTGTGTGTGTGTGTGTATTTTGTTCCATCAATACTAAACAAATGATGAACCCATAAGTGGCGACGTGTGTTATATTATTCACAAAAGACCACTACTACAGACTTTTAAATAGTAGATAGATGAAATGGGACAAAAATACTGTATCGTTGTACATTATATAATCTTCAAGGACTAAGAGAGACTAAAAGAGGCTATTAATTGTGAGAGGTAATGAAATGTGTTGACTTTAAATAGTGCTGTAGAACTATTGTTTTGTTTGGTCGGCATGAGGATGGTGACAAAAGGGGGGAAAACAGGCAAATAAATAGATCAACTTTAAGATTTGTTATTGTGTAATAAATGAATATTCTGCTGATCCCTGATCATCCTATTTCTCTTGCGTTTGGACAACATAGCTTCATTTATCAGCTAATTTTGTTTTCGTCCCAATTTCCTTAATTATTTTCAAAATATACATCATGTACATGTCATACGAATCTTAAAACACACACACACACACGCAGTTAAAAGATCGAAAAGACCCCCCCCCCCTCCTTTTTTGCAGGTTTTGTAGGTTTTGTCTTGAATTGATTTTTGTAAATATATATTTTCTATGTTTCGGATTGAGTGAAATTCGTGAAAAACAGAGAGCTGCCCAATTAACAGCTTGCAATTTCACTTGTTAGCATTATATATGCGAACTCAATTTTGAAATCCAGATTTTTGACTAAATTAGACCCAATCCAAAGCCCCAGTAAATGTCTTGAAGTCTTTACGCGGCTGTCTCCGTAAACTCCGACGAGCAGATTGGTTGAAGACTAGTTTTACCTGCGACGCTTGTCCATTAGCCAATAAAAATGATTTTACATAGCAATTGCATTTAGAATACAGTGGCGGATTCAGGGGGGTTTGGGGGGTTCGTGAACACCCCCCCCCCCAAGCCCAATCAATTTTTTTTTTACAAGTGTCATTTTAACAATATATTTCATAAATGAGACTCCATCCAAGTCCACTGTTTTACACAAAGAGATGAAATCCCTTTGAAATTCCGCTTAGCGCACACACAGGTAAAGAGATCATGATAGCCCGTGCAGCTAGTGATTACACATACTAACAACCAAAACTGCACATAGTTATTACGGTTTTTAGAATTGCTAAAGTAATATACTTTCAAGAATTTCATTGAATGTTACTTTGTCAGTGTTTATTGAACTACGTGAATAAACTGTGATTATTATTATCATTATTTAGAAAAAATCAATTAATACAATATTTTCATGACATAATCAGGTTGTTTTTACTACTGGGAAAGTAGACACTTCGAGTAATAACGAATTACCAGTTGTTAACGTTGTGACCTGTACCAAAAAGCACATTGAAAGTGTTCCTTTTAAAGATGGAAGTTTCAATACAATTTTAAAAGGCAAAAGATCTGTTTTTAATTGCAGTTGAATGATGTTTTTTTAAAAAAAAAAAAAAAAAAAAAAAACATCTAAGGGATACAACTTTGTATAATGAATTGTGGTAAAACAGATATGTACATGTATAAGGTAGAGGTCCTGTGAAACCAAGAATTGGCCACTTTTTTATTGACAATGATGAGCGCATGCGTGAAGATGGATTGTGTTCAGAATTTTGCTGCGTTTTCGATGGAGTTTTCTGGCTTTTAGAAGTGTCTTTACCATATTCAAGACTTGTAAGTACCATTGAGAGACTTGGTTTTGTTCATAAAAAGGATCCCAGTGTAACACTTATTGCAACTAACGTCAAATGCGATAGAGAGGAGGATATTCTTGATGTTGCTCGAGAAATTATAGGTCATCTTGACGAGAATGTAAACGTCGTGGCCGCATGTCGCTTGAAAAGCAGAGGCAACAGACCAGGCCTTGTAAAGATTTCAGTATCCTCTCTTACTGAAAAAAAGGCAGTGTTACGGGAAAAGTGTAAACTCCGAGAAATAGAAAAGTTCAAAACCGTCTTTCTCAGATCGAGTAAAACCCATACTGAAAGACTTATCGAACTTAATGCACGCACGATCTTAAACGAAATGCCACATGGCAAGCAATTTCGAATTACAGCAAATGGTAGAATTGTTAAAAAGCAACCGCAAGTTGAACAGACCAATGTCAGAAAATTAAAAGACAATGGATTGAAGATTTACAAAAAATTCCCAAACTAAGAACTTATCGTCTTTTTAAAAATCAATATGAACTGGAGCAGTACGTCAGTATGGATTTACCGAAACCTGTCCGATCAGTTATGGCAATGTTTCGTTGCGGTGTATTACCACTTCGAATTGAAACTGGACTGGAAATCTGAGCCACCCCAAGACAGAATTTGCCAGTTTTGCGAAAATAACGAAATTGAAAATGAAAAACATTTTTTATCACACTGTAAATTATATGAAATTAAAAGGATAGACTTCTCCCGTAAAACAGGTTTTAAAAATTTGTCAAATTTGTCTTTAGACGATACATTCTTTTCAGATATTTTATGTAAATTTCCCAGACATTCTGCAAACTTTATATTCGATGCTTTTAAAACTCGTCAGAATTTCACAAAAAGAACATTCTAATATAACTTATCTTCATTTATGTGGCTGTATATATGTATATTGTTAACATATAAACAGTGACATATAGGTCCTTTGGGCCGGGTGTAAAAAACTAAGTATATTGTTGTAAAATACACTGTATAACTGTATAATACACATGTCACTATAATAAATAATTTACTTACTTACTTACTTACTTTATTGATTGTTTTTCAAGACTTTTTTTTTCAAACACTGGGCTGGTAACTGGGTAAAAAATAAATAGAATTAAAGAGTGCATATAATTAAACCCCCCTCCCCACCACCACCAATGAATAAGCAATAATTCCAACAATTTCCCAAAGACTTTTTTTTTCAAACATTAGGCTGGTAAGTGGGTGAACAAAAAAGAAAAGAATTAAAGAGTGCATATAATTACCCCCCCCCCCAATGAATAAGCAATATTTAAAACAATTTACCAAAATAATTTGTATTTATTTTTCAACATGAGATATCATTATTTGTTTATATACTGCAAATTATATGAACAGTATAGTCAAGTAGTTGAAAAGAGTAATTATGGTTTCTACACAGAATCCAAATTTTCTAAGTGTTGGGAAATTGCACATCAGTTGTATTTTGGTAGTTAGAGCTTCACATGCGACACATTGGACCTGCATTTTTAAATGAAGAATTGGATACTATTATAATATCAATGGCGATATTTCTAATTTTATCAGATTTTGCATTTAATTTTTTTTTAGAAAAGTCTTATTTTTCATATTTACATGTAAGTTAAAAATAATCCCAAATTTTAATTTTTGGTTCAAATTCTCTAAAATTTGGGTAGGTCGGTCTTGAAAAACAACTAGAAATAAAGTGGCTAAAAACTATATAATTCAATATAAAATGCTGGGAAATGCACCATTTAGAGCCATTTTTAAAGACAATTTCTCGGGGGGAGAACCCGAACCCCCACCTATGGGAGGGGGACACCCCCTCCCATGCCCCCCCTTTCGGCACTACCCCCCCCCCCGGGAACTTCTGGATCCGCACTGGAATATGTTTAATTAACTGCTCCAAACAACAGCCCCCCCCCCCCGTTAGCTAATCGAAATGTGTTTTACAAAACAATTGCATTCTGTTAAATCAGTCCTGACACTACGTGCCTGAATGCGATGTGTGGATCCACATTTTACCACTGTTTACAGTTACATGTATTTTCGTAGTCAATACTTTGTTGTCTTGAAATATTTTTTTTCTGGGGCTTGCTGCGCCCTTTGTTAAAATAGACTATGGCCTATTGACTCAATGTTTAACATTTTACATTGTTTAATTTAAATATGTTATAAAGATTGAATTGTAATAAATAGTTTTTAAGTAAGAGGTTCTGACTGAAATTTTCTAAAAGGTTGACGAGTGACATACCTTAAAGGTGGTTTAATGGTAGCTTAATGGAGTTTGGACATTAAGCACCTATAAGCTTGGCTTAATGGTGACTTAAAGATTGTCTAGAAGGTACCATTAAGCACCTATAAGCCACCATTACGCTCCCTTTTAGCTACCTAAAATTTAAATTCAAATATAAGATGAAAATTTTGTTTCCATATCAAAATTGTTTCAAAAGTTATATTAGTTTGAAATTTTTGCTTAAGTCTATTCTCAGTTTATGGTCTTAGGGCCTGGTATACCAGAGAGAGAAAATTTTTTTGAGTATACGTTATACATTTAAAAAAAAAATTCAACTCATCATGCTGACGGGAATATATTTGAAAAATGAATTTATTTTTTTTAAATTCACAAGGTCATGAACAAAGACACTTCACCTCAGCATATTTCATGAACCGCGTGAGCATGAAGCGCAAATTTATAAATGTCATTCAACAATAATTATTCTTGAAACAAAACAGTTTGCACTATAGTTTTGACGTCAAGTGTGGCATTATGACGTCACAATGGAGATATGTAGGCTTACCTAGTTCATGAGAAAATGAATTGTTTTCTAACTTGCAATGAATCTGAAGGAAAAATATTTGCAAATGTAAATATTAAATAGTGAATCACTCAAATTTGCTAAATAAGATAATAGCTAGGATTTTTATATACGGTATATATTGTAGGTACAAGTTCTCTGAAATAACCTATTCATTCAATGTGTTCAAGTGACTCCCCCCCCCCCCCCTTTTCCGATTCCAAGTCACAGTGCAGAGAACTCGACGAATGTTCAGAGCATGAACAATTTGGCCCTTGGACCACTGTGCACTGGTTAAGAATGTATATAGTTATATTAATATATTTATATTTATATTAATCTAATAACGGAATGAATATTTTGGAGATGGGGAAAAAAGTATGCATATTGTTGTTTTTTGTGTACATGATACTTTTATCATTCTGCTCTACGTATAAAATGAGCAACCACCGCAAGATTTTCAGGAAAAAAATATTTATTAATCCATACGTATTTTCTATAGTTTTTAAACAGATTATGCATATTAAAGGTTCAGCAACAAACCATCAGATTAAAATTTATGAAATCTTTTAATATTTTAGGAAGGGGGGGATTATTGAAATGCATGTAGCGTAAAAAAGAATGTGATGACCCCACTTCATATTTTAACCATAAGTCACTTATAATGATTGTTACAAAATACATTGATTTTAGGAAAATTCATTGGGCATTTTTTTGTCAAGACGTTGAAAACTGCTCTTGGGGTGAAAGTATTACTGCATATTTACAATGACTACTCCCCAAAGCAACTGTGGCATTACTACATCTATCAATAGTTTCCGATACAATTTTTTATTTTCAATGAATATAAAGCATATTATTTAATATCTGGTGAAAATGATTTAATTTTGTTTCAGTTTTGATACCTGTATGACATACTTAAAATTTCACCACATAAATATCAAATTATTGAAAAACAGTGGTTATCATGGCAACCATATCTTCCTTATAACCCTGATGACCATGGTTGACATTTTCATATTATGATACCATTAGCGCAAGGCAAATTATATGTAAAAATGAGAAAAATTAATTGAGCGGATTTTTTTCATGGACCCTTGCAATCTCTTCCTTAATTGAGTGTGATAATCAAATAGTTGTTTTAGCGAGTAGACGTTCGGGGAATAAAATACTCATGCATTGAAACTAATGAAAATGTGAAGAATTCCCTTATGAGTTTATTTTCGTTTGAATTTATTAATTTCTTATATTTTCTTAATTCTATTAATATTTTTTAAGTTGATGCAATATGTATAATACACATGCATTTTATTGTAGAACTCTTTTCCATTCATTTTATTATATTGTGTTATGATTTATCAAAACAATCTAAAATCTTAGAAGTAACTTTGATAGTTTTAGAGAAATTGATTAGATATGCTTATTAATGAACAAAATTGATAAACAGGCTGTGGTACAGCCAAAACATTATTTTTAATCTACAAAAGTATTAAAAAAAAATTGCAGATATTTTAAATATGCCCTGAGGTAACTTAATACTTTAAACAAATTCAGTTTTGTTGATCAGATGTGTTTCTTTCATATTAAATAAAATGTCGAATGAATGACGTCTCTAAGGATATAATTTTAAGTAGGATTTAAAAAAAATGAACAGCTATATGCGGCAATATTTATGCAATTCTACGGCAAGGTACAGACAGTACAGCAAAATAAATCGATCAATTGAAGGAAAAAAAAAAAAAAAAACACTGTTTGGCTAATTATACATTGCTTGTTTATTATGTCTGATAGTGTCAAGGGGGCATAGACCATATATATCCTGTTTACTACGTACATCCCATATATGGCTTCTGTAATTGTCACCTGTGTAATCCCCAACCATGTTCTGCTGACCGCATTTTTCATAAACACACCAGATAGAATCTAATTTCTCTGATTTAATTATTACACATTATATTAGAGACAATATTATTTATTAATTTATTATACATTTGAATTTATATACTTATATTGAAGTTTTTGAATCCATCTCAAACTATTGAATAAGGTGCTAAACAACCTAATAAACTTTTTAATTTTTTTCTCTAAGGCATATTTGAACATTGTTTTAACTTGTTTATTTGTGAAAAAATGAAAATATTTTAGATAAATCTTTAAGTAAGCAGGTGTAATCATGTATTCACAAATATCAATTCTTATTTAAACATGACGTTTCCTATTTGAATGCGATATATGTTTCCTATTTGAATGCTATATATCACATAAAAAATTATTTCTGTAAAATATTGTTGTTAAACTATTATCTTATTATCTATAAGAAGATATCCTAGACACATTAACTTTTGTTTAATTCATGTAAACAAAATATAAAAATATATACCGGGTCATTTGAAAGACCGTTAAAAAAATCAAATTCTTTTACAATATCAGATCCTCATTATAAACTAACTATCAGGTCAATTAAATGAATGCATGTCATATATTATTCAAACTTGTTTTATACCTGTAAAAAAAATTTAAAATATCTCAGGTCACTTAAAATCATCAGGTCGATCGAAATATAAAGTAGGGTAAAACTTTAATTAGTCCAAATATCAGGTCATTTCAAACTAAATTAATTCTAGGATTGTTGCAAATATTTATGTATTGAGGACTCTCTCTACACTGCACCCTATTTTTAGGGTACTTTTGTGTAATTAGACTGACCTACCATTTGACATACAAGTAGAATAAATTATAATCTGAACTAAATCACATAATTTGAAATAAATACAAGTATTCTAAACATTATATTAGACCAAGATAGAGTATTTGAAAACTTTATTTGCATGTATTTTATCCATTTGAGTAAGTGAAGGCAATTTTTCTTTTCTATTACTTCATTGTCTTTGAAGATTTTTCCTGAATAAAAAAGGCACGCTCCCTATATTAAAAATGAGTTAGTTAATTTCAAAATATCCTCATTTATGCTAAATAATTTTCTCAAAGTCCAAAAAACATTTTTCATCAGTGTATAGAGGGTCCTTAAATTACATGTAATAATTAAGGTTGTTTTATGGAAGAAAAAAAAATAATGTTGTGAAAACATATGAGATCATTTGAAAATTATGGAATTCCATATACGACAGCCAACTGCTTACTGCCAACTGCTCACTGCTTACTGCCAACTGTTCACTGCTTACTGCCAACTGCCACACATATTTGAATAAATTTTCATATTTATATTGATATTTATGTGAATTTCCATAAAACCAGGCGCGGATCCAGGAGGGGGAGGTTAACATCTTATGCTTCATATCTATGACTTTTCATATCAACTTAACACGGATCCGCGTTTTCTGGGGGGGGGGGGGGGAGTCCAAGGTCACTTTTAGTTGGTTTAGTATAGGTCTATACATTAAATAACTCTACAAATTCCAGGGGGTGGTCCGGAACCCCCCCTCTCCCAACGATCCCCCCCTCTAGATCCATGTATGTTAAACATAACTTATTTGGGAAAATAAAGAGATATAAATCTTTAATTTGAAAAAAATATTTCACTATAAAAATTAACGGAAAATGGAAATTTATTTTCAAAACATCTTCCCCCGCGAAACAACAGATCCTTTCTTTCAGTTTTTATTCATTCCAAAGGTTTTGTTGTCTCACCGGGGGGGGGGGGGGCACGTGTTTAAAGATTAAAAACAGGAAAATAGTCATTTTATATTACAAATTTTAAATGCATGAGATCACAAATAAAAATTGTACTTTTTCACTTTAACAATCTCATATGTTAAATTTTACATAAGTTAAAACATACGGTGAGATTTAAGAGTCATTTATCCATTTTCATGAGTATTTGAAAATGGTGATGTTTTCAGCCTGATTTCAATTGATAAAATTTTCTACCCCCTTATGAAAGGAGTTGTAAATAAGAGCAATTAACTTTTTGTCACTGGTTTTTAAAATTAGTACATAATACTAATGAACTTTCCGTTGCATTCAAACAAGTTTTTATGTCCAAATTGCCATTTATATTGAATTAAATTGATGAAAAATGTAGGCGGGAATCGAGAGTTAGTGTGCGTAGTTCTTACAATAATAATAAATTTGTTGGATTTAGGAATTTTTAAACTGTAAAGGCGAGGAAGGAGTAAATCGGAAGAAGGGGGTGTTTCCTCTTAAAAATAAAACATTTAATTTCTGCATTTTGCTGCAGGCAAATAATTTGATAGCTTTTTTTGATGCGGGTAAAAGGGGGGGGGGGGGTCACATACGACAAAAGAACAAACTTTAAAAAGGGTCTTGAGTAACATTTGTTGGTATGTGTATTTGTAATAGAAATATTACTGAAAGATATAATAACAAATAACTTTTGCGTAGTTTAAAATATCGAGTAATATCTTTCGGGATTTTCATTTTCTTGGTAATAAAATGACTATTTTCCTGTTTTTAATCTTCAAAAACACCCCCCCCCTCCGTGAGACAACAAAACCTTTGGAATGAATAAAACTGAAAAAGGATCTGTTGTTTCGCGGGGGAAAATGTTTTGAAAATAAATTTCTATTTTCCGTTAATTTCTATAGTGAAATATTTTCTCAAATTAAAGATCTATATCTCTTCGTTTTCACATGGATCTAGAGGGGAGGAGGGGGGTCGGTGGGAGGGGGTGGGTGGGTGTCCGGACCACCCCCTGGAATTTGTAGAGTTATTTAATGTATATACTAAACCAACTAAAAGCCACGATGACCTTGGACCCCCCCCCCCCCTAGAAAACGTGGATCCGTGTTAAGTTGATATGAAAAGTCATAGATATAAAGCATAAGATGTCAACCCCTAACCCCCCCCCCCCCCACAGAAAGAGGTTTTTTACGTTTAGGAAAGGAGTTTACGTTTTTGTTTTTTGTTTTTTTTGTCAAGAAATTTCTGGGTTGGATTTTTTTTTTTACTGGGGTGGACCCCTCCTGTAAAAAAAATCCTGGATCCGCGCCTGGTTTTATGAAAATTCACATAAATATCAATATAAATATGAAAAATTATTCAAATATGTGTGGCAGTTGGCAGTAAGCAGTAAGCAGTTGGCAGTAAGCAGTTGGCTGTCGTATATGGAATTCCATAGAAAATAAAAAAAAGTTTTTTTTTTTTTTTTTTTTTTTTAAAAATATCAGGGTTTTGGATGTGTGGAAAATGAGATCAAGTTATTATATATTGCAAATTTTTCTTCCATTGTTGCCAATAATGATTTTCAAATATTCAGATATGCTTTATTTATATAAATACGAACTTAAATTGTTTTAAAAGATATTAAACAATCAAGTAATTCCAAATTATCAGGTCATCAGATTAGGTATTGGGTCATTTCAAAATATCAGCTAGGTCATCCATTTATTTTACTATTATAATAAAATGCTAAGAATCATATCCTCTAAAAGTGTACATATAAGTACTATAAGTACAAGTATAGAATCATCAAATATACGTAATCAATAATTCCCCAAATAAAATATAAAGCTTAAGTTATATGTGATTTTTATCATCAGGTCTTTAAAGATTGTTCTGTATATTTAATTTATAATCATATGCATGCATGTTTTACATGATATCAATATGCTTCTTTATATAGGCCTACATTTTCTCAGAAATATATTGTTTTTCAATATATTATTTTTTATAATATCTAAGGTAAGGTTATATAACTTAAGATTTTCATTGAAGCAAGTAATTCAATCAAGCATTCACACACATTTACATGTAAGTCATGTCAATTAGGGCATTCAGGAATCGGGACATTATACCCCTTGAAACTTCAAAAGTGATTCTGAACAAAATATAGTAGATATTTTCTCCCACACTTAATTAAACTACTTTCATATATCATCCTTAAAAGATATTTAATCAAATTGTAATATTTAAATTATGCTGAATTGGGTTTATTAGCAGTTTTTATACAATCAGGTCATTATACCCCAAAATCAGGACATTATACCACTGTCAATTTTCTCTTTCAAATAAAACATAAAATATTTTTATTTAGCATTTTCTTCATGATTCTAATAGAGAATGATAATATTCATCATTTCCAATAAAAATAATATTGTTTGTGCACATAAAAACTCTTTATTTCATTATATATATATAATCAGGTCAATCAGGGCATTATACTATCAGGGCATTATACCTTTCCTAGATCTACTCCTTTTCTACTTATTCGGAAATAAATGATGTGTGGACTCGGTTCTAGATAACAGTAGCATATTTCGGTTTCCTGTATTCCGCAAGGCGTACTTCTTGCCCTGTGCATTTTGCAGACGAATACGGATATGGGTAAAACAAATCCATATAAAGATTTTGTGTCGGGTGGAGTCGGTGGAGTTTGCTTGGTTGTTGCTGGACATCCGCTAGATACTATCAAGGTAATTTCTTACTGCTTAAAGATATAACCTGTCTTTCTCTTGGAAACAAACACTGTCAGGTACAAAGTTCGAAGTTAGCAGTCTGGTCGAATACTCAAACAGGAGTATACCCTCAGACGAGGGGTTTTTCCGTCCCATCATGCAATGCACAAGAACGGTAACTCTTGTCGTATCAAATATAAACAAGCTTGCCTTTAATAATATGTAGCGACGGAAAAGCAACGGGCGATAACTCTAATATTTGCTAAATTTGTGTTGTCAAAAAATGGCGTGAAAAATAAACGATCGGGTGGTCGTGTGTTACGGACTGATACAGTAAGACGATGAAATGTACAGTCGCAAAAGTTTTTCGGAAACCTTCTTGAAGTATTACTGCAAGTGTATATCGATGAAAATAAATAATTTGCATCAATTCGGTGGGAAAAAAATAATAATGAAATATTCGTTTCAAGAGAAAAAATTGAATTTCAGAATATACACCAAGAAAACCTGATTATAATAAAACAGAAAAGTACTTTCTATGAGAATTCAATCTAAAAATAATTTTAAATCCTTGTATTCAACACCAAATCACGTTTGATCACATGGACTATTTTTGCCTGACAGGGTTATTTGCCCTTTGCTGTCATTAAGGAAAACGAAAGCATGAGGGGTTTGTAGGATTTTAGTAAATTGCGAGGTGCCAAATGGTCATAACATCATGTGAATATCTTGCTTTCAACAATTTAGTTTATTTTGACTTTGTAAGGTGATGTACGACGATGAGGGTCATATTCAGCGTCACATTTCAGTGCCGTCTGCTTTTCACAAGCTAAAATAATTGTATTAAAAATTGGAGATTGAAAGTTTCTAAATACACCGGTACACTCACAGAAATGGCCTATAACTTACTTGGTAGTTCCATTTATCATTAACCCCCTCCCCCTTCAAGCCAAGCCAACTCAACAACCCTTAAGTTATCTGTAACTAGATCAATTTGTTTTACTTCATAAAAATAATTCATCAATACTTCAAATAAAATTTAGAGAAACCAAAAGAAATCAAGCAGAACTTTGTACATCACATCTTACTGAAAGAAACAACATCTGTAATGTATAAGTAG
The DNA here is from genome assembly GCF_033153115.1 of Saccostrea echinata. Classification (NCBI taxonomy): domain Eukaryota; kingdom Metazoa; phylum Mollusca; class Bivalvia; order Ostreida; family Ostreidae; genus Saccostrea; species Saccostrea echinata. Next base: position 30,919,875 of record NW_026889778.1, read on the forward strand.
GTTAAGTGAGAAATTATGGGATTGAGAATTGGGTCATTTAACTTCTTTAACATAAATATTCCAATACATAAATTTATGGATGACGATAAAACATATCTTCATTTTGTGCCTCATGCAATACTCTCTTGAATAATTATTATGTATAGCCAGTTTAGCTTTTCTTGTAACTTTCTAATACTAAAATAAAATGTGTGCGAGTTTGATGTGTATGTAAAAAATTTGTGGATTTATTAACTTCTATTTTACTTGCTGAGGCTTAATTATGATGCACTTACAGAATTTCTGATCATGATATATTAAGTTTCATAACTTTAAACCTAATCCTTTTGCTTTATCAAAGTAATCATTATTTGTGAAAAACATCTTGTTCCCCCTAGTAAGAATTCTATTCCTAATTTTTTATTGTGTATGTACCCCCTCCCTTTTTCGGGATGGGGGGGGGGGGATATTTTTAAGAAAAAAATTTATTTTGGCAATTCTGATGCTGAATTTACAAAGAAATCTAGCTGGAGAAATATTAAGTTTTTGATATTGATATTTCTCATACTTTTTATCAAGCAAAGAATGAAAAAGATAAAGTGTTACCACATTTCGAATTCTGGCAACCATGTAATATTTGTTTTTCATGAGATTATATACACTGGAAAACAATTTAAATATATATTTTTTGTTTATATAATTGTCTTAAAGCACTTTGCATTAAATAAAGAATTGTAGCTAAGTAGGTTTTGTCTCTTTGATTTTTTTAAAAAATGGCAACACTTTTTGTTTCAAGATGTGAAAAAATGAAAACAAAAAATAATCATAACTTTTTTATTTTTCAACCAATTTCAAAAAATGAAACTGTTTTGGAAATGGTTTTGAAGGCTCTTAAATATAAAGTGTTGCTTTTTAAATTAAGAAGTGCTTTTAAAAATCATGTTCCATAGCTACATGTATAATATGTTAGACGGTACGACCGCATCCTCACTAGCAATGCCACATGAATTTTTTTACCTTTTCTAAAACAGTTTTTCTGCATGTTTCTTTCATTAGTTGATCAAATAAAACTTATTACAGTTTATTTGAACTTAATAACTTCAAAATTGACAAAGTTATGGGTATGTGAACATTTGAAATATTTGTAACCAATTTTAGGCTCGATTTAGAAAGGAAGAAAAAGTAACCAATGTCTAAAACTTTTTTATTTATTGATGTTTCTTCTTCAAAATTTCAGGATTTCTTCAATAGATTATAAGCTCAAAGAAAAAACTAATAAAGTATGAATTTACAGTCTATAAATGACATAATTAAGCTAATTAGCTGATGCTTCATCAAGAAAATCTGCCACTTATATTTTGTTTTCCCAAAATCAGTCAATGGAACTTGAATCTTCTTTCTAAAACATTAATGATACTTAGTGTAATGCCCTGTTCACACGGAGAGTTTAATTCGCAGTAAATTAATGCGAAGTAAAATGATGCGAATTAAACCAGGGATTTATCAGCCTATTTTGGGAAATGCCATTTTTGGGGAATTGGGAAAAAATTATCGGCTTTTTGATGAAATTGGGAAAAATTAAAAATCTTGCTTAATTCATGTATTCAGGTGTAATTCATTTAATATTTCAGCATGAACTCTAATTTGGGCAACCAAACAGACAATTATATATGATCCAACTTCATACAAGATCAATTATGAATAACAGACTAATAAAAGTAAAATTGACTTCAATGAGTATTAAGTGTTTATACAACTTAGGGTAGTACATGTGTGTATGAGATTCCAATTTAGGTCATTACAGAATCTGTTTCTGGAAAATAGAAACCTTCTGCAAGTATATATTTTCTCAAAGTCCTCTTTAATATGTATTAATGCATTGAAAATATATTTTTCTATTTGAAATAATGCCTACAGTCCTTACCATTTACTCGTAGATCAATTGAGTATGTAGAAATAACTTAATAAATCTATATAATTACACAATATCACGATTTTTAGAAAAACGGAGGAAATTCGGATTAAAAGTTGGCGATGTTTTTACAGTGTTTTTAAACGTGTTATGACTGTAGCTTTGCTAAATGACTTAAATAAATGAAAATTACAATCTGACAATTTTCCTTGTGTTTTTCCAAGATAATTAAATATAAAAGCATTGTTCACCAATTGGGAAAAAATACTGCCAAATTGGGAAAAACTGAACTCATTTTCAATTGGGAATGGGGCCGAATTTCGGCCCCCGAGAAGGTACTGATAAATCCCTGTAAACTAATGCAAATTAAATTGCGTTCACACGACAGCTAATGCGAAGTAAACTAATGCGAATTAAAATTTTATTTCTACTGTAAGGCTATTCAGTAAGGCTATTATGACGTCATTTGCAAATCACGTCACCTTATGTACAGCAGATATACATTTGACATAATTTCATAGTGTCTGTACAGTTTTTAGTGATTAACATAGTTTTCCTTTGTTTTCCACTCAAAAATAGCACAAATACCTATAGTTGACCACCGACATGTGGCATATGACTTAATTCTGCCCTTATGCATGCATCAAAATTTAATTCAAATTAGCTTCGCTCAGCGTTCACATGGAGCTAATGCGAAGTAATTTAATGCGCAGAAAACTAATTTGAATTAAACTAATTCGCATTAAATTCTCCGTGTGTACGCGGATCAAATTTAATTCGCAGTAACTTACGTTTAATTCGAATTAAACTCTCCGTGTGAACAGGGCATTAAACATTTTCCTTTTAATACACAACCTCAATTCATACAATTAAAAGTGCAATGCTAATTAATTTCCTGTATAAAAAGTGCAATACTAATTAATTTCTTGTAATTCTCAAAAGAAGTATAATAAAAACAAATACAAACAATAGCAATTTTTTAATAATAAAATTATTTTTTTTAATACTTACCAAGTCAAGGTAATTCTAAAATTATGGAGGAAACCAGAAATGTATCTATAGATATCTTCTATCATGGAAAACTTATGGAACCTACAAGTAAAAAAAAAAATGTTATTACTTAAAATAAAAAGGAAATTTTGTATGGATCAAATTTCATTAAATATGCAGTCAATATATATTTTTATTTTTATATTTCCACATAGAATTTTAATTTTAAACAATTAGATATCTCATTATTGACATAACAATAATATATTAGAACAAATATTAGAATTTTTAATTAAATGAAAAAATATGTAAATAAATCATATTATTGACTTTATAATAAATTAGCCATATAAAAATGAAGAGGGAACAGTAGACACTCTTGTGTTTGATGTAAATTTTCTCTGTCTGAAGATGTAAATTATAGATTTTTAGTCACAAAAACTTGTCTTCTGAGAGGACATGCTATAAAAATTCACTACCTGTGAGAACATGCAATAGTAAAACAAATGTAAAACACTAAGGCTTTTTTAACTGAAGATCCTTACACATAAAAAAGGACTTGACTTTGCCAAACAAAAATATTGGAGTATATCCTGAATAATTAACTACAAAGAACTCTACAGAACAATTTCATTAAACTAACTGTGAATCAGTCTCACTCTCCTCTGTATCCGAAAATATTTGTCCACTAAAAATTAATTTAAAATTGACTTCAGCTGTGATAAATTCATGTGTAAACTATAATATAATTGTATAACGTACTGCCTTGAATTGTTCAAGTTAGTTAAAATATTGTCATTTCCACTTTTATATCACTTCTTAATTGTTTGCAATCATTTTTTGACACATATTTTATTGTTATCAGCTGCCAGGATGGAGTTATTGTTCTTGGAATTTCCGTGGCAGCACAAAAAAGTCTATTTTCCCCACTATTACGCTTCATTCTAAGACAAACTTGTTTTGATATGTTCACTTATGTATGTAAACAACATTTTGATATGCATTACATGTGTGTATTTTCCTTTCAAGTAAAATAAAAACATCAATAAAAAATTCGGAGAGGTTTTATACTTACTTCTTGACAAAGCCTGGGAAAATTTTTACCAAATACTGTAGATTCCTAAATATACGCGAGGAATAAATTATCGCGTAATTACGCGAGAAGCACCACTCGCGAAATAAAATTACTCGCTTTTATTTTTATGGTGCTTTAATGTATGTAAAATCTCTAGATAAATCACCCATTCGTGAATTATTGTTCTCGCGATTTGACGCCCTTGGGCCATTTCACGATATTAAGTACTCGCGTAAAATAAGGAATCTACAGTACGTCATGCAGAAAAGATTTCCCACTAAAAAAAGCTGGTACATTCGGACACCTCTGTCGTTTTCATAGGAAAAAACCCCGTAATACAAACGATGTAAACCGAGGTCAGGATTGCGCAATTATCTTATTTACAATCGACAGTGCCACCTAGCGAGCTTTCGCATTGCTATCCTCACAATGTCAGGGGTCCTGAGTCAACACGTTTCCATTGGACCCCTGACAAATTTCAATAGATATCCCTGGGCTTGCTCCTCTCATTGAGAGGCACCAATCAAATTGAAGTAAACAGATAATATAAACGGAAAGGAATCAGTTGACGCCCCAAAATGCACATTACCCATAGTTTATCACCCAAGGGCTTAATGTGATTGGTTGAAAGATAAGAAAAACAATAAAGATTTGTTATGTTCCTGAACGATGTCGCTGCAGTCAGCCCGCAAGATAAAGAATGAAATATGTTAGGGGTCCAACGGCAACGTTTGACTCAGGACCCCTGACATTGTGAGGATGGTGTGACTGTTGGTGAGGGTGGAGCCATCAAGAAAACATTTCTACATTTTATTGCTTAATGATAATTCAGTGTTGAAATCCAATTGCAATCAAGTGTCAGAAAATCATAACAAAGACCTCACTCCTTTTAAAAAGAATCCCTTCTCTTATCTCAAATATTTTTCATTCAAATAATGAAATTTAAGGGTATTTGGTTTAATAAATCTAGAACACTTTCACTAAGATATTTCATCATGAGTTGCCTAGCCAGAGCACTCAAAATCAAGTAGCATAACGTGGAAAGAGGGTGCACTGGACCAGTCAAGGATTCAACCTACCCAGGTCCAAGAACTTCAGAGTTGTGGAAAACTTTTTCAGATAGCTAGTCATTCGGACTGACAAGAAGACAAAATAAGCCAGTCCCAAGTGATTTTACCAGTCAGAAATCTTGGTCGCAAAAATATCCCCCCCCCCAAATGTAAAATTTATCTACTACTTCATTACACATCTTTTTACTTCATAATAATACAGCATTTACTCAGTCTCCATTTCTACGTCTTTGTCCGTTTTCATTTTTAGCTCACCTGAGCCGAAGGCTCAAGTGAGCTTTTCTGATTGAAATTTGTCCGTTGTCTGTTGTCGTTGTCGTAAACTTTTCACATTTTCATCTTCTTCTCAAGAACCACTGGGTCAATTTCAACCAAACTTGCCACTAAGTATCCTTGGGTAAAGGGGATTCAAGTTTGTTCAAATGAAGGGCCACACCTTCTTCCAAGGGGAGATAATTATGAATTCATGAAAAATTAATGGCATCATTTAAAAATCCTCTTCTCAAAAACCACTGTGCTTGAAAATATGAAACTTATGTGGAAGCATCCTCAGGTAGTGTAGATTCAAGTTTGTTCAAATCATGACCCCCGGGGGTAGGGTGGGGCCACAATGGGGTATCAAAGTTTTACATAGGAATACATAGGAAAAATCTTTAAAAATCTTCTTCTCAAGAACAGCAAAGCCATGATGGGTCATATTTATATGGAAGCATCCTCAGGTAGTGTAGATTCAAGTTTGCTCCAGTCATGAACCCCGGGGGTAGGGTAGGGCCACAATTGGGGATCAAAGTTTTACAGAAGAAAACATAGGAAAAATCTTTAAAAATCTTCTTCTCAAGAACGCAAAAGCCATGTTAGGTCATATTTATACGGAAGCATCCTCAGGTAGTGTAGATTCAAATTTGTTCCAGTCATGACCCCCGGGGGTAAGGTGGGGCCAGAATGGGCGATCAAAGTTTTACATAAGAAAACATAGGAAAAATCTTTAAAAATCTTCTTCTCAAGAACAGCAAAGCCATGATTGGTCATATTTATGTGGAAGCATCCTCAGGAAGTGTAGATTCAAGTTTGTTCAAATCATGACCCCCAGGGGTAGGGTGGGGGCACAATGGGTGATCAAAGTTTTACATAGGAATATATAGGGAACATCTTTAAAAATCTTCTTTTCAAGAACAGCAAAGCCATGATTAGTCATATTTAAATGGAAGCATCATCAGGTAATGTAAATTCAAATTTGTACAAATCATGATCCCATGGAAGATAGAGGGGCTATGACAGGGGATCATATAAAGGAATACAAAGGATATATCAATCAAAATTTTCTTCTTAAGAACAGCAAAGCCATTATTTGTCATATTAATTCAAAAGCATCCCTATGAAGTTAAGATTCAAGTTAGTTCAAATACACCCCCCCCCCCCCAAACCAGTTTTATATTTAAACTTTTCAAGACTGAACTGATTTCTGCTTTTTCCTAGCCAGTGTGCTCAGGTGAGCGATGTGGCCCCTGGGCCTCTTGTTTGCATTTATAACATAGTACTAGATTTACCTCTTTTTGGCATGTGACAATGCAAAATCAGCATAGTTACTATTAGTATACGTAATTTTGTTGAAACAATTTTGCTTTTTGGAATTTTTATCAACCTAGAAAATGTATCTGATAAATTTGAAGAAATTCTGTGCAAAGATGATAAAGATATCAACATGATCAATGAAAAATGAAAATATGGGACAGTTGGTAGTACGTACTAGATTTACCTCTTTCCCCAACTGTGTTTGAATTCTTTCTGTCATGATTTTTCGTATGTAGCAGTGATTTTTCTTCATTTTTTAAATGGAGCCTGAGCCTTTACAATTGGGAAAAATCATCGACATTTGTGTCAAATTGGGAAAAATCAATAAGATTGAAATTAACCTTAATTGACAGGTAAAATAAAATATATAGGTTACCGTAAATGTAAGATCATTTATGAAAAATATTTACCACAAAATAACAAATTAGACACAGTTCTACATTTTTAACTTTTTTTTTTAATCTTTGAAAGTTGTCATTGTGACTGTCCAATACATGTATTTCCTTTTTTTTTTTTTTTACCATAATGGTAGACATAAAAGAATATCCTACTCATAATAGGCATTGAAGATGGAATAATCTGACAAATCGTTTTTTCTAACTCATTATTAAAGCTTTCTAAATCACCCTAATCATATTTCTGCAATTACCCTGCAATATTAGTTGCATCTGCCGAGTGTAGGAAATTTGATTTTTGTTAAATAAGGGATGCTTGTTGTAGAATTTCTAGTACTTGGATTTACAAATAAAGCTATGTTTCACTGGTTCACATGCATCTTACACTTTCTTACGATGTATTTACACACAAGTTTGACGTTTGACACGATCCATATGTTTTTCTATGTCTTGTAAACGCACAAAATAATCTGCTCTTCCTCACTATTATTTTAAGAGTCTGAATGACCGAGAATAATAGCGTTCCATTTTATATAAGTTGTACTTAAAAATTCAATATAACAAAAACAACATCGGTTTTATTTTGGGAAAAATGCAATTGAAATTGGGAAAAAATCGGTAATTTTTTATAGGGGAAAGGGCCGATATTCGGACGTAACTTGGGTGTAGAAAAATCATTGTTTAGCTTTGTCTTCATCTGTCACTTCATGTTTTTTACCTGGTTTTGCCCCAGTTGTAAATTCAAAGGGCAGCCATGAGGCCATGCTGGTTTCACTTTCATTAGCCTCAATCTCGTGTAAAGAAAAAGTATTGTGCAATTGCACTTTATATTTTCTACGGTAATTGGGCTGGAAAGTGTGCTGATGATAACAGGAAAAATAAAAACCTTGATGGCGTTTCTACCGGTCACATTCATTTTTAACCAGTTTTGCTGGCATGTACACGTCAGTTTTCCACAACTCTGGAACTCTTAAATGTTAACTCTTTTACCTATGTATCTGTATCATTTCTTTATCTTTCACAACTACATGCACATCATATACAAATCAGGACAATTGTCATGGACACATCAGAAGACGAACTTGGGACCAAAACTGCAGACAAATGATCTGCCTCCTGAGTTATCAGGACACTTGGAAACTGATCATCTGACCAACACTAGGGCTGTGAGTGCTAAAAGTATCAGCATTGCAAAATCTGTGAGAAAAATATTGCAATGCATTTATGATATTTCATTTTTTTTTTACACTAATTGGTTTCCCATTAATTATTTTCTTAATTTTAATGGAAAAATGTAGATTAAATTTTTAAAACATTTCAACATTTTTTTAAAGAAAGAAATCTGATTCAAATAGTCTTTAGTGCTTTCTAAAACTAATATAAAAAACAAGGTAAAAATCTTTTTTTTTTTTTGGTATCTGGAAAAACAAATTTTACTCAATAAAAGTTCTTTTTTTTCCAGATATTAAAATTGTTTATGCCAACACTATAATTTTTAAACCAAAAGTGTGAATAATAGGGTACACTTCTGGGAAGTATTGATTAGAATATTTATCGATGTATTGACCTCTCTGCGTCACAGTAATTGATGTTTCGTGATATCCCTATTCACCACACAATTAAAATTATTACTAAAAGGATCATATATGGAAGGTTTAAAAAAAAGATATTTTTAATACTGCTCAACAACATTGACCTATTTATATTGATTACCATGGGTAATGTCAAATGAAGATTCTGTATTTGCTGTTCTTTTTTTTTTAAGCAAGAAAACATAAGTATATAGAAAACTTTATTAATAGGTATTGGTATATATACATTTAAAGTATGCAGTTTAATTGCTGCAACATTGAAGTCATATCAGTTTGTGTATAGTACAGGTAGACTGAATGGCTACTTCTCTGTCCATCACACATTGTTAGGTCACCTGAGTCACTCACTGTTATCCGTTTTTGTCTGTCGTCGTGTCGTCCGTTAACATATGAACATTTTCAGCTTCTTCTCTTGAACTGCTGAACCAATTTCAACCAATTTTGGCATATAGCATCTATGGGTGAAGGGGAACAAAAATTTTGAATTTCATGGTCCCTGCCCCCCTGGGGCCTGAGGGATAGGGCTAAAACCAACAAAATTAATGCAGTCTTTAAAAATCTTCTAGTCTGTACCCCTGGATATTAAGCAGTCAAACTGTTGACATGATTGTAATAAGCAATGAGCCCTCTACCAAAATTGTGAAATTCATAGCCCCAGGGTCAGGGTCTTGTGCTAGGATGGGGCTACATAGATCATATAGTGAAAGTGCATAATTTCTTTGAAAATCTTCTTCTCTGCTCCTGGGTATTAAATAAGCTGACTAAGTACATAGTTATGTTGAAAAAGGCTGCCTCTTCCTAAATTGTGAATTTCATGGCCCCTGGGATAGGGGTTCTGGTGTTAGGATGAGGCTCTATTGATTATATAGTTCAAATGCATTGATTCTTTGAAAATCTTCTCTGCTCCTGGGTATGGAACAAACTAAATAAGTAAATAGTTATGATGAGTGCCTCTTCCAAAATTGTGAATTTCATGGCCCTAAGGTCAGCATGTAAAAATTAATTTAAAAACGCACAAGTCCTGATTTAGTTACTTTCCGATTCACCCCATGTTTCGCGATTCTCGGTAACTTACCTTATCACTGTACATTGCACGACACATCCACATGTGTGACAACAAACCAGTTATCAAAAGAGTTTCAGCTTTCCTGGTCCAGTGGTTCCTGAGAAGATTTTTACAGATTTTTCCTATATATTTCAATGTAACACTTGATTCCCATTTGTGGCCCCACCCTACCCCTGAGGGCCATGATTTGAACAATTTAGAATCCACTCTACCTAAGGAAGCTTCCATATAAGTTTAGCTTCTATGGTCCAGTGGTTCTTGAGATGAATATTTTTTAATGACCCAACCCTATTTTTGCCTTTTTATTATCTCCCCATGGAAGGGGGCTTGGCCCTTCAATTTTATAATTTAGAATCTCCTTAACCCAGGGATGCTTAGAATCAACTTTAATAAAAATTAGCTGTGTGGTTCTTGAGAAGAAGTTGAAAATGTGAAAAGTTTACAGAGGGACAGGGCAGATAGACAGACTGATGGACACGGAACACCAGGATTCGGTTGTATCAATATTTGATGAATGATTAAAGCTGATCATATTTAATGTATCATTAAATTCTGGCATTAAAGCTTCCTTAAATTCCTCAACTTTAATAAAGTAAAGGGGATTCATTAAGGTAAACGTTTTTTTATGAGTTGGATTACAGATCTGCTGACTAAATTTTTTGACTTATGGAAAGAAAATAAAATGCACTTTTCCAGTTTCTTTTTACTGACCAATATAAATTAAAAGAAATACCCCCCCAAAAAAAAATCAAATGACTGCAAACTGTGTAAAATATCGATAAAAACCCTATAAATTGGTTTTATTCATGAAAAAATACCTTAACTTTTGTACCTTTGGTTTTAAAATTGATCGGGTTTGGAATACACACTTCACTGTCACATGCGCCATGACGACTGAAGAGGAAAGTTTGCCTAACAGCGGTTTGTGAATCAATTTCAGTGCCCCTGAAAGTGGCCGAAAGATGCACTTAAACATGTGTACATTGAATATTAAATAAAAAATCAACCAAAACATATATGTAAGACTTACAGATGCAATTTTTTGTTCCCTGTTTTCCTGGTGTTCCATGTCCATCAGTCTGTCTATCTGTCCTGTCCCTCTGTAAACTTTTCACATTTTCAACTTCTTCTCAAGAACCACAAGGCCAATTCTAATTAAAGTTTATTCTAAGCATCCCTGGGTTAAGGGGATTCTAAATTATAAAATTGAAGGGCCAAGTCCCCTTCAAAGGGGAGATAATAAAAAAGGCAAAAATAGGGTTGGGTCATTAAAAATTATTCTTCTCAAGAACCACTGGACCATGGAAGCTGAAACTTATATGGAAGCTTCCTTAGGTAGAGTGGATTATAAATTGTTCAAATCATGGCCCTCAGGGGTAGGGTGGGGCCACAATAGGGAATCAAGTTTTACATTGAAATATATAGGAAAAATCTGTAAAAATCTTCTTCTCAGGAACCACTGGACCAGGAAATCTGAAACTTATGGAGAATCATCCTGAGGTAGTGAAGATTGTAAATTGTTCAATATTTGGCCCCCAGAGGTAGGATGAGGCTATGACAGGGAATCAAAGTTTTACATTTCAATATAAAGAAAAAATCTTTAAAAATCTTCTCAAGAACCACTGGACCAGGAAAGCTGAAACTTATGTGGAAGCTTCCTGTAGTACATGTAATTGCCTGACGCCACGTGCGTCAGGCAGTATAAGGATTAATTTTTCAGGGATCCGAAACCAAGCGATCATTCTTAATGAACTAGATTTTGTGCAAGCTGATTTACATCGGAATTTGTTACCTGCATTTAAACATTAATACAGTTTGCAGGAGAAAGAATCATATAACATGTAAAATAATGATGTGTTTAAATCCTTCAGTTTTTTGCATGCACATGTTTATTCTTTGCGTTTCTTTGTACGGACATGTCCGTGTAACATTTTTTCTGCGTTTCTAAACTTCTGGATCAGTCCATTTGCCTTCTACGAAAGGGGTGACACAATCATTTCGCGCCAAATGTCACGTAAATTATCTTCGCACCTTTTTTTTGGGTTGTTCTATTGAATGGGTGTGATAACTTCTATGGAAATAAATAAAGTTTATTCTTTTAACACGATTCTTAGGCTCCAGATTTTTTATTAACAGTAAATTTTATCTCATTTTTTTAAGAGAACACATTGTATATGGACAGGCAACACTAAAGCAATGGATTTGCTGATTATTCTTACTATTTATCCCGTAAGTGGACTAGTCTAATCATAAACAAACTCCCTCCACCTAGTAAATGGGACATCCCTTCTTGATTCAGTCTGTTTTCCACCTAGCCTTTCTCTCAATATTACATTCATTAATAATGTACGTTACAAGTTTAGGTTTTTAAGAAAGCTTAGAAAGTCAGCGAGTAGCATATTATTTCATGCTTTGTGATGAACAAGGGTTTCCTTTTAATACAGTGACAAGAGTGTAGGTCAGTACCCTTAGAGGAATGGGCTTCACTCCCGTAAGGTTATAAGTAAAGAATTGACAAAATGAAGAAGACATCATGATCAGTACTGGTTTTCATTTCATAAAAAAGCAGGTTATTATAATTATGAGAAAGGTCCTGAAATCGGTTGAAAAGAAAAACTAAACAATTTCAAAACTGTATATAAAGACGTATTTTAAATTCATTTATAATACATGTACATGTAATATATGGTAAGATCATCATGGCTAGAGTTTTGTCCAGGGGAAGGGGGGGAAGTGTTATTAGTATCTTGTTTTGCACTAGCTCTAAAGTGTACAGGTCATTTACTGTGATTTCTAGAACAGCATTGAAGCATTTTTGTCTCAAACACTTCAAGACAACTTTCCCAGTTAAAACTGTTCATAATTTACTTCGTCGTCGAGTGTGCATGAAGCGCGCCCTCTATAGTAAGAGGGTACATGTAATATGAATTTCTTAAAAAGAATCATCTAACTATTTTTCCCAGAATTATCAGAGGCAGATCCAGGAATTTTATACGGGAGGGCGCAGTAGAAGGCAGGGGGTCTGGGGCTGTATTGAACCCCAGTGGGTCCAGGGCAAAGCCCTGATGGGGGTAAGAGGTTTTTTTCCTTGATTTTAGGATAATGAACATATAAGTTCTAAATACAAAAAATTCAAGCGGGGGGGGGGGGGGGGGGGGGGGCACGCTGGTGCTGGATCCGCCTTTGGCCTTTGATTATAATCTACACTAGCGCACTTGCAGTTTTATCCCAACATAATTAGTCAGCCAGTGGGCTAACTAATAAATGACCAAATAGTGGCATGTCTTAGATATTTGTTAATCTGTAGTATTTGGTTATGACATTTGAGAAAGTCAATTGTACATCTTGTGTAATGAAGTATCACAACTATGTCACTCCTTGATGATGGAAATGTTAAGCACCTCTCTTGCGTATACGTTCCATAGATATTGATTGATTAGTCAGGCAAGCTTTTTGAAAAGCTTTTACTTGTATAGATTATAAATTTTCATATCATGGCCCTGGGATCAGGTGGGGCTATAATTGGGATTATATAGGGAAAAATCCTTGAAACTCCTCAAGAGCATATCCATGGTGAATCGTAATAATGTCGAAGCATGTTCTGGTAGTGTAGATCCATTTTAGCTCACCTGAAAAAAGTGACTCAAGTGAGTATTGTGGCCCATGGGCCTCGTTTAACTTAATTTGACTATAGAATATTTTGTCTATGTGATCAAAACATAGGGCCCACAGTGGTTGTGACCAGTCAACAGGGGATGCAATCTCCTTCTAAACACCTAATCCCACTTCCGTAATTTCTGGGGGTCTCTGTTTTATGCCCTTTTCACATATTTGTTTGTTTATAGACTTTCTGAGATTGATTACTATTCTTTAATTTTTCATTTACTTACAGGTTCGACTACAGACAATGCCTCATACAAAGCCAGGACAAGCACCACTTTATAAAGGAACTTGGGATTGTGCAGTGCAGACAGTAAGGAAAGAAGTAAGATAAATTTTTAAGGGCCAATTTATCATAAGTTTGATGAGAGCGTCTGTGAACTTACTGTTCCACATATTGAATACAGCTTCAGAAAGGAAACTGAAGATTAGAAAGCATGCACAATGGAATAGCATCTGACGTCCATCTGTTTAACTTTTCATTGGTATGGTTTTCATTGGTAAGGCAAGAAACAATTTTAAGAATAGACATTTTTTTTTATGTTCCTGATAGTGGATTGAGAGTTACACCTCAGGAAACCAAAATGTAGAATGTTGTAAAAAAAGTTTGACATAACAGTTTTCCAAGTAAGAGATTTTACTGTGTACAATTTAAGAAATTAAAGTACACTTCATAGTAGCAGAATAAAAAAAATCTAGCTATTTTATTTGTAAGTATTCAGTGGAAATAAAATTCAAATTCTATCTTGTATATTTATGAAGTGCAAGCTGGCATTCAAACTAAAGTCAGCAGGGATAGACATTAACAGTTGTCCGATTGCCCGGAACAAGTAAATTCTCAGTTCTGGCAAGTGAAACTGTTGACGTGCCTGTCCAATTGGGCAAGTGAATTTTTCTCATAGAAATGTACATATCTATTTAGTTTACATTAATTTATAAATAAAACAATAAATTTAACACTTGATTTTCGCCAGGTACCTGGCCCCGACATATTTGATTTGCATTCAGAATTCCTTGGTAGCGTTTCTAGATAATACTGTCCATTTAAATATTGGGTTCTTTATTCTTTCGTGGTAAATACAACCTATACATCTAACAACTTTGTTAAAGCTGAACACGATTCGTAAAAAGAATGTGTCCGCCATTTTCAATCGGACTCTCGCTATATCTGAGTACCCCTATATAAAGGGCCTGACTTAGTCACTGTTCAGTGTAATCAGTCGACACCGGCATAGACAGACGTATTCTATACAGCACTCGGTAGCGACAAAAATAACTGTAATACTTCTTCTAATGCAGGAAAGTAAGATATCAAATAAACTTGCAATAGTTGTACAGGTCAGTGCAGTATACAAACAAACACTGGTACATGTAACTGCAATAAAATGTAAACAAAGGTAATGCAAGATAACCAGCATGAACATGGGCTGCCATTCCATTCCGATACACGTGTCAATTAAGCAATCAGGTGTAACGAATGCGAAGAGTATACCCTGGTGTTGATATCGTAGATAATAATATTGAAAATGGCGTATGCCTATTTACGAGTTGTGTTCAGCTTTAACTTATTAGGAAATTAGATTATTTATCCACTCACAGAATATAAGTAGCACGATGTATCCTGATCAAGATATGTTTGTTTTGTAGCAACTATCTTCCTTTAGCCTATCTTCACAGTTATCTCTGAAAAGCATGATTCACAAAAGGATCATACCAAAAATGATTTTTTAAAAATATGAATTTCATTAAAAGGAAACAGAGGGTTATTGCTGCATGGCGATTTGAATATAACTTGGCACACAAGTAGACTACACTAAGATACATAATTCTGTGTATCGGTTTTTGATTTCAATGAACTGTGTTGCTATGGTTACTAACAGTAGGGATTTCTAGGAAGTAATTTCAAAACGCTACTTCTCCTACAGTTTTGGTCTCATTTCAATAAAACTTTGCACACAAGTAGACTACACTTAGATACATAATTCTGTGTATTAGTTTTTGATTTCAATGAATGGTGTTGCCATGGTTACTAAAAATAGAAATTTCTGTGAAATTCTTTTAAAACTCTACTCCTCCTACAGTTTTGGCCTGATTTCAGTATTACTTGGCACACAAGTAGACTAGACTATGATACATAATTCTGTATATTGATTTTTGATTTCAATGAACAGTGTAGCCATTGTTACTAAAAATAGCAATTTCCTTGAAATACTTTCAAAATGCTACTCCTCCTACTGTTTTGATCTGATTTCAGTATAACTTGGCACACAGGTAGACTACACTAAGATACAAAATTGTCTGTCTTGTTTTTGATTGGTTGAATGATGTTGTCATGGTTACTAAAATTGAAATTTCTGTAAAATTCTTTTAAAAGGCTACTCCTCCTACAGATTTAGTCTGATTGCAATAAATCTTAATAACACAAAAATCTCAATTAAACAAAAAGAGACTACACCAAGGATCATCATTCTTTGTATTGCTGTTGCAAAGTTTCAAGTCCAAGTGCTACTTTTAAGTACAAACCAGGAGAGCTACAGTCTCATCAGAGACTTCTGGTTTTCATGTAGCTCAACTTGCAAAATTGACAGTATGTATTTGGTCACATTTTTCCTTATCATAACATAATATTCTTCTTTCCTAATTTTGGGCAACCAAGTTATGCATTCAGACAAGTCAAAGTTTGAGATCATTTGCCCGAAGCTCAAGTGAATCTGAAAGTTAATGTCTATCCCTGGTCAGATTATTTTCTGCTTTTTTAAGATAACCAAATTACAAGAAGTTTGAATGCTAGCTACCTTGCTTTATATATATATATATATATATATATATATATATATATATATATATATATATATATATATATATATATATATATATATATAAATTGCAAGGGTGTTTAAAAACTCTCAGGCAACAATCAACATTACTCATCTCCAAATTAACTGAATTAGGTATCTCAAACCCTACCTTAGAAAGGATAAAAGTTTGTTTTTCCCCCCTTCTTTTCAAAGAATTTGACATATAGTTTTTGAAATTGTGTTCAAATATGCACATCTTAATTTTTTACCGACTAATCAATTACAGATTTTATAACAATTACAATTGTTCGTACAGAGTAACGGTTACTAATTGCCGTCCCTAATTTTTAGCTCTTCTGAGCCAAAGGCTCAAAGAGCTAATGCTATGACCATTTGTGCGGTGTGCGTAAACTTTTTAGAATATGGGCCATAACTCAAGAACCCCTCGGCAAATTATTGTCAAATTTGTCACAGGGTATCCTTGGCCCAAGGGCTCCCGTTTTTACTAAAACTAGGGTTGTGACCCTTAAACAAGGGGAGATAATTAGGAAAATAGAAACAAAAGTACTGGTTGCTAAAAAATCTTCTTCTCAAGAACCACTGGGCAGATTATCACCAAACTTACAAAAATGGATGAGGATATGTTGTAGATCAAAATTTGCACGGGGATTTACCCTGGGGCAAAGGGTGTGGTCTCAAGGTCACTTCAAAGTTGACCAAAAATTACATTTTATTAAAATGTTGATATTTTGCTTACTATAAGGACTAGGATCATCAAATCTTGTCAGTTGATGCATCTAAGGACCTCATATCATGTTGACTCAAAAGTAGGTCACAGTGACCTACTTTTTAAATTTTGCGGCTATTCTTTTTCAAAATAATTTAGAGGCGTATTTTGAACAGTTTAAGGCCTATGATCATCAAACTTTGTCAGTTGATGTATCTTGGGTCCTCAGAGTACGTCGACTATAAAGTAGGTAACCGTGACCTACTTTTAAATATTTATGGTTTTAATCAAATATTTCAGGTACTAATTGACTTAGAATCATCAAACTTTGTCAGTTGATGCATCTTGGGTGCTTGGAGTGCAACAACTGAAAAGTAGGTCACCGAGACCTACTTTTGAAAATTTATGGCTTTAATTAAATATTTCGGGTACTACAGTACAGGCAACGCGGATCCCGTATTATACCGCGTCCCCTCGGCGGTGTGTTAATCCTTTCCGCGTTACACCGTCGTGGGTTTTGATCGCGGTACTACCTGCGACCGTGTTTACACCGCGGCGGGGCCAGCTACCGTTTTTCTTCAGCTTAGAGTTGTTACCTTTAAAGTGTTTTCGATTTTTAATCCCGACGAAAAAAAAGGGGGGGGGGGTTAATTTATTAAAGATCATGGCTTACATTATAGCATAAATACCATTAAATGAATTTTTGATTTCATCTTAAGTAATAACAAATTGTACAATAATTATTTATTTCCTATGTATTTTATCAATAGTCACTCAAAATCAGTTATTTCTCCAACTTAAAAAAAAAAATAGCTAGTGCGTGCGGTAAAATTGGATGAAATATCCTCAGCTCATTTACCGTATATAATGCTATATATTTATTTAAAATCAATCATTCCAACATAAATTATTTTGAAATTGCTAAATAATTCACCTTATAACAGTAGCATTACATTTTTTTAATGCCATCGTTTCCTAATGCATTAAAATGCGGGGTCCACGATTAGCCCGTGCAGTTGCGTTCTTAGTTACATGTACATGTAGCTAATGCGTTTATTTTTCTGCGAGATTCGATCACAGTCTTTGGTTTCTTTTAAAAAAAATATGCCTTTGTATATATATATATATATATATATATCGGATATTATTAGAATGAAAAACGATGATAGAGATGTTAACAGTATTAAACACGTGTACATTTAGGAATATGTTGCACCATTAACCAGTTAACTGCTAATATTATGCGCTAAACATGTAAGACTGTAAATTAAAGTAACATCCACATATCATTTTTTTTTTACTACTGTTTATAATTGTTTATAAAATCATAACACCCTATCTATTCAGGATAATTTCATAACTAGTTTTTCCCATTTTCTTGAAATTAATATGATCATGCTCATCAGTATTTTCATTTACATGTACACGCATCGTCAAATCGGAAAGATCCTCTTTTACCAGCTGATTTGGTGCCCTGAAAAAATTATTATTTTCAGAGACAAAATGTGTCATAGCGATAGGCTACGAGTTTTCAGGTGTCTGTGTAACTGGCCAATACCCCAACGAGATACCAACATTCTGTACGTTTTTTGTTGTTGTTGTTGTTTTTTAATTATTATTTTACATTCTACTTGCATAATACATGCACATGTACATATACATGTATATTAAACAGAAACATAAATACCAAGCCCGTCGGCATTTAAAATAATAGTAATAAAACAATATGATTCGATTTATTTTATTTCATTTAAACTCTATCAATTTATTTTAAAAGTATGATTGATCTTTTTCCTTTTAATAAACACTCAGTGTAAAAAAAAAAAAAAAAAAAAAAAAAAAAAATAGCAAGTACATATTGACTCGCGTAACTTTCATGGTTGTAGTTTCATTTGAAAATGAAGTAATAATGAAACATTGAAGGGACTTCTGTGTTGTATGGCTAGACAACGCCTTGCACATGCAGAGAAATTTACCCCTGGTACATGTACACTACGACAGGTGTGAAACCCTCAGGGCATGCCGTTTCCTGCTCTTAATTGCTCTGCTAATCCCTATACACAGGAAATGATCGCGACTAATACTTAATACACAAAGAAACAGAATATATTCAAGTAAACTTAGCATTTGATTTTTTTTTTCTTGAGTATTATTGAGAATAATAAGTTTTAGTGATATACCCCCTCCCCCTCCGTTTTAATTGTTTTGTGATTCATCACCATGCACATTCCAACTTCTGTAATTGGAGAAATAATTAAATTAAAAACAAACCACTGTTTACAAAAGAAGTAAATATCGAGGGGAAAATTGTTATATCTTATTGATATCTTTTATAACATTCACTTGCCCACTCACTGCAAACGCTCACCATCGAATATTACAGCTTTCCGGTCATTCGACAATTTCAGGGAAATGCTTGCATATTACTACAGTAAAGTGAAATTATTTAAATGAATTATACTGTTCTAAATTTGGTAAAAATACAAAAACATGAACAGTATATAGATGTATTTTTTTCCTCACAGGAATGCTGAAAACTGTTAATCGGAACTCGGACTAACTATTGTTTAGCACGTGTATGTAAAATTGCAGTTCGCATATAATTTGAAAAGAGAAGTTATTAAAACTTATATTTCCGACATTAAAATTTGTCAGGTTAAACTCTCAAATGACACAGCTTATAAATAATTTTCTTGATACTATTTAAAACAAAATATGTCGCTTTAGTATTGATATATAACTTAACAAAAATAAATAATGATAAATAAAATAAAAAACGATTAAATATATTTTGCTTTACATTTTTTTGTTCATTATTTTCACCTAACTGTTGCAAGATAAAAGAAAATACTTTCATAAGTATACACACACTGCGGGTTTTTATTATTTTTATTTTAAGAGGAAATTTCGCAAAATTCCTGTTCGGGGAGATAACTCCCGTTTGTTTACGATACTAGTTGATCGATGATTTAACCGCGGCGGGGACAGGTAGGTGATGAATTTCCCGCAGAGGGAACGCAGTTTACCTGTCTCACCTGGCCAAATCCTGCGTTGTGTTTATACCGCGACGGGGCGCGGGAAATACGGGATCCGCGTTGCCTGTACTGTAATTGGCTTAGAATCATCAAACTTTGTCAGCATCTTGGGTCCTCTGAGTAGGTCGACTGAAAAGTAGGTCACCGTGACCTACTTTTTTAATTTATATGACTATAATTAAATATTTTAGGTACTAATTGGCTTAGAATCATCAAACTTTGTCAGTTGATGCATCTTGGTTCTTCGGAGTAGGTCAACTAAAAATTAGGTCACTGTGACCTACTTTTGAAAATTTATGGCTTTAATTAAATATTTCAGGTACTAATTGGCTTAGAATCATCAAACTTTGTCAGTTGATGCATCTTGGGTCTTTGGAGTACAACATCTGGAAAGTAGGTCACCATGACATACTTTTGAAAATTTATGGCTTTAATTAAATATTTCAAATACTAATTGGCTTAGAATCATCAAACTTTGTCAGTTGATGCATGTTGGGTCCTCTGAGTAGGTCGACTGAAAAATATCACCTTGACCTATTTTTCAATTTATATGACTATAATTAAATATTTTGAGTACTAATTGGCTTAGAATCATCAAACTTTGTCAGTTGATGCATGTTGGGTCTTGGGAGTAAGTCAACTGAAATTCAAAATGTCACAGAAAGGTGTTGCACTCCTGACAATTTTAGCATCAGTTTCGGACATAACTTTTTCTTAAATTGAGATATAAACGAGATATTTGGCAGGTATTTAGACACTATCTAAAGACATATGCTGAGACATAGAAATCTATTTTCGTTGCCTGTATTTTTAGTGTGAATTGATAAATATGTGTTCGGTCATTTTTTTTTAAATTCACCCTTATGAAGATGTAAAAAAGTTTAAGAATTTGAAAAACAAAAGGGCTGAGGATGTTTTAAATGAATAGTAATAACTGTAAAATGTATCTGTAATGGAAATATTTCCCTATTAAAGTAGACCAATACTCGCACGTAACTAACGAATAGTAAAACGGGAACCAAACTTCTTATTTCCGAGATGTGATTTTTGAACTATATTGGTTTGACTTTTACTTGGCGTTTTAAATATCTGGTGGCGTCAACAAACTTACAAACATTGCATATACAATTTAAGGAGAAATTATAAAACAGGGAAGGCTTGAAATAACTTTCGGTTGACAGAGAGACGATTAGGTAATAAAGATATAATATAAACAACTTCTCTGTGGATGAGAATATGCCAGTAACATGGACCACATGTATGCTATATAATTGATGTGACAGACAGACTATTGTCGGCGGACAAGTTGAAGCTAACACTGATAGTTCACAACTCACAAGAACGGAGTTTTTACAATTTACAGTGACAAATTTTATTATTTCATACATTTCAATATTTGTCTTGAATAATTATTATCATATTAGAAGCATACACCTGCCCCCCCCCCCCCCCCCCCCAGTAAACCCATCACATTTAATCACAATGCAAAATTATCTTTAGAATTTTAGAATATGAAAATAGTTGATTCACTTGCAGCACACTTAATTTCTTTAATCAGATCATCCATGGCCAGTTTGTGAAAATCCGTCAATCATTGTCTCTAATTTACTGACAAGTGGTATTTTTTTTTGTTCTTTTTTTTTTATGTAAAACATAAATTTTAGGGACAGTAGGTATTTGGTGTGCATTATTATTGTTTTAAATATGTACAACTTTGTAAATACGTGTTCACCCAAACTTTAACTGTATAATCGTATGTTAAAATGTGGCAATATATTACTTTTGGAAGAGAAATTTCATGGGAGTACCTTTAGTGCAGAGCTCATATCATGAAAAGTAATGTGTCAACATATAATTTTTTTATTTTAGCTTTTTCTTTTTCTTAGATGTTATTAAGTAAAAAGAAAGCAAATTTTCGAAGATTGAGTCCATAAAATATTTGAAAATGACCGAGATTGTCCTGTGAAGCATATTTTCTCGTGCTAAATTTTGATACGCAAGCCTACCAAAGTGCAAATCTTTATAATAATTCATGCAAAACAATGATTAAATATGGTTTCTTAACAGGTTTCTATTCCATTTCGTGTATCAAAGCTGACTAATTATATTTTAATATTCTTATATATGGGTGAATTAAAAAAAATGACCAAACACATATTTATCAACCCACACTAAAAATACAGGCAATGAAAATAGATTTCTATGTCCCAGCATATGTCTTTAGATAGCATCTAAATACCTGCCAAATATCTCGTTGATATCTCAATTAACAAAAAAGTTATGCCCAAAAATGATGCTAAAATTGTCAGGAGTGCAACACCTTTTTGTGACATTTTGAAATTTCAATATTTTTTGGAGATCTGTGAAATAAATAATAATGCTTTATGTTGAAAATAAAGACTTTCCTGATAATATTCAAAGTATTGAGCTTTAAGGTAAGGTTTGCGATTACAGGGAGATAACTCTTATAAGTCACTTAAGCGTTTGAAACCGGGGGAATTTAAACCAGCGATACTAAGCATTCAATCACTAATGAATTTCGTCTGTCAAACCATGAACATGATGATGGGAACAAACAAAGGACATTTCCAGTAGAAAATCGCATAACAATTTAAAGTGCTGGAATCTCGGAAGAATTTTTCGGACATATGAAAGACGTTTAGCGTGATGCACGATTGATGACCCAATAAAAGAGGACTAGTAAGTTTATTTTCAATACGGAACTGCGCAAGTTTCAAGTCAGCAGGAGCAAAGAATCAGATGTATTGTAAATCATGCACTTCACCACTTCACTTAAACATGTTAAATGACATCATGAACGAATGAAAGAATAGATGTGGGAGCATCCTGTTACTCTCTACATGCTCTATACACTCCGAACAGGGAAGTGAAGGCACGGAGCATTTGACAGTTTGATTTAGTTGCATCAGACAGGTAATTATTAAACTGTTAATTTTTAAGTATTTGTAGTTCATATTCGGTATTACAACTTCGAATTACGGAAAGTTGTCAGCTACCTAAACGGATATAAACAGTAATGAATGAACAGATCAGGGTGCACGTTAATCCGAGATTCCTCTGACTCTAACCCCTGCTTTTATCTGTCTGTATTATGCGCCTCGGTTGACAATGGTTTCTTGGGTGAAAATTTTCAATGTTACACTCTACTACATGCAGTATGACATGTGCAGCGAATCTCGGATTAGTTGCATGTGACTAAAACCCTGCAATGCAGAAAAAGTTGTCATCCAACTTTTTTTTAAATCTCTCTCTCTCCCTCCCTCTCTCTCATTTTTTAATACAATCAGGAAAGCATTTTCATCATTTTTTTTTATGAAATAGTTTAAATTATTGATTGACACTTATTCATATCTAGTGTATTTCTCACTGAAAATTAGTTCTCAATGAAAAAAAAGGTCTGGAGCCCAAATCCATTTAAAAAATATATCAAATTCAATCTTGAATGCAGTTAACAAATAAATGTTCTAACTCTTTTAGTCAAAAGATACAAAGTGATATTTAATGTGCTGCACATGGATTTTCTCCCAAGATAGATTTTAGTATGAATTTAAATATTTTATCATAAACTTTGATATGATTATCTCAAAAAGGAATTAAAAGTAGGTTAAAAAGAGGGGGATTTAAACTAAAAGTCATAAAGTCTGGGACTCGGTATCAAGACTTTTTCAATACTGTAAACCAACTTTCGCGACATATTTTAATTCAATAATATTTATCACCACGAACCATTTATTTTGCTTTGTATTTGTAGAGAATGTTTCCTAAGTTGAGATAAATAATCGCTGCAGATTGATTTAAAACTGACGAATTGTAAATAAAAGATGATGCGAATAAAAAAAGTTGGTTTACGGTACTTTTCCTATTTTACTTCTATGCACTGGCTGTATATGTTCCAGTATTGTTTAAGTTTTACTGATTGCTAAGCTCAGTTGATTGTCCTACTCTGACAGAGGTAAATTTTGGTTCTCTCAAAATAAATACATGTTTAGTTGGTACATGTAAATATAAGTTTTTTTGTTTTTTTTTTTATAAATTTAATTTTATTGATATTTTTTTTTTCGCAGTTTGAAGTAACCTTTAATGGGGGCTTATAGAGACAACTGGCACAGGTTGGAATTATGACATAATACAGGTGAGCTTTTCTAAAGTACAGTTTGTATTTATGTTTTCCTTACCAAATGATACATTAGTATAATGTGGATCAGGCCCGTGGGAAGCAATTTCAGTTTGGATAGAAGGGGGGGGGGGGGGCACCAGGAAAACCAAACATTTTCAGTTTAGATGGGCACTACCAATAATTAAAAAATTCCTTGACAAAAAAAAGTCATCAGACATTATTGAGGGGGCACAAGCATATAATAGCTATGTTTTCTTTAGTATTCTATATATCGTCAAAATTGGGGGGGGGGGGGGGGGGGCATGCGGATAGATTTAATTTAGATTGAATGGTCTTAATGAGGGCCTGGGAATACTTTCTGTAAATGAAGTTCTATTTTTTATTAGTACAGTATCTCATTTTTTAAATAAAAAGAGATCCAGATTATGCATGACTATTTATGAATAATCTTAGGGTGTGTTTTAGAAAATTCACTCATCAAGCTTTTATGATTGCATTCATCTAATTCAATCTATAGAAATGTATACATTAATTTTTATAATACATGTAGTACCATTATTTGTTATAAAGTGAGTATGTTGGAAATTCATTCATTTCATTTGGTTTTTTTTCATTCCTTTCATTATATGAAAATGAACACACAATTTCAGATTATGGATCATTGATTGGAAAAGAATCAGAAAAAGTACTTCAGTTCTTGCTTAGAAGATCTGTGCCATCTATTATAGTAAAGACCATTATATTCCAGCTCCTGAATGTTCAAGAAAGTTGGATGGATCAAGCAAAGTATGGAACCTGATATTCCAATACCAGTGGCCCAGGATTTGGAGGAGAATGGTTACCCAATAAATGTTATCCATGGAAACAATGATTGCACAATAACATTATATCTACAAGCTGTTTTCCTTATATTTAGAAAAAAATCAGAGTATGAGATGATTACAGTACATTGCTTCTCCATCTTTGAACTTATATTCAGTAAAATAAATGTATGCAACAGAGGTATTAATTGAATGTGGCATATGTCTGCTTTAATGACAAGTTTCTATGACAATGTAGCATTCAAAAAGTGTTTGTAAAATTTCATGTAAATTGTTGTAGCAAAATATCCATAGATAATGGACAGAATATCTGTGTCATTATGGCATTGTTATTTTTTTTTCCTATTCTTGTCCAATATTCAACTTTGCAGAATTTTACAATTTGACTGAAATCTGAAGTACTTGCACTGTAAACTCATTAAAATATGAATTTGTAACTTGGAATCCAATGTTATTTTCTTCTTACATACAGCTGCATTTATCAAGAACCTGGGACTGATCAAAGTCGCCCTCATGGTGCAGTGGTTAGAGCATTTGCTCTAGAATCACGGAGTAAGGAGTTGATCCTTGCATTGTGGGTTTTTATCCCACTGTGGGACTTGGAGACCAGTCCTTTGGATGAGACCATATAAACCAAAGTCCTGTATCACAGTATTTGCTGGCACGAAAAAGATCCCTCACTGCTCAAAGGCCATAAGTGTCGAGTACGGGTCTATATTTGTAGCCCTCCACTGGTAAGGGGTGGCGTCTCAATATGAGTGAAAAATTCTTGTAGAGATATTAAACAAACAAATAAACAGACTAATAAATTGATTGATATGTAGATATATGTTAACTTACTGTTTTAAGATAGCAGCTACCTACTAGATACAATGCCTACAAAATTTCACTCAAATGATAGCATGTAACTTAGCCTCACTAGTCATAGATGGGTAAAGACATTAGCTAAGGATGTCTAGAAATTAATACATGTAGTTGAAATCCTTTGGAATGATTTAAAAATCAACATGAGGTCAAAAAAGGTTTTATTGGTTTACTAAAACTGGTTTTCCAACAGCAGCATACTAAGAAACCACGATGAACAAATACATGTACATGTATACACCTCAATCATGTTTATAAATTTTATACATGTGTTTCTAAAATGTGTTGAAACATAATTCCATTGACTATTTCATCAATAGTATATTGTAAAGGTGCTTTAAGTAGGACATGTATACCAAGAGAATTTCCATGAACTGATTTTTTAGTAGCATAGAATGAGTGATATTGTGATCAATTTTCTGCCAAAAACATTTTAATAAAAAATTTTGGCGTCTTTTACACAAAAAACGGGACGGGCAATATCTGTTGAAATCGTGTTAAATAATGAAGATATACTCTTCCCAAGTAAATAGACATATGACATATGTACAATTTTTAATAAATAAAATTTGGAGGGAGTTGCAAACCTTACCTTAAATGTGGACTGTAGTAACTTTTGTTTAATCAAGTTGTGGTCATGGCTGATGTTTAAAAAATTGTTATACCATGACAGAAAAAATGTAGGGTTGCCAAAAAACATCAATTGTAAAATTCTGAAAGAAAATTAAGACAAAAAAGAATTTTCAAAGTGTAAAACAATAACTGATATACATTTTAAAACTTAATAATGTTATATAAATCACAAGCAGCATTAATGAGAGTCAAGTATATGTGCATACCCAATAATGTAAGGAGTGCAACATTTGTTGTTTTGCTCCCAAGCATGAAAAAACTATTATCATTATTTGATTTTCTGATCTTTATTTTGGAAAATAAAGACACAAAGAACATTTTTACCAAAGAGATTTATCAATTACAGGCAGATCTATATTTCTATGGTCAGGAGTGCAACACATTTTTTTTAAGATTCAAGTTGTGTGACGAAAACACTTCTATTCATGCTTAGAAGTATTCATTAATTAATAATGATCTTTTTGTAGAATTTAATACTAAATTATTGACAGTTTTATTATTAAAATCCTTCCTTTTTTAATTTTACCAATTCAGATGTGTTTTTATCTTTTTGTGATTTTTTTAAATGAATGTTAAAAATAAACACACTAAAAAAATTGTCATAAAATTCAAGTAATTCCTCCTCAACTTCACTGAAACAACAGAACAAGTTCTTATGTAATTTTCACTTCACAATTCTACTTTAAAGGCCCCAATGCTTTTGGTCAGGAGTGCAACAAATATCTTAGAATTATAAATCATCCACTAAGAATAAAAATAAAGAAAAAATGATGAGTAGAATTTTTCTAGTGGGTTTACTGTGTTTGTCCTCCAAAGGAAAATATGCTATATAAAATATTTTTTATGTTCTAAATATACATTTAAGCTAGTTTTTTGGACATAAGGGAATAATTCCAGATAAAATGCAAATTTTAAATACTTTCATCTGTTTTAATTATGAAGTATTGGACTATAAATATTGCACAATTTCATTACCACTTGATGTTGCCAACACTTTATGAATTTTTGTGTTCTATGGTTTTAATTTTAAATTTTATTGCAGTCAGGAGTGCAACAAAACTGCTTTATAATTACTAATCCTTTTTAACTATCTTTACTAAAAAATAAGTTGAAAAAAAATGTTTGATACTATTTGATGTTCAAAACACTATGTCTATCAACAAATTACAGAAATTTTACAGTCAATTCAGGGAATAGTTTTCATCCTTTCACATATTTATATTTTTAACTACAATTTATATATACATGTATTACACTTTGCAAATAATCATGTTTTAAGGTCTTCAAAATATGAAAAACCTGTCGTAAACAATGAAAAATATCAGAACGACAAATTGATTTACAAAGTAAGAATGGGTTATTGTGTGTTATAATTTGTAAAACAAGGATATGTTAAATAAAATACATATCATATGTCAGGAGTGCAACACAATAATGTAACATGGGGTCACTTCAAAATCTAGTATTTTTTGTAAGAGAACTCGTTTATAAAAACTCTTTTTTGGCTTAGATTTAAAGAATTGACGAGAACGTGAATTTCGAGGAATTTTATTGCTTCATTTTTTTTCATATTAAAACTTTTCAAACCAGAATTGAAAAAATAATGTATGATAACAATCAAAAAGCCAATTTTTTGTCACATATACAAGAGGAGATACTCAATCAAGGTCTAGATTTAATATCATTTATACCCCTTTTACCATTTTGAAGCATAAAAAAAAACTATAATTTCTGTGATTATGTATTTTAGAAAGTCTTTTAAGGTATAATGATATTTTCTTTTTTCAAAAGAAATTTTACTAATAAAAATTCTGAAACTTTTTAATCCAATTGTCTATTCTATATTGCCACTTCAGGATTTTAAACTAGAATGCATGTGCAATATGATGATATAAGTGAAAAATATGTTACAAGTAGTTGAATTTTTCCAAAAAATTTCAGTTTGGTGGTCATTTTTTTTTAATTCACCCATATAAACAAATTTGTATTTTCAAAATTTCAGTATTTTGCATTTCGGGGTATATATAGTCTGAGAGGCAATTACTGTAGATTCCTATAAATATATGTGAGGAATTAATTATCGCTCAATTCTCTCACAAAATAAAATTAGTTGTTTTTATTTTTATGGAGCTTAAATCCATATAAAGTCTTTTGGCCAATTGTCCACTCGGGAATTATTGTTCTCGCGATTGGATGCCTAAGAACCATTTCGCGATATTAAGCACTCATGTAAAATAAGGAATCTACAGTACTTTTTTTTTCAATAACCCCATCCCTGCCCAGTGCTGAGATTATAGACAGGAAGTTTAATATGGCATATGCCTATTTAGGAGTTGTGTTCAGCTTTAAGGGTGTAATGAATTAATTTATATAGAATTCTAATTATGTAATCAGTGCATTGTTCTCTGACAGGGTTTCTTTGGACTGTACAAGGGAATGGCTGCTCCTGTGGCTGGTGTAACACCTATGTTTGCAATATGTTTCTTGGGCTTTGGTATTGGGAAATCTCTACAACAGAAGAGTCCTAATGATGAGCTTACGTAAGTAAATTTCAGATTTCAAAGTAAACATTGATTTTTAAGCTCTCTCTCTCTCTCTCAAAGATTCAAGTCGTGAAGTGAGCTTTTCTGATCACCTGTTGTCCATTGACTGTCCCTCCTTGTGTGTATCTGTCAACTTGCATTTTGACTTAGTCTTCTCCAGAACCAGGAAAAAAATATATTTAACCAAAAAATATTTAATCAAATTTGTTCAAATTAAGGAGGATCTCTACACCTATGAAGTATAAATGATTTTGTTTCATGCATTTGTTTCTAATAATAGACTCAATATCCAATAAAGTAAAGCTCCAAAGTATTTAACTTTATTTTTTGGAAATATATAAAATATTTAATTTATTTTGTAGAAACCCGTTGATTCTTTATTTTTAAAAGCCTTATGCTTTAA
Organism: Saccostrea echinata; assembly: GCF_033153115.1. Lineage (NCBI taxonomy): Eukaryota > Metazoa > Mollusca > Bivalvia > Ostreida > Ostreidae > Saccostrea > Saccostrea echinata. The sequence continues at coordinate 30,949,148 of NW_026889778.1, forward strand.
TTTTCTATTCAAAGTTTAATTTTATAAAATCTTGAAAGAAACCAACAAAGTTATACATGAAATCTACATAATTTTTATTTGAATTTACAATAATAGACAAAAGAAAAACTAAAACAGCATTTTCATGAGAAGAACTGGTAGGATTTCATGCAAAATCTGAAAATAAATATATATCAAAGGGTTAAAAGGATGAAAAAAAGAAATTGAATGAAATTGAAATATTAACGAAAATTTTAATCATCACAAAAATTTAGGTGTCAAAGATCCGTTTAGAGAGTGGGCTCAAATATATTTAATCTTATTCTTCTAAAACTTGCACAGGTGTTGAAAAAAGGAATTAATAGGTACATGCCAAACTAGGACATCGAAAGAAGTTTGTATTGTATTGTTTTTGAATGAATTTAAGCGAAGACCCACACATTTCTAGTGAAAACATGTAAAGGGAATTCATAGTATTGAGAAAGGTTGATTTACTTACCGTTTTCATCCAGCTTGTGTGTACATGTATTATCCTGTGCTACGGATGACATGATACGTAAATGGTCAAAAGCGAGTTAAAGAAATTCGTATAACGAAATTCCTACTCTGTTTCAAATCTGCACATTTTCGATACAAAACAGCTGACAATCGATGTTGATCAAACGTTTGAGTTGATATAATTCCACTTATTATCAAAGCATTTTGGTGATTTCATGAAAAGTTTCAATTTCACACATGTGGGGTGTATACTTGTTGGGAACAGAGTGTCTCCTCTAGGCGATGGGAAGGTGATACATATGCTTTATCTGTTTAAATTTTCATTTTTGGATATACATGTATTTTGCTGGAAAGCATATGCTTTTGGAGAGAAGCATCAATTTAGGACTTTATGGAAACATATGAGTGGGATTGACACGCAATGATCAAATATCATGGTGACAAGGCTTTGGTTTATCATATAACCGTATTTGGCTGAATATAATACGCATTGGTGTAAAACATGCACCCCCTTTTTTGGCTAGAAAATTTGGGAAAAAACGCAGTTCGGTTGTATTATACGCTGTCAAAAAATTGACCAAGCAGTAATTTTGTCTTTTTTACATCGCTGTAATTTGAACTTAAAGTCTTTGTGGAAATAATGTATTGAAAAATTAAGCACGGTAACTTTTCATACATGGACTCTTTTTTTGAGCTTACGATACTCCTGATTTTAAGCATGGCGGTATTATTCATAGGAATAATTAAATTTTGCACTATAAATCAAGCTAACGGCAATGTTGTCTTTAAAAGTCGTTGTATAATTTGATTAATTTTAACAAAGCACAAAATGTTGTCCTATTAAATTTATGTCAGGCTAAATATATAAATCTTGCACTTTTAAACGTTGCAGCAATGAGTCTTTAAATCTTCGCGTACGTGGTAATGATTTTATTCAAGAAAGCACAAAATATTATTAAATTTTATTTTATTTTTAGCTAACGGCAATCATGACATTACATGTTATCTTTATCCTTCCAGAAATAATTTTATTTCAACAAAGCACAAAATACTGTTGTATTTCAGTTTGAACAGATCGAGAGCACGAGTAATTATAACACTCAAGTTTTAACAGACTTCATATTTCCTTTTTAAACTCTTAATTAATTTAACAAGAGGCCGATAAATATAAGATAATTAAAGTAAAATTACATTTAAGAAGCGTTTAACTGTTAAATGTTTCATAATCAACACAAGTTTATACGAAAAATAATTTACGAATGGTAAAAATCGACCCCCAAATTTTCACAAAGAAAACGATCAAAGCCATTAATAAGGGCAGTAAATAATCAGTGCTCTAACTGTAAAAACAATGCTTAGGAGTTGGTAGACAATTTATTTGCCTGGAGGGGTGTTGAGATCAAGTGACAAGCGCACGTGTTCACAACATTGGCTTTGATTGAGACATATAGTATACAGTGGTATAGTGGGGTGTTTGTGTTGAAATGAATTTTCACCGCGTTATTTAAAACCCCAAATAAATGTTGATTTATTGTATTTCATTATAAAATTGTTCAATTATTTTTCTTCCCAACCGAGTGTCTGATTAAGTACATGTGGACTATGATTACACAAGCACATGAATGCGTGAACGTCTATAAATAACATCGTCAATGGCGGCCTACATGGAAACGATGAATATGCAGCTCAAATTAATTGTAACTTGTTTTTAATATCATTTAACAACAGATTATCATTATCAACAGATTATACATACAGTACAATTCGTTTATTATCATAGTTTACTTGTCAGGTCAAAACTTTATAATAAGTGACTATTATAATAACCATAGTCGGCTGAAATCCATGTCGGACGTCTGACATGAAACGACGTTTGTGCTAATTATTGGATGTATTATACATGTTACGTTACATATAATTTCAATATTTTAGGTTTATTTGAAATACAATTAAGTGAACTAATTTATCATTTCACAATATTTACTTACTGTTTCAACTTTTTATTATAAAGAAATTCACTTAAATAAAGCTTAATACTCTTCAAACTCAATCTTCTAGATCCCTTTGGCATCCATCTTGTGTATTTTGATCTACTTTCATTTTTTATTTATGGTCAATTCAAACTACCAATGTTTCGTTTTTTTTTTTTGTTTGTTTTTTTTTAATGTCACATATTAAATCAATTAACACAGCAAGAGAGCATGCATTCAAATTGTTTCTTTTATTCATCCAAAGTAAACATAAAAAAATAACCAAAATACACTTAATGTCGCCGTATGATTAAAATTAATTGATACACTGATGAGCATATAAATTCAAAGCCGCTTGGACAGACTGATGAAAGAGTTAATTTCACTTAATTATTTCTTAATTGATCGGGTAGTTTTGTAAATGTAATTAACTATGAACATTGATTCAGACACCAAGTGTACGAAACAGCTTGGGTTAATTGACACTAAATTTAGTTTCAACACATTTGGTAAAACACATTCATTATGAACATACAATTCAGGGTTAACATAAGAAGAAAATAAGAAAAACTAGACTCTTGTTGCCATGGCAACAAAAAAGTCTTCCGTTCTACTAAATCTGTAAGAATTTGCTTTTTTCTGTGTAAAAAACATACATATCATATTTACTGTGAAAGAAATAAATAACTGGAGGAAAGTCCTTTCAGTACTTAAGGTACTTTGATTTTCATGATCAATCTTGTATAATGCATTTGGCACCTATGAGATATTTACGTATATCATAGAGCAAGGATAATTAGCATTTAAAAAAAATGTTTGCAATCAATTCTAAGACAAACAAACAGACGAACGAACACCGTACTATCATAAACTTTACTGTGTATATGTTCTGGCATAATTGTGATGGTGTTATAAAAAAATATAATGAATTAAGTTAGTATCAAATTAAACGTAAAGTCACTGAGTTTTGAATATAATATAATATTAAGATTTGACAGCATACCTATAAGAAAGATTATTCAATTACGGTAATTATTCAGCAATCGATTGATTGATTGATTGACTATTCATCTTCTTCTCTTAGAATCATTTGGCCCATTTATCACACTGGTCAAATCCTCACATTATATGACAAGAAAAACATTTAGCGTATTAGATAATCAAACGCTCTCGTGTTATGATCAATCCATTCTATTCATGTGAATGATATGTAGAATTCAAACGTATGCTGGAGATGCCCGTTTTCATACTTGTATTAAATGTTTAGTCAGTAACACGTCTTTCCGATGATGGCAAATTCACAGCTAATTAATTACCTATTTAAAATTCTAATATAAGCCTCGTATTGCACCACCGAAACACTAAATCTGTGTCAGAGTCAAGTGATTTTAGTGCGTTACTGTTGGGACCCACTTTCTTTGAAACAGGTCAAAGTGTTAACAATGAGTAGGTTGTTTGCTTAGTTCATTAAAATTTCTGATTAAATTTTTCTTGGTCATCCTTCCAAAGTTTAAATAAAAGTGATGCACCAACTACGGGTGTATATATGATAAATTCTCAAATTTGATTTTTTTGTTTGTTTGTTTGTTCTTTAACGTCCCTCTCGAGAATTTATCACTCACATGGAGACGCCAGCACTCGCTGGTGGAGACTGCAAATTTTTGTCCTATACTTTGGCATTTATCGCCATTGATCAGTGAGGAATCTTTTTTGTGCCAGCACCTTCTGCGTCACGGGACCTCGATTTAAAGGATCCAAAGGACCGGTCTCCACGTCCCACAATTGAAGTTTATAATACCGAGATATTTTATTTATTTTATTTCATTTTATTTTTTCACAAGTTTGTTGCATTGGATTTACTTAAAGATCATACTTCAAGATCATTTCGAACTCAGGCTATTTTATAGACCAAAAATTAGATTAGTTCAGATTAGTTCAGATTAATCAGGCTATTTTATAGCGCGGGTGATCTTGATTGACAGGTCAACACACGTGCACTTCGTGTGATACTTTTTAAGGACCCTCTATACACTGTTGAAAAATGTTTTTGGGAATTTGAGAAAATTATTTAGCATAAAGGAGAATATTTTGAAATTAACTAACTCATTTTTATGCCCCGCCATGAATATGGCCGGGGCATATAGTGTTTGTCATGTCCGTCTTCCGTCCTTCCGTCCTTCCGTCCTTCTGTCCTTCCGTCTGTCCTTCCGTCACACTTTGCGTTTAGCTCTCTTCAAAGCTCAGTTTCAAAGAAACTATCCAAGATATTTTTATCAAACTTCATATGCTGATAGATATTGATGAGAGCTATGCAACTGCATCAACATTTTTTGACCTTGACCTTTCCTTTGACCTTGACCTCACTTTTCTTAAATTAGTGTTTAGCTCAGTTTTAAAGATACCATTCAAGATAGTGTAATCAAACTTCATATGTTGATACATACTAATGTATGCTATTCAACTGCATCAGCATTTTTTGACCTTGACCTTTCTTTTGACCGACCTCACTTTTCTTGAATTAGTATTTAGCTCAGTTTTAAAGATACCATTCAAGATAGTGTAATCAAACTTCATATGTTGATACATACTGATGTAAGTTATTCAACTACATCAACATTTTTTGACCTTGACCTTTCTTTTGACCTTGACCTCACTTTTCTTAAATAAGTTTTTAGCTCAGTTTTAAAGATACTATTCAAGATAGTGTTATCAAACTTCATATGCTGATACATACTGATGAGAGCTATTCAACTGCATCAATATTTTTTGACCTTGACCTTTCCTTTGACCTTGACCTCACTTTTCTTAAATAAGTTTTTAGCTCAGTTTTAAAGATACTATTCAAGATAGTGTTACCAAACTTCATTTGCTGATACATACTGATGAGAGCTATTCAACTGCATCAACATTTTTTTTGGACCTTGACCTTTCCTTTGACCTAGACCTCACTTTTCTTAAATTAGTGTCAGACTTTATATGCTGATACATACTAATGAGAGCTATTCAACTGCATCAATATTTTTTGACCTTGACCTTTCTTTTGACCTTGACCTCACTTTTCTTAAATAAGTTTTTAGCTCAGTTTTAAAGATACCATCAAGATAGTGTTATCAAACTTCATATGCTGATACATACTGATGAGAGCTATTCAACTGCATCAACATTTTTTTGACCTTGACCTTTCATTTGACCTTGACCTCACTTTTCTTAAATTTATGTCAAACTTCATATGCTGATACATACTAATGTAAGCTATTCAACTGCATGAATATTTTTTCACCTTGACCTTTCCTTTGACCTTGACCTCACTTTTCTCAATTTGTGTTAAAATGTTGCATTACTAATATACCCTCGGCGGGGCATTCATGTCCTATGGACATATTTCTAGTTAATATAGGGAGCGTGCCTTTTTTATTCAGGAAAAATCTTCAAAGACAATGTAGTAATAGCAAAGAAAAATTGCCTTCACTTACTCAGATGGATAAAATACATGCTAACAAAGTTTTCAAATACTCTATCTTGGTCTAATATAATGTTAAGAATACTTGGATTTATTTCAAATTATGTGATTTGGTTCAGATTACAATTTATTCTACTTGTATATCAAATGGTAGGTCAGTCTAATTACACAAAAGTACCCTGAAAATAGGGTGCAGTGTAGAGAGGGTCCTTAAGCAGAAAAATATACAGAATGTGACCATGACTGACTATGAAATCAGAAAACATTTAATAAAGAATGGGTGTGACTGATATAGAACTAATTTTTGGTCTATGTAAATAGATAGGAGGATCGGGATTAAGAGGGAATCTCTCTCCCCCTCTCTCTCTCTCAGACGTAAATTGAACATTTCATAATGACAAATCTACCATTATAGAATATGAAATTCTGTATACATGTAAATGGTAATTATATTCACATGTTCCAGATTTAAATCTAAAACGAATATATAATTCAAATGCCTAGCTGCACGAACGTTTCCAAATATTAATCAAGACGGGGGGGGGGGGGGGGGGGGGGGGGGGGCTTCAAAGGAATTAGATAGTTTTATGTTTTATGAATTATAAGGAAAAGTACGGACGTCAGTTGCATGTACATAATTATATATCACTGCATAAAATTGTGTTCATTCAGGTACATGTATATACTTATCCCACATATCAACAGGACCTGTGCAATTTTTTTATCATGTTTTTTTTTCTCAAAAGAAACATACAGAGTAGCATTATTTCACACAGAATCGCATTTTCACATATTTTTTTTTAACTCTGGAGTATTTAACAAAAATCCAAGAATCGCCTTTTCACATCTTTTATAACTCCTTGGGTATATAAAATATAGATCATGTGACATAAATAATTTAACTTTTTATCAAAAATACATGTAATAACCAAATCTAATCTACATGTATATACTGATTTTCTTTCTTTTAAGTGACAAATATCAATTTATTTCCAAAGGCTTTAATACAGTCTGTATTACAAATTTCTATCGCTCAGTTCCTTTTTAAGTGTACTTAATATTTTTTAATATCAAAAATAAAACTCGGAAATCGGGATAATTTCGCATTCAAATCATAGAGAATAATAAATCGTCTGCATTATAGAAGGCTTAGTAACTATCTTATTCCGAACTTACTATACGAGATAGATAAATTGCATGCCTGTCCATCACTATAAATGTATATTCAGTGCTTATAATATATTTACTTGAATTAGCTACCTAGCATATATATATATATTAATTTTTTTTTAGATATATTCATGTGTAAATTAACTAACTGTCAATACAGACTTACACTACACTGGCAACTTCAAACTTTACATGCACTGGAAGCGGTAACCAACGTCCTCTTACATTTAGAAGAGTGAATATAGAACGTCTAAATATTTTGATATGGAGAGTGTATATGTCTCTAACGTCATCGCTACTATTTCCGCCTTTATCTCGAAAGTTCTATTCTCACTTACAAGTCAGAGTTATCTTTCTTTGCCCATTGTCTACACACTAGGTAAATAGGGAAAATGAGGGTACCGAAAATCTGCAAAATGTGGAATCTGATTTCAAAACAAATTATATATTTAGTATTTGTAGAATAACCTCTGTTATACATAATAATATCTTGAAAAAATATTAAAAAACAAAAAAGTTGAAAATTGACCAAACACAAGTTCACTTCCGGTTCGGACAGGAAGTACCGGAAACACACGAAAACAACTTCGAAACAAAGAGAATGTCATGATCTAATACTCCTGTAAATTTCACATCTTTACCTCAAACCGTTTCCGAGAAAAATTCCGGACAAAAGTCCATTTAAAAATTGGAAATTCGGCCGTAACTTCGGACCGGAAGTGAATTTTTCAAAAAACGGAATTTTATATAAACTTCATATATCAGCCTACTATCATGTGAAAAATTGTGAAAATCTATCCAACCATCTCTGAGTAATCGCGCTCACAAAATTTGGGAGGAATAATAATAATAATAACTAGACTCTTGTTGCCATGGCAACAAAAAAGTCTTCCGTTCTTCTAAATCTGTAAGAATTTGCTTTTTTCTGTGTAAAAAACATATATATCATATTTACTGTGAAAGAAAAAAAAATAACTAGACAAAAGTTCTTTCAGTACTTAAGGTACTTTGATTTTCATTATCAATCTTCTATAATATATTTGGCACCTATAAGAGATATACGTATATCATTAGCAATTAAAAAAATTGTTTGCAATCATTTCTAAGACAAACAAACAGACGAACGAACACCGTACTATCATAAACTTCACTATGTGTGTGTTTTGGCATAATTGTGATGGTGTTATAAAAAAATATAATGAATTAAGTTAGTAACGTCATTGAGTTTTGTAAAGTTAAAATATCAAGATTTGACAGCATACCTATGAGACAAATTATTCAATTACAGTAATTCTTCGGCAATCGATTGATTGATTGATTGATTATACGTATGTTGTTTAACGTCCCTCTCGAGAATTTTTTCACTCACATGGAGACGCCACCACTCGCCGGTGGAAACTGCAAATTTAGCACTTATCGCAATTGAGCAGTGGGGAATCTTTTTTATGCCAGCACCTTCTGTGACAAGGGACCTCGATTTATACGATCTCATCCAAAGGACCGGTCTCCACGTCCCACAATCGAAGTTCACAATACCGAGATATTTTATTTTTTGTTTTACTCTATTTTTTCACAAGTTTGTTGCATCAGATTTACTTAAAGATCATACTTCAAGATCATTTCGAACTCAGGCTACTTAATTGCAGTGCATACAGCGTCAAGTGATTTTGATTGACAGGTCAACACACGTGCACTTCGTGTGATATTTTTTAAGCTGAAAAATATACAGGATGTGACCATGCCTGACTATGAAATCAGAAAACATTTAATAAAGAATGGGTGTGACCGACATAGAACTAATTTTTGGTCTATGTAAATGGATAGGAGGATCGGGATTAAGAGGGAATCTCTCTCTCCATCTCTCTCTCTCTCAGACGTAAATTGAACATTTCATAATGACAAATCTACCATTATAGAATATGAAATTCTGTATACATGTAAATGGTAATTATATTCACATGTTCCAGATTTAAATCTAAAACGAATATATAATTCAAATGCCTGGCTGCACGAACGTTTCCAAATATTAATCAAGACGGGGGGGGGGGGGGGGGGGCTTCAAAGGAATTAGATAGTTTTATGTTTTATGAATTATAAGGAAAAGTACGGACGTCAGTTGCATGTACATAATTATATATCACTGCATAAAATTGTGTTCATTCAGGTATACTTATCCCACATATCAACAGACCTGTACAATTTTTTTTCGTTTTTTTTTTTCAAAAGAAACATATAGGGTACCATTATTTCACACAGAATCGCGTTTTCACAATTTTTTTTTTTACTCTTTGAGTATTTCACAAGAATCCAGGAATCGTCTTTTCACATCTTTTATAATTCCTTGGGTATATAGAGTAAAGATCATGTGTCATAAATAATTTAACTTTTTTATCAAATATACATGTAATACTGTGGAATCATCATTGTTCGTGGGGGATCAATGTTCGTGGATTTCGTTGGTTACCCTTACCCACGAATTTACATCCCCTCGAACAATTATTTTGTCAACATATTGATTTATTGAATCTACCAAATAAACGAGCAGCCCACGAAATTACATCCCCACGAACCAATAAAATCTTGCTTGCCCACGAACATTGACCCCCACGAATTTAAATGATTCCACAGTAACCAAATCTAATCTATAGATTGATTTTCTTTCTTTTAAGTGGCAGATATCAATTTATTTATAAAGGCTTTAAAACAGTACTGTATTACAATTTTCTATCGTTCAATTCCTTTTTGAGTGTATGTAATATTTTTTAATATCGAAAATAAAACTCGGAAATCGGGATAATTTCGCATTCAAATCATAGAGAATAATAAATCGTCTCATTATAGAAGGCTTATAACTATCGTATTCTGAACAACTTACTATACGAGATAGATAAGATTGAATGCCTGTCCATCACTGTAAATGTATATTCAGTGCTTATAATATATTTACTTGAATTAGGTACCTAGCATATATATTAATTTTTTTTTAGATATATTCATGTGTAAATAAATTAACTGTCAATACAGACTTACACTACACTGGCAACTTTAAACTTTACATGCACAGGAAGCGGTAACCAACGTACTCTTACATTTAGAAGAGTGAATATGGAACGTCTAAATATTTTGATATGGAGAGTGTATATGTCTGATGTCATCGCTACTATTTCCGCCTTTATCTCGAAAGTTCTATTCTCACTTACAAGTCAGAGTTATCTTTCTTTGCCCATTGTTTACACACTAGGTAAATGGGGAAAATGAGGGTACCGAAAATCTGCAAAATGTGGAATCTGATTTCAAAACAAATTATATATTTAGTATTTGTAGAATAACCTCTGTTATACATAATAACATCTTGAAAAAATATTAAAAAACAAAAAAGTTGAAAATTGACCAAAAACAAATTCACTTCTGGTTCGGACAGGAAGTACCGGAAACAAATGAAAACAACTTCGAAACAAAGAGAATGTCATGATCTAATACTCCTGTAAATTTCACATCTTTATCTCAAACCGTTTCCGAGAAAAATTCCGGACAAAAGTCCATTTAAAAATTGGAAATTCGGCCGTAACTTCGGACCGGAAGTGAATTTTTCAAAAAACGGAATTTTATATAAACTTCATATATCAGCCTACTATCATGTGAAAAATTGTGAAAATCTATCCAACCATCTCTGAGAAATCGCGCTCACAAAATTTGGGAGGAATAATAATAATAATAACTAGACTCTTGTTGCCATGGCAACAAAAAAGTCTTCCGTTCTTCTAAATCTGTGAGAATTTGCTTTTTTCTGTGTAAAAAACATACATATCATATTTACTGTGAAAGAAAAAAAAACTGGGAAAAAAATCCTTTCAGTACTTAAGGTACTTTGATTTTCATTATCAATCTTGTATAATACATTTGCCACCTATAAGAGATATAAGTATATCATTACCAATTTAAAAAAAAATTGTTTGCAATCATTTCTAAGACAAACAAACAGACGAACGAACAGCGTACTATCATAAACTTCACTGTGTGTATGTCTTGGCATAATTGTGTTGGTGTTATAAAAAAAATATAATGAATTAAGTTAGTATCACATTAAACGTAAAGTCACTGAGTTTTGTAAAGTTATAATATCAAGATTTGACAGCATACCTATAAGACAGATTATTCAATTACAGTAATTCTTCAGCAATCGATTGATTGATTGATTGATTATACGTATGTTGTTTAACGTCCCTCTCCAGAATTTTTCACTCACATGGAGACGCCACCACTCGCCGGTGGAAACTGCAAATTTTTGTCCTATGCTTTGGCACTTATCGCAATTGAGCAGTGAGGAATCTTTTTTATGCCAGCACCTTCTGCGATAAGGGACCTCGATTTATACGATCTCATCCAAAGGACCGGTCTCCACGTCCCACAATCCAAGTTCATAATACCGAGATATTTTATTTTTTATTTTATTCTATTTTTTTCACAAGTTTGTTGCATCAGATTTACTTAAAGATCATACTTCAATATCATTTCGAACTCAGGCTACTTAACTGCAGTGCATACAGCGTCAAGTGATTTTGATTGACAGATCAACACACGTGCACTTCGTGTGATACTTTTTAAGCTGAAAAATATACAGGATGTGACCATGACTGACTATGAAATCAGAAAACATTTAATAAAGAATGGGTGTGACCGATATAGAACTAATTTTTGGTCTATGTAAATGGATAGGAGGATCGGGATTAAGAGGGAATCTCTCTCTCTCTCTCTCTCTCTCTCTCACACAGACGTAAATTGAACATTTCATAATGACAAATCTACCATTATAGAATATGAAATTCTGTATACATGTAAATGGTAATTATATTCACATGTTCCAGATTTAAATCTAAAACGAATATATAATTCAAATGCCTAGCTGCACGAACGTCTCCAAATATTAATCAAAACGGGGGGGGGGGGGGGGAGGCTTCAAAGGAATTAGATAGTTTTATGTTTTATGAATTATAAGGAAAAGTACGGACGTCAGTTGCATGTACATAATTATATATCATTGCATAAAATTGTGTTCATTCAGGTATACTTATCCCACATATCAACAGACCTGTGCAATTTTTTTTATTATGGTTTTTTTTTTTCAAAAGAAACATATAGGGTACCATTATTTCACACAGAATCGCGTTTTCACATATTTTTTTTAACTCTTTGAGTATTTCACAAGAATCCAAGAATCGTCTTTTCACATCTTTTATAATTCCTTGGGTATATAGAGTATAGATCATGTGTCATAAATAATTTAACTTTTTTATCAAATATACATGTAATAACTAAATCTAATCTATAGATTGATTTTCTTTCTTTTAAGTGGCAGATATCAATTTATTTATAAAGACTTTAAAACAGTACTGTATTACAATTTTTTATCGCTCAATTCCTTTTTGAATGTATGTAATATTTTTTAATATCGAAAATAAAACTCGGAAATCGGGATAATTTCGCATTCAAATCATAGAGAATAATAAATCGTCTACATTATAGAAGGCTTATAACTTTCGTATTCTGAACTTACTATACGAGATAGATAAAATTGCATGCCTGTCCATCACTATAAATGTATATTCAGTGCTCATAATATATTTACTTGAATTAGGTACCTAGCATATATATTAATTTTTTTTTTAGATATATTCATGTGTAAATAAATTAACTGTCAATACAGACTTACACTACACTGGCAACTTTAAACTATACATGCACTGGAAGCGGTAACCAACGTACTCTTACATTTAGAAGAGTGCATATGGAACGTCTAAATATTTTTGATATGGAGAGTGTATATGTCTCTGACGTCATCGATACTATTTCCGCCTTTATCTCGAAAGTTCTATTCTCACTTACAAGTCAGAGTTATCTTTCTTTGCCCATTGTATACACACTAGGTAAATGGGGAAAATGACGGTACCTAAAATCTAGAAAATGTGCAATCCAATTTTAAAACAAATTATATATTTCGTATTTGTAGAATAACCTCTGTTATACATAATAATATCTTAAAAAAATATTAAAATACAAAAAAGTTGAAAATTGACCAAACACAAGTTCACTTCCGGTTCGGACAGGAAGTACCGGAAACACACGAAAACAACTTCGAAACAAAGAGAATGTCATGATCTAATACTCCTGTAAATTTCACATCTTTACCTCAAACCGTTTCCGAGAAAAATTCCGGACAAAAGTCCATTTAAAAATTGGAAATTCGGCCGTAACTTCGGACCGGAAGTGAATTTTTCAAAAAACGGAATTTTATATAAACTTCATATATCAGCCTACTATCATGTGAAAAATTGTGAAAATCTATCCAACCATCTCTGAGTAATCGCGCTCACAAAATTTGGGAGGAATAATAATAATAATAACTAGATACTTATTGCCAAGGCAATAACAGGTCTTCCGTTTTCTTGACTTCTTTGAAAAAAAAAAACAATCTTCTCAATAAGATTACTCTAAATAATTAACAAAAGTTATCACAAGGCTTCCAAAGATATGTAAATACAGATAAAAACAAACGGAATTACTTTTCTGTTTTCTTTATGTACTTCGTCATGAACGAAAGTGCTCCAAACGAATAAAATGTTCATTCTACACCTAAATTATTCACAACTGATCATCCCTAAAAGTTTCCATGAAAAACTACTCATGTTTGAGACAACTTCTTGTTTTTCGGTTGGCACTTCCGATGAAAATAATTTGCATGGTCATGATCTATCTAACATCTGCATTAGCCAAACATTTCTGTAAAAAGAAAAAAACTTTAAAAATTCACTTTTTTGCATCGCTTCCTTCACGACCGGAAATGACGGCAACGTACGATTTTTACATGATGTAGATAAACTGGTGACTGACTATCAGTTCTGAAAGTTTTATACTTCAGTTATGTACTGTTTTTGAGCAATAAGGTGAACAAAATCTCAATTTGAGGACAGAAAAAACACGTGACCGGAAGTGCATTTTGCTAAGATGGTTGACTTCACACTAGACAATTGCAGTCTCAATAACATATGTAAAAATCATTTCAAAAACTTTATCAATAAGTGATATTATTGGGAAAGTTAAAAATACCAATTACATAGTTTCTCTCCTATAACCGGAAGTTGTCGTTTTTTGTTTCCAGTGAGATCAACACATATAGAAACTGAGAAAGAGACTCAATTTTATGATGAAAGATTTATTTCAAAAGAGAAAAGTTTAAATTTTTGATTTCTTTGATCACTTCCTGTAACAACCGGAAGTGACGGCTGACGCTATTAACCCAGAGGGTTTTGCCTACTCATTAAGTTCTATTACTCATATAAGTTTGATGTCTTAATCTCTTACCGTTTCTGAGATTTCACTTTGACAAGTTCTTATTTTGCGGACAGTAAAACACGCGACCGGAAGTGAATTTTACCAAGATATTTGACACAACTCTAGACATTTGCAGTCTAAATAACATATCTAAAAATCATTTCAAAAACTTCATCTATAAGCGATATTTATGGGAAAGTAAAATACTCAAATTATGTAGTTTTTCGCTAATAACCAGAAGTTGACGTTTCTGTTTCCGGTGGGACCAACATATTTCGAAACTGCGAAACAGATGCAATAATGTGATGCAAGATTTAATTAAAATAAGAAAAGTTGAAATTTTCGATTTTTTTGATCACTTCCTGTGACGACCGAAAGTGACGGCTGACAAATTTAAACATATTCTGCAAACTTACTTGTCATGATCTATAATCCCTGAAAGTTTGAGGTCTTAATCTTTTACCGTTTCTGAGATATCGTCCGGACATGATCTCTTTTAAAAAAACGGAAATCGGACATATCTAACGACCGGAAGTGAATTTTGCAAAATCCTTAAAAATGTTTTTAGTTTATTTTATTTGTCATAATCCCTGAAAGTTTCAAGAAAATCCATCTAGCCATCTCTGAGAAATCGCTTGGACAAAAAATGGGAAAAAAATAATAATAATAACTAGAGCAAAGCTCGTTGCAAAGCAACGAGTAGGTCTTCCGTCCTGTTTTGACCGGAAGTGACGTCAACAAGAGAAAGGAATGAGTTTAGACGTCTTCAGTAACTTTAAAATTACAATTTTGCATCAAAACCTGCAAAATAAGCTATTTCTGGCTACTTCCGGTTTGACCGGAAGTGATCTTGAGGGATGATAAATTTGGTTGGACGCTTTCGGTTACATAAATTAACTAATAACATGTCGAAAACGGCAAAAATATGCATTTCTGACTACTTCCGTTTTGGCCGGAAGTGACGTTATTTGACGACTTTCGACAATCTTATTCACTTCTACTTGTTATTTTGAACAATTTTGCTTCTTTGATGTATCACAAATTCTCAATAGTTTTGGAGATATTGAGAAAAAAAATTTCAGCCCCTGTAGATCCCTTATTTTAGGGGTCAGCCCCTAATTGTTGATATCAAATGAAACAGCTTGCCATTCTGCACAACTTTTGTTCTATATGTTTTAACAAAATATTTACAAGTAAAGAGATATTCTTGAAAAAATGCTAAAAATTTTGATATTCTCAATAAGACTATTTTCGGAGCATACCAAGCGTCAAAGTGCGGCACTTCCGGGAAAAATGAACTACTTAATACATATTTATGAAAATTGCTCTATCATTGTTGAAAATATCAAGTTCCTATTTTAAGTGGGTTTTTTTTTTTTTTGGAAAACGAGCGGACAAAGTGACCCTCTAAAAATCACCTAATCGCAGAAATCTCCGGACCGGAAGTGACGTCATCAAAATAAAAAATATATCTAGATTTTTTTTATTTTCTACCAGACCTGAAAGTTTCCTGAAAATCAAACAACCCGTTTCCGAGAACTCGCGTGCACAAAATCGGTAGGAAAAAAAAAGCAATAATAGAATAATGCCTGGACATGTTTTTTTTTTTTTTCTCTGGAAGTCACCTTGAACTTGCCAGAAAGACCTTTGATCAAGGTCGTGACACAGCCTCCGTTCATAAGCAATCTCTGTTTCAAGTAAGAGCTTCCAGTGATTTTCTATTACTAAATCATAGCATGAAATAGAAATTAATTTTTTTCTGTCAGTATCCTTGAACTTGACGGAATAACCTTGGGTCGGTGTCAAGACAAACCCTCAATCTCAAACAACCTCTGTTTTAAGAAAGAGGTTCTAGTTATTCCCCCTTAGAAATTCATATCCCAGACAGGCATTTTACAACTTTTTCTGCCAGTGACCCTAAATTTGTTGAAATAACCTTATTTTAAGTCATCTAAAACCGGCGGACCATAAGCAATCTTTGTACCAAGTGCGAACATAAAAAATTACAGCCTAGATCGTAATAATACAATTTTCTTTGTCAAAGTCGAAGCAAACCTTTTTGTCACAAGCAATTTCTGTATCAAGTATGAGCTTCCAGTGATTCACAACTACAAATAAATGGCTCGGACAAAACATTTATTCTTTCTCCACTGACCTTGAATTTGCTGGAATGACCTTGGATCAAGACCATGACACACCCTAGGATCATTGGCAATCTTTGTACCAAGTATGAGCTTCCCGTTAATCCAAAAAGTCATAGCCTGGGCAAACATGGAGGGACGGACGGGCAGCTAGACAAGCAGACAGACAGACGGACAATATGATTCTTCCCCTCCCCCCGGTCCAGACACTTCGTTTGCGGGGGATATAAATTCCTATGTTAAATTTTGAACACCCATTCTGATTTGAAAAAAATTAAATCTTCACTATTTCAGGGAGATAAGTATGTTTTTTCATTCCGGCCCACAGGTTTCTAGAGAATAATTTTTTCAAATGACCTTTCCAATTTTTACTACTTGTATTTCTTAATTATCTTCTGTTGGAAGAGAATGTGGTCATTCATTTGATCAACAACGTTTGATTGATATTGACCCAGTGATTCTTGAAAAGATAAGAATGAGAAAAAAAATTACAAGTACCAGGTTTACAGCGACAACGTCGATTATGCTTATACCGAGAAAGCCAACAACGAAGTCAGAGAACAAACAAATTATGAGCAGAAAATCTTACTCAGCCTTTGGCATGAGAGATGGGGTACTGATCAAAAATTGCAATTATTTTTATATAGTCAATTTTTTTTACGATCGACGTTTTGACGCCCCCCCCCCCCCCAAAATGATTGAAAACTTCGCCCCTGAAGGGAAGCATTTTATCTATTTCCGGGGGGGGGGGGGGGGGGATATACGTTTACTGATGAGAGGAAATTTAATCAACTATCAGTCCTATAAATATGAATGATTGCTTCGGAATATTTGGTTACAATTACATGGCTTTTATATTTATTTATACACGTAAGTTAATGTCAGCTAAGAACTAAATTAACATTTGCTATAGACAAAACTAATAAATTTTTAGCTATTTAGGGTTATCTCCTTATAAAGATATATTTGTAAGAACCACTTTTTATAAAACAAATTTTCGCCCATGATATATTTGGCACTCTATTTAATTACCATTTCATTCGGATGTCGATCAACACATTTTTTTTTTCAAAAACCCCGGAGTGCAAAATAAGCGAAACTGGCCAATAAAGATGTTTAAAAATCCTGATTCCGCAATCGCATCATCTCGGGCGTTTCCGTCAGAGGTCGGAAAAACAACCCCGAATGTTTTAACATTACCGGATGTTAAAATTTTATACAAGATGAAGTCGCTTCCTATTTATTAAGGATAGACGGAGTTGAAAGTCCCCTCTAGCTAATTAGTATATTTTAGGTAATATCTTTAAATTCAATAAAGTTAAACTCAATACTCAACAGATAAAATATCTTCCCTCAGATCTTTTATAGTCATTTATTTCAAAGTTTGGGAAAGGGGGGGGGGGGTCTACGTAATACGTTCGAAGTTTTTTTCCGTTAGTTGGAAAGGCCCGAGAAGTTGCGACAGACTTATCTTGGTCTAAAAACACTTTGACAAACCCAAACCACGCAGTTTTATTCAGGACACGTGTACAGTGAAATGAAAAAAGTATATTCAATCCAGTTAATTTGAGAAAAAAAAAAATAGTCCGGCATTTTTTCAACCTCGTTCGGTTAATTTGTTAATTTATCTTTTTTCCGTGAAGGAGGAAGGCATGGACGAAGGATTAAATAAAAAATATTTCCAGGTGTACAAAAGCACCCGTGCATGGACTTCATTTTAGTACTACATATTGTGATTGAAGTTGAAAATAATCAACAAATGGATTTACAGAAAATAGAGATTATGATATTGTAAATAAAATTAAGAAAATTGAACAATATTTGATACAGGAACTACCTGGTATATATGTACATGAGCAAATGAGTCTCTCTCTCTCTCTCTCGATCGTATTTTTAAAAACTAACCCAGAAAAGTAATGTACGTAAGTTACAAGTCAATTATTTGAAAGAAAATATTCAATTCTATACGGTAAACGATACAAATAGTTTAATAGTTTATGATACAAAGGCTGCCGATTATAATTTTAATAATTGAAATAAAGTTGTCAAAGTGTATTAATTAAGAATGATAAATTTGTGATATTCAGTAGCTGCACTGAAGTTCACTGGTCTGAAAAAAAAAATGGGATGGATGACCAGAGACTCCGGTCCGTCAATAAATTATTTTTTTTCTCGGAAAGCTACATGTACAGTTCTGCAGTTAGATATTCAAGTGATACTAAAATTTTCCCGGTTATACCTTTTCCGCCCCAATTGATATTTTAAAAAAAATATGTTATGTGCATTCTGAAATTTACAGTTCTGGACATACGATATAGGTTTATTGTTATCTACATGTATAACCCGCTACCGATATTTAATCCCACAACAAAATTATGATGTAAGCATACTATACTTAAAAAAAGATCATTTACGGGTTTTGAATTAATTATAAAAACAAAATTCATTGCGTTAAAATCTTGAGGTATTTTATTAAAACTTTACTATCAACCCTGTAATATAAAGAGGCATAGTGCAACACTAGAAGTCGCTTATGAAGTTCAGACCTTGGCCACGTGACGGAGTTACTTATCAATGTTTAATCCATTTCATTGTTTACTTTTCAATAAAATAACGAATCATTTTTAAAGTAAGACTGGTCACCCTTATGATTCGAAAGATTCTCTTTAAAAGTTTAAAGTTGGTATAATCATGATAAAAACCTGTGATAAAAAAATATGACTGGAAATATTTGTGTTGAAAACGGATTAATTTACTATTTCAAAACGTAGAGAAAGCGCAAAGCTTGTGCGTTTAATGGTTAAATTAAAGTAACCGCAGATCGCTAGTCCATACGCAATGAATCACCAAATTAAAAGTAAAATTACACACGGTTGGGAAATAAATTGTTGGTAACGTTAAAACAATTGAAATATGGAGATAACGAACATTTAAAATTTAAGACTGATTAAAACCTAAGCGTTTTGTACTTAAATTAAATCTAAGATATTAACTTAAGATCATTTATTTGAAAGATTCGATTTACTTAAAGAAAATAATATTTTCCCCTAAGTCGTTGTGTTTGTAAATATTAGATTTAGAACAACAATGTTTGATGACTGCGAACTGGTTTACATGCACACGATGGACTGCTTTGACCACAAGCGATCGAAGGAATGGTTAATGGTTGCGTAATTGTAAACAAACACAAAACCTGGCTAGACGTTTTGGATTAAGGCTACATATCATGATTAAATTTAAAACAAAGATAAACCAACATAATCTCAAATATTCGATATTAATAATTGTCCATTTATTGTCGTGTTTACAAAATAGACTTAATACTGCCGATTTTTATTTTGTTTACGCCTGTGGGTCAATGGTTCACACGCGGTGGATCGCTTTAGATCTTCTCGGCCGCGCGTGATCGAGGGATGGGTTACGTAACGGTAAACAGAATAGAATCTGGGGTTCAGGTGAATGTAAGAATCACGCAGTTAATGATTGTGAATTCTTTGACTCTTAAAAGTTTTTTCGCGTTTATATTGTTTGCTTTCATATCTAAACAAAGAAAAGATACTTGTACTTTTTTCTGTTTCTCTCTCTTTCTCTCCTGGAAGGTTCTTTATTTTAAAACACAATAAAAAGAGAAAGTTGTCACCGAATAATCTGAATAGGAACCAAAGAGCACTTTTAAACCCTAATTTAAAAAAAAATTAGGATAAAGCATTGAAAGATATATTATTTATGGCAAGTTTATTTCAGTTATACGCATAAAGAGTTCTTCTTCACTAGCCAAATGAAAACGGGTCCTTGTTACGGGTCTAGCTTTTTTTCCCTACCATGCACAAGACTCGAACAAAATAATACTTTCATGAGACAAAGAAGGTATAAAGGAACAACTTTTTATCGACAACCATATCGAAATATTTTCTCGTTTTTGAGCTATAAAGCAAAAACTTTCAAGGGCCCTAGATCCCTAATTTAAGGGGCCAGCTCCTTTTTAGTGGTGTCAAATAAAAGGTAATTAAATTGTACACAACTTTAATTCTACATGTCTTAATAAAATATTTCTTATTTAAAAGATACAAAGGAAAACATGTGTCAATTTTTGCTCTTTCATGCGTCCTAATTTTTGACCCTATCTAGCGGCAGTTTGAACGCAGAAATCAAAAAACAAAAACCAATGTTCACAATTTCATTGCTTCTGTTTCTTATATTCAGTAGTATTTATGTTCCAACTTTTGTAGTCTCGGAATATTTGTCTGGAAATTAAAGACCCTAAATTTTCAGTTAAAGGGAAATAACTCGAAAGCGGAAGTGGATTTTGGAAAAATATTATATTATTCTGATAGAGTTTTGTAACGTCCATAAACTCTGAAATTTTGATTAAAATCCCTTGAGACATAAGCAAGATAAGAGGCATCAAAGTTAACAAGTAGGAAAAAGAAGATAAAAATTTGGGCTGTTGCGGACGTTGATGTTTGGTATTTCGGGTAAAAATGAACATCCAAGTACAAATCTACATATGTTGCTCTATCATCACTGAAAATCTCACGTTTCTGTGTTAAGCGCTTTTCTTGAAAATGCCCGGACAAACTAACCCTCGGAAATCACCAAATCTCGAAAATCTCCGGACCGGAAGTGACGTCATCAAAATAAAAAAATATATATCTAGATTTTTTAATTCTCTATCAGACCTGAAAGTTTCATGAAAATCGGGCAAGCCGTTTCCGAGAAATCGCGTGCACAAAATCGGTAGGAAAAAAAAACAATAATAAAAATAGTGGAAAAGAAACCTAAGAATAACAGTAAGGTCTTCCGCTGAAGTCGGAAGACCTTAATAAACAGTAGAATCACTATAAGGTCTTCCGTCTGAAACGGAAGACCTTAATAATAAAAAGAAACAATACAATCACTAAAAGTCTTCCGTTGTGAACGGAAGACTTAATAAAAAGAAACAATACAATCACTATAAGTCTTCCGTTGTGAACGGAAGACTTAATAATAAAAAGAAACAATACAATCACTATAAGTCTTCCGTTGTGAACGGAAGACTTAATAATAATAAAAAGAAACAATACAATCACTATAAGTCTTCCGTTGTGAACGGAAGACTTAAAAAGTTCTTGTTTTCCTGTCATGTACTTCATGAAGTAAACAGACTTCTTGTAAATCGCTCAGGTAAGTGCACTGAAGTGTGACTAATCTCCCCAGTCTTTCACTATCGGCAAATTTCAAAGTGAAAATCAAGCTATTGTGTTATAGAGAAGCGACAGTGCATGAACCACAGGTGTAGATAGGTGTTATCTTTTGTTTTTATGATTGTCCCAAGAGTGAAAAGGTATGAAAAAAATTTTACGGACGAAAATTTTCTTTTATAGTAAGCGAAGTGTATACTTTTACCTATGATAATAACAGACGAAATTTACAATGAATTATTAAGAAATGGTTTTGTGTTTCAAATATCTATGATAAAAAAAGAAGTTTGATATAAAACCAGTATGATAAAAAATGAAATGTACTGTATAACTTTTTCAACAAGACTACGTTCCAACAATATTTTTCCGAAGTTTTAAATACAGCGATAAACAACAAGCTATTGCCCATATCTCTAGGTAATACTACGATATGTCCGTATGATAGCCGTGTTTCACCTGAAAGAAAAAACTATCAAAATCCTATTGTGGGGTAAAATACGCACCCCTTTCTCACAAAAACATTTTCTAGGAAAAAAGTGCATATTATATTCAGCCAAATACGGTAACTCTTTATTACTTATAATTTATTTTAATAAATTATATTGTTTATGAATAAAAAAAGTGAACCTGAATATATTGACAAACAATTCATGTTTAATGAAAGGCTACATTGGCCACTCTCGTTGCCTCTATGGGATAGTCTTAGATTCCATTCAAAATAGAGCTAGTATACATCTTGCAAGTTGTGTTATACCCAGTGATTTATCAGTGTTCTGTGAATTTGTTTAGGACAGAATCAGCTCATTTCGGACCAAAATGGCGTTTCAAATGGAAGTACGCCATGTTGTGACATTGTAGAGAGCCGCCTTAAGGGCTATATTCTCTTGAAAGGGGATGATAATAATATAATAATAAATAATTTCTATAGTACCCTATATAATAAAACTATCACCCTAAGGTGCTTTACATAGAATGTACATAAAACATTGCATAGATTACTTTAAAAATAAAATTAGCCTGATATTGAAACTATTGCAAAAAATAATAATAAAAATATATGGTTGATTAAAAGTCTAGTAGTAAAAATATTTTTAAAAATCACAAGATAGATAAATCTAAAAAGTTAATCAAAAGCTATTTTATAAAAATAGGTCTGCAGTTGTCTTTTAAAACACTGAATGGATTTGGCTTGTCCAATGCGCACCGGAGGGGTGATCGTTAAAAAAAATAAAGATTTATTCTCTGGCCTTTGTCAAAAATCAAAAGAATATTGTTGCTCGTGTCGTTGAAATTTATTACATGATACAGAAGTATATTGAACATACAGGTCCGTAGAAGGGGGGGTGCAATCCACAGATGGGCAGCAGTATGGTTAAATTGTCTTTCGCCATACGTTCCAGTGTGCACCCTCGGTAAATTGAGTTGCAGACTACCGTCTGATCGTAGAGTACGGTTAGTTTTACAGATAGTCATCAGTTCCTGTAAATATATTGGAGCAAATCCATACACTGCTAGGTAGGTGTATACTAGGATTTTATATTTAGGACAGAATTCTACTGGAAGCCAGTGCAGGTCTGCAAGAATCGGAGTGATGTGATCTCTTTTTTTTATTTTTTGTGATAAGTTGAGCTGCAGTGTTTTGGATTTTTTGTAATCTTTCCACAGAACTTTTGTGAATGCCAAATACAGTCCCTGAAACGTTCTACTTTCCCATTTTTCCGTTCGCTCACCGTTCGTTCACCGTTCGTTCAGCGTGCGTTCACCGTTCGTTCACCGTGCGTTCACCGTTCGCTCTCCGTTCACAGTTTTGCGTTCACCGTTCACCGTGCGCTCGCGTTCACCGTTCACAAAGCGTTCAGCGTTCGCTCTTCGTTCCGTTCACTTTGCGTTCACCTTGCGTTCAGCGTTCACCTATCGTTCAGTTTTCATTGTCATTCGGAACTCCGAAGTGAAAGGACTTATCTTTTTGTAGGTTAGGAGTTACAGGTTTTTTAATTTAATAACTAACATATCGTGTTTGAAGAATCATTATTTCATGGGGAAAAATATCTACGATATATATTTTTATTATTCTAACTTAGCTGTTAGGTTATTTATTAAATTAATCTGGAAAATAAATGTTGTTATAAGCACATTCTGTAGCTATGTAGAACGATGCTGGAATATTAAATTTAACTAAGGACAATGTGCAAATACTTCAAACACTGCAACATTTTTGTTGTTTTGTTAAAGACGACAAATCGTTAATGGAGATATAATTACCCAAGTCAAATAATTACGCAGCAAAATTACGAAAATATTTATTTCTAACACTTTTTTTTTCAATTACTACAGAAAATATGATAGAACTAGTTCTGAGAGTTATACATAGTACTGCGGATATCGTGTTAATTTATTATTTTTGAAGCGAATTAAATTGATAGTGTGGTTAAAGGAAATATTTATTTAAAATGTAATGCACTACAGAATTTTCTCTACTATAATATGTAAAGTCTATAGTTACAGAGAAAAAAATCTTTCTTCACCGTAAATTTATATGTTTGCCATTCGATATGATTAATACCCCCCCCCCCCTTTTTCCCCCTAAATCGGTTACTTAGTCAGTATTGTATTTCCAGAATATTTTAATTAACATTTTAAAAAAAAGGTTAAGGTCTTTTTTAGAACAAAAATTTCAGTCTCAAAACAAACATGCATCTAAAAAAGTCACAAAACAATAGTAGTTCAAAATGTATACGTGTCGGCGGTGGTATTTGGAATTGGCAGAGAGTATGTTTCGATTTCAAGTGTTAATGCCCAATGTATTTTATTCAATTATTATTCAAATGTTGGAATCAAATCTAGAAATGATAAAAATAGATGTTATAACTTGTTGGAAATACTCGCACTTCGTCTTCGATGTGACGAAACTTTCACACCTGCACAGTGTCGAATGATTTTGATTGACAGGACAAGCACGTGGACTTCGTGTGAACTTGAAGCAGGAAAATAAAAACGAGTATGA
This sequence comes from Saccostrea echinata, assembly GCF_033153115.1. Lineage (NCBI taxonomy): Eukaryota > Metazoa > Mollusca > Bivalvia > Ostreida > Ostreidae > Saccostrea > Saccostrea echinata. Next base: position 30,973,879 of record NW_026889778.1, read on the forward strand.
CTGTCAAACAAATGGATATGATTTGTTGATTAAAAAAAAGTTACTTTCACTGTCTGATATATTTAGAAAAAAAATTTCAGAGTTTTTGTTTGATATAGGTACAAACATTTAGTGAAGCCTGAAATTGGGAGGGGGGGTTAAAACGGAATATCTCTCTCTCTCTCTCTCTCTCTCTCATTTGGCTGTTTAATAAAAACTATAACAGCATATTACTTGAATATCAAGTTCTAAAAAATGAATTTATAACAAATAATATGAATATGTATCTTTGTATTATCTTGTCCGAGTATAATCACGGCCATCTACAGATAGATGTAGAAGTCTGCTCAATAAACGTTGAGCAGACTGGCCGTTGGAACCGGGGGGGGGGGGGCAAGGGGGGGGGCGTGCCCCCTCCCTCCCCAATAATTTTGCCGATATATAGATTACTATAGTAAACATAGATACTATATGCTTGTGCCCCCCGCAATAAAAAAAACGTCCACTGACCTTTGTAATTATTTTTTTTTCATTACTTTACACGAAATCGCTTTAACACGGAGATATAGGAATGGATGTTACAACCACTTTAATTCATTTTTTAAGTCAGAAGTTTTCTCTGATTTGTTATCAAATAAGAATAAACATTTTTATTTTCCAACTAAGAAAAAATATCTCTTATACTTCAGCGTTCGGCAACAATTGCAATGTTTTAATGCGATAAAAATCGTGTGATTAAAAACTTAATGTGCATGCATCGTCTTTCTCAGGACAATTTTGGAAAATTTATTTTATTGACTTATTTATTCATTCATTTATTGGTTTACTTATTTATTATTGATTGATTTATTTTTTTTTGCACCTGACATTATAAAACAATAAAATAGTTTCAATGCAAGGAAAAGATCAGAGGCATTCCGAATATATCGTTCATCTTGCGTTCACCGTTCGTTCACCGTTCACTTTGCGTTCGCGTTTGCGCTCCGTTCGCGTTCTGCGTTCGCTCACCGTTCACCGTTCACACATCGTTCACCAAGTTGCGTTCAGCGTTCACACATCGTTCACTCACCGTTCGCTCTGCGTTCGTTCAGCGTTCGTTCACCGTTCGTTCAGCGTTCGCTCACCGTTCAAGTGGGAAAGTAGAACGTTTCAGGGACTGTAGTACACTATTCCTGTAGTCCAATCTTGAAGTAACTAGGGAATTCACGAGAGTCTTGCATGCATCTGTTGAGATGAAACTCCTAATCCTTTCAATGTTGCGGAGTAGCGTAGATGATAATCATATGTTTTAATGACGAATGCTACTTGCTTTTCCATGGTGAGAAACTTGTCAAGATGGATGCCTAGATGTTACACTGTAAAAGTTGATGATGCTCTCTCCAACTTTAAGTACAGGTTCACGTAAGAATCAGGCATTCGGTGATAAATCGAATCCTTCATAATTGGCCATATTTTTTCATATTATTACTTGATACAGTAGTAATTAAAATAAATCATGATTTTTCCAGAAAGGCACATCCAGGCTGTGATATGTTACTATAAATAGATTCGGGCATTTATGGGCCAAAATGTCAACCAAACAAGAGGAAGTTCAGTACAGAAGTAACAAGTGTTGTTGTTTTTCATGAATTATCTAACCCTATTTTAATTTGAGAGGAGTCTGTATCCTTCTTGTATTAGTTGTCATGGAGTTGATATCTAGGTCGTATCCATAGTAACCATTGTAATTACATGTCTGTCAAGACATTTTGGATGTCACAAACATTGTGAATTTAAAACAGTATTATTAAAAACAGCAAACACATTATGTAGCTTATTGCACATGGAAAAATAAAACAACTGCTCATTATTAGTTTTCCAGTTTAAAAAAGTGTGGAAAAATCAATTAGCAGTTTTTAATGAAAAGGTTATATGTAAAAAGAAAGATCAAGACTACAATTAAATTGGTAGCTGAATCAGTAAACTGGCCACATTAATTACTTTTTAATTAGCTATTTGTACATTTAATGTAATCTGACTGAGTTACTAAAATTGTTATTTAACAAATATTTCGAATAAATAAAAATTTTTTGAATAACAATCAATAGATGCTGTTAAGAACCTCGATCTTTAACCCCTTTTCTTCAAATGACAATTTTTGCCCATGATCATTTTTGTAGTTTTTAAAACTCTGTTTTGTATTATTTTAAGCATTTAAATGTATTTTTTGTCTATCATTCTTGTACTTTTTGATATTTTTGAAATACAATCCTTCATGCTGATAAAAATACAAAAACAATACATATTAATACAAAATTAATACATTCTATATTTTTTTCATACTTTTTCATGTACTGTATTATTTTCATATTTTATATGAATATATTTTATATCTTTTTTGTACTTTTAATTGTTCCAGATGAAAAAATACAAAAATAATATATGTCATTTGTGATACAAAATTGATATATTCTATATTTTTTTTGTATTTTAATTCTTAAAGGTGAAAAAATACAAAAATAATATATGCTAAAACAAAATTAATACATTCTGTATTTTTTCCATACTTTTCTATGGACTGTATTATTTTCATACTTTGGAGAGGAAAATAGAGAAATAATACAAAAGTACAAAAACAATACATTTTTACAGGTTGTTTGTATCATTTCTGTATTATTTCGAAAAAATAAAGTGTATTAAAAATATATTTTTCTGTGCTTGGCTTTTAAAAAGTCTATATTTTTTACCTAAATTGGAACCAAGATTTAGAGGGTTCCAAATTTGGTCATTAAAAATATACTTTTTTTGTATTATTTTAGTATTTTTTTTCTTGTATTTTTCATTATGGGTAAGCAAGCGCATCCAGTTTTCTTGTATTACTTTTTTCATATGGTAAACATGATGAGCAATCACTATCTATTTGGGTGATTCTTCTTATATAAGCATTTTTTTTTCATTTAGTTTTTCAGCTTTTACTGTTTGTCAAATACTAACTTACATATAACAACAGAGAAAACATTATGCTACATGAAGACATAATTATTATTTATAAACAAGTCGGAGTATATTGCAAGTCTCTTCTAGCAATGTCCTAAAACTGTCAACTTTTATAGATAAAATTATAAGTTCATTAAGTTCTTTGACTCCTTCTAAATCATATTATATGAAAGGAATGTAAAGGATTTTGTTCAAATGCAGAAAATGATGCAGCTGCAACATTTGATTTCCTGTACCAATATGATATTTTTAATTGCATATTTAACAAATATGTCATGTTCAAGATACTAAACTAAATGTTTTAATATGAAAATTTCCAAGTTTATTCTTTAGAAATCAACAATGACCAATTTGCAAAAAGGTTTAACATGTTTATTAAATGTTAACAATTTATAAATTACATTGTACATTATACAAAGATCAAAATTTGTAGAAGAAAAGTTGTTACAATATCAGTTCTTTAAGATTATCATTCCAAAAGTTAATGAGCAATGTAGGACTAAAGTTCTACCTACACTACTGTCACTAGCTTTTATGATGGTAAAACACAACAAAAGACACCAGATTCACTGCTTGATGTGATTTTAGAAAATTCTTTCATTCGTAAAGGTTTTCCTCATTTTTCACTAAATTTTGAAGTTTGGACAGGAGAAGAAAACCTCGACTGTTTGAGAAGGCCAAAGAACTCTTCTGCAACTTGAACTTATCTGAATAATTTAATGCAGTGGCATATTACCCAGTATTTTAAACTCTGAATAAGCATAAAATTCAATATTAAGAAACAATTTAATTACTTATCTCTAAAAGACATTTTTAAAGTTTTAAGCAAGATATTTTTTGTTTTTAGCTCACCTGAGCCAAAGGCTCAAGTGAGCTTTTCTGATCAAAATTTGTCCGTTGTCTGTCGTTGTTGTTGTCGTTGTTGTTGTTGTTGTAAACTTTTCACATTTTCATCTTCTTTTCAAGAACCACTGGGCCAAATTTAACCAAACTTCCACAAAGTATCCTTGGGTGAAGGGGATTCGTTTGTTCAAATGAAGGGCCACGCCCTCTTTCAAGGGGAGATGATTAGGAATTAGTGAAAAAATAATGGCATCATTTAAAAATCTTCTTCTCAAGAACCACTGGGCCAGGAAAGATGAAACTTATGTGGAAACATCCTCAGGTAGTGTAGATTCAGGTTTGTTCAAATCATGACCCCAGGGGGTAGGGTGGGGCCACAATGGGGGATCAAAGTTTTACATAGAAATATATGGGAAAATATCTTTAAAAATCTTCTTCTTAAGAACAGCAAAGCCCTGATTGTTCATATTTATATGGAAGCATCCTCAGGTAGTGTAGATTCAAGTTTGTTCAAATCATGACCCCTGGGGGTAGGGTGGGGCCACAATGGGGGATCAAAGTTTTACATAGAAATATATAGGAAAATATCTTTAAAAATCTTCTTCTTAAGAACAGCAAAGCCCTGATTGGTCATAATTATATGGAAGCATCCTCAGGTAGTGTAGATTCAAGTTTGTTCTAATCATGACCCCCGGAGGTAGGGTGGGGCCACAATGGGGGATCAAAGTTTTACATAGAAATATATAGGAAAATTATTTTAAAAATCTTCTTCTTAAGAACAGCAAAGCCATGATTGGTCATATTTATATGGAAGCATCCTCAGGTAGTGTAGATTCAAGTTTGTTCAAATAATGACCCCCGGGGGTAGGGTGAGGCCACAATGGGGGATCAAAGTTTTACATAGAAATATATAGGAAAATATCTTTAAAAATCTTCTTCTTAAGAACAGCAAAGCCATGATTGGTCATATTTATATGGAAGCATCCTCAGGTAGTGTAGATTCAAATTTGTTCAAATGATGACCCCCGAGGGTAGGGTGGGGCCACAATGGGGGGGGGTTCAAAGTTTTTCTTAAGAGTATATAGAAAAAAACTTTGAAAATCTTCTTCTCAAGATAAGCAAAGCCATGATGGGTCATATTTATATGGAAGCATCCTCAGGTAGTGTAGATTCAAGCTTGTTCAAATCATGACCAATGGGGGTAGGGTGGGACCACAATGGGGGGGGGGGGTCAAAGTTTTTCATAAGAGTATATAGAAAAAAACTTTAAAAATCTTCTTCTCAAGATAAGCAAAGACATGATTGGTCATATTTATATGGAAGCATCCTCAGGTAGTGTAGATTCAAGTTTGTTCAAATCATGACCCCCAGAGGTAGGGTGGGGCCACAATGGGTGATCAAAGTTTACAGAGGAATATATCGGAAAAATTTTTCTGTCAAGAACAGAAAAGCCATGATTAGTCAAATTGATATGGAAGCATCGTTGGGTAGTATAAAATCAAATTTGTTGAAATGAGCGCCCCCAGGGGTAGGGTGGGGCCTAAAATCTTCTGCTCAAGAACAGCAAAGTCATTTGTTATATTGATATGAAAGCATTGTTAGGTAGTTTAAATTCCCCCATCCCCCCCCCCCCCCTCTCTCCCCTGTTAACTTTTCAATACTGAACTGATTTTTGCTTTTTTTCCTAGCCAATGTGCTCAGGTGAGCGATGTGGCCCATGGGCCTCTTGTTATAATTGGTAGTTTAAAATAAAATAAATATCTATACCCATTTTATAAAATGGGGCTCTCCTAATTTATAGGAAGGATTTCCAAGAAGAAAAAAAAATTACACCCAACTTTGAAATAATTTTGAAAAAGATAAAAAATTAAGGCACTTAAAGCTTAATGGAAAAAAGCTTGCTTATTATTTTTGGTTGACATCAAAAGGGTTTTCCTCATTGTTAGTTTAAAAACTAGGCCTACTTACCTGCACATGTTGCATCACATGAACTCTTTTTTTGTGAGAAGATAATTTCCATATTTCAGCAGGATTTTGGGAAATAAATCCATAAATGTTAAAATATATAATTGTGTCTTGAAATAACCGCAATCAAGTGTTACATAGGCTATGTTGTTGTTCTCAAATCTAATGTCGCATGACTCAAGTAAGTCTGCATTTCCTCGCCAACATGACTTTATGATTTAGAGTTTCAATAAAACTGCTATTAAGCAATGATTGTTTAAAGTGCGTTGTGTAATGCGAAGACCGATTTTCTTTGAAGTCTGTTATAAACTCTTGTGCATCTTTGATAACGCAGTCAAACTGTAAAACTATATTAATTCTGCCCAAATCCGCATGACAACAGACAAGTTTCGAGCAACCTGAACCCAATCAAATTTGACACCCACTGTATTGCTAGGTTTCAAGGAAAAAGATGTTTATTTTGAAGTTAGACATTCATTAATTTTCAGTAGATTAATTAAACCAAAATAAAATGCCAAATTCGATGTTTAATCAATTTGATTCTGTTTTTCGGCATCAGCATACTTAACAATGCCTGATTATTTATCTAAAGCATAAGAACACATGGGATATGCATACATCAATAAATTTCTTACACATTCTTCTTCCTTTTCATATTTCCATTTAATTTTTATGTGCCCCCGATTTGTAAATATTTCGATTAAATCAACCGCATCTAGGGTAAATTTTGTTGATGTGAACTAGCTCGGACGGAAGTGCAATAACGGTAACTCTAACTTTACAAATGTTCTGCATTAAATAAAAATTCCAAGCTTTGTAATAAAAAAATATTGAGAAATTTGTTGTCTAGGTCGTATGTTAAATGTTAATCTTCATCCATTAGAATCTGCTAGTTAGAGTTATCTTGTTATACACAGAACTTACCGTTACATTTAATATGAAGAGAAAATTCGAGATTTTTCCCTCTTGCATTTAATGTTCCGAATGACATTACACTTAATGATGACGCCTGAAAATACCGGACACTTCCGTCCCAGCTAGTGCACATCAACGAAATTTACCCTGATGCAGTTGATTTAATCGAAATATTTACAAATCGGGGGCACATAAAAATTAAATGGAAATATGAAAAGGAAGAAGAATGTGTAAGAAATTTATTGATGTATGCATATCCCATGTGTTCTTATGCTTTAGATAAATAATCAGGCGAAGTTTAAGCGAGGTGAGGCAGACGACGAGAAAAGAGTTGCAAGCCTTCTCTCTTTTATGTATCAGTCGAAAACGGTATATTTAAAAACAGCATATAGAGACAAAAGAGTTACATTATTGATAACATACAGTGCATATTAGAATATAAAAATAGGAAAAAGGTGACTCGACCCCAGATTTAAAAAGAAAAAAATTGGAAAAGGGGGGGGGGGGGGTTCATACCCCAAGTGCCTGTGATTTTGTTCAAATGATGACCCCCGGGGTAGGGTGAGGCCCAGTAGGGGAATCGAAAGTTTTACATAAGAACATATAGAAAAAATATTTCTTCTCAAGAACAGAAAAACTATGTTTAGTCATATTGATATGGAAGCATCCTCAGGTAGTGTAGATTCAAGTTTGTTCAAATGATGACCCCCGAGGGTAGGGTGGGGCCACAATGGGGGATCAAAAGTTTTACATAAGAACATATAGAAAAAATATTTCTTCTCAAGAACAGAAATGCTCTGTTTAGTCATATTGATATGGAAGCATCCTCAGGTAGTGTAGATTCAAGTTTGTTCAAATGATGACCCGTGGGATAGGGAGGAGCCACAATGGGGGATCAAATTTTTACAAAGGAATATATGGAATTTTTTTTAAAAAATCTTCTCAAGTACAACAAAGCCATTTGTTACATTGACATGGAAGCATCATCAGGTAGTTAAAAATTCAAAATTCAACCCCCCCCCCCTGGTAATCCTTTCAATACTGAACTGATTTGTGCTTTTGCCTAGCCAGTGTGCTCAGGTGAGCGATGTGGCCCATGGGTCTCTTGTTTGTCTTCTTGACAATAACAAATATGAATTTAAACTATTCTATATAAAATCATATGTGTTTTAAAATCAATACTTGAAGTTCATAAATGTCAATGACTAAAAAATTACAAATATAGTATTACATGTACGTATTGCCAAATATCTTTATACGCAAGTTTTCAAATAGTTGTGTAATTCATCAAGAACACTGACTAAAAATCAATTTAAAAAAATCATCACATGTATATTAATTATTATTAATTGTTGAAAGTCTGTAACCAAGTTGAGTTTACAAAAAAAAGCAACATTAATCCACAATTTGTTTCAAAATTTCAGATTCTTTTTAATGAAATTAGAGAATCCATGCTTTGTTATGAGCTGTTAGTGCCTGATGGACCAATAATTAATAATATCAACTGTTCTGGAAACGATACTTTCTGTATATAACACTCTTTACATACTGAACTTTTCTTGTCCCATCTTCCGAAGATGCTTAAAAGTGAAAATATTTTACCCCTTATCTATGACTTATTAGTTCTAAAGCGTGTTTTCAATATCAATATCTTTTTACAAGCCGCCATTTTCCAAGACAACTACTTTCATTTTATATTTTTTGATAGGTCATTCGTGTATCCTTTCGTACCGATATTTCAATGCATGTATCATAAACCGTATCTTAGCAGAAAATATCAGTATGTATCGGTGTATCAGTATATCTTCCCACCCCTACTCATAACGATTGCTGTTTTAATTTTTTAAGGTTTCAATATTTGTACCATTGTATAGATTTGTACTACTCATGTTCATAATATTTTCTCAATATATTGCCTATTAAATTAGAACAAGCCTGAATATTTCCAAATCATTGAACATATGTAATACATATGTCCTGATGCATAACCATGTGAAGTTTTAAGTCAATTCTCAAACACTGACTTATCACGAAAATTTGATTTTGCCTGATTCTTACCTGGACCTGTACTTAAATTGTAAAACTGGCACTTTTTTGGATTGGAATTTTGTTGTAAAAATTATCAATTCGGTTTTGTCCTGGTTTAATTTAAGAAGATTATTCGACATCCAGGTACCTATATCCTGCTAGCAATTTTCAAGTTGTTTAAAATAGTTGTTCCAGTTTTTGTGGGATCTTATTATCATGTAAACTTGGGTGTCATGGTATAGCAATTAATGATATTTGAAACCATGTTGATGGGATATGATCAAGAAAAGGTAAAAATTAGGTGGGTGTCTCAAAAAGATATCAAAAATTTTGAGAATATGGAAATGACAGAAAGCTTCCTGAAACAGTGTAACTTTAATTCGAGCCCACAAGGATTTGCAGGTGTCCTATAGTAATCACTCTGTCTGTCTGTCCATCTGTCATTCTTCCATCCACAAATTTTCTGTTTTTTTTTCTAATAACTTTTTTTATGGTCCACCAAATGAGTTCAAATTTGGTAGGTTGGTTGAATAAGCAATAAGACATATTTTGATGCTAAGTTTGGTTCTCCATGTCATCTGGTTTGGAGCTGGAATGGTGGGGTAGATTCCTTAACTTTATATAAGAATTAATGGGCAAAGAGAGATAACTGCTGAGAATGTTCCTGTTGTAAACTCTGAAAGCTGCAATGAGTCTTGTGGGATTAATTAACTTTCCTCTTGAAGAAAATCCAAAGCATTATCTGTGTCTGTCACATTGAAATAAATTAACACATCTGTCTACAAATGAAGTTTGTTTTGAAGTTAAAGTCAATTCTGAATGATGTTTACATTCTCTGAAATGTGGATTTAAATAAGGCCAACATTTTTTTTATTAAATGATTTACGGGAATTTTTTTTTAAAATTGGGTCGGGGGGGGGGGGGGGGGGGGAATAAAAATAAATTTAAAATAAAATTCCATATATTACGCAGTTGACTAAAAAAATAATAATAAAATTGGAAAAAGTGTCCGATTTTTTAATTTTCAATTATTCAATAAAAATTGCCACATATACAGTGTGGAGCTTAAAATATAATAACCGCAATACAAAAATTAAAGTAGACTATTAAACCCTTATGAGAAATGGGGAAAATCTAAGGAATTGATTAAAATATTCATCATGACCATAACAAGATGACCAAAGAAAAAAAAGTTTATGATGAGAAACTCACTATCCTCAAAGTACTGAAAAAATCATGAACCAACAATTCAAAAATGGAAAATATTGTTATGAAGAGAATCTCAATATAATATAAAACCCAGAATCATGATTTAAACCTATATTTTTTTCAATACAGCATATAATGTTTATTCATATTTACAAACATCTGAAAGCTTGAAAGTATTAACACATTAAATACCATTTTGTTTGCAGTGTCTGTTTATCTATTTAATACACAACAAAATACTTGTGAATTTCTAGTCTGTACAGTGCTGCATATGATCTTTTTAGAATGTTACAAGTTTAAAAACGTTTCTTGGATACACATGCAAGTTAGATACGTCACATTTTATTCTTCACAAAATTCGATTTCCATTCTTTTATCAAGTTCATCAAAGGTATCAAAATTGTAAAAGAGAACTACTGTATAGTATAGTACGGTACCCACAGCGAAAGTGACAGTCCTGTCAGTGTCAACACATCCTCTAGCAAAATTAGGCTGATCATTTCTTTAATTTCTTTTTAACTGCAACTTAACTTCGTTATCGGACATACTCTAATTGATTTTCCTGTTAGCTATGGTTGACTTGGAAAAACTATCGTGTATAAGTACAAAGTATTCTGAACTTTTGTAAAATTTGACATTTCTGCATCCATGTTGGCACATTTTTTAGACTTTCAAAACAGTTGATAACAAACGTAAATTGATTGGATGATAATAATGGCTTTCAATAAAGCAGCCAATCAGAAATGCCGACTTATTTGCGCATAATTTTATTTTCTTAGTGCCTTGCATTGACGATCGGCAGGAAATTTAAAAATAGAATCAACAACAGGGACTTTTATTTTTATTTGCTTTTAGCTAAAATTGCAGTCGGCGCTCCTGTAAATCATTTTCTAAAAAAATGCTGGCCTAATGTTTATACTTTATTTTGGTAAAATGCACAATGAGTTGTGGTTTTATTGAATTCTAAAAACAAGGTATAGATAAAGATATCTTTTTTTATTATTTTTTTTTTTAACTTTTTTTGCTGCTATGTAAATTCAAAATACTATTAATTTTAACAGGTAGTCAAATAATAACCTCATTCTCATTGCTGAAAAAGTTCTTATTATAAACTTAGAAGATATGGATGAGAGAGCAGCAGTACAATTAATCTCCTGGGATTAATTATCTTGCCAGCTGCAAAAAATTTTAGAGCTTGTCTTTATCTGTCATTTTAAGATTAACACCTTTGTCTGCAATTTATGTTTGTTTTGAAGTTAAGGTCAAGCCTGTGTGATATTTGCATTCTACTGAAGGCTAGCATTTTATGAAACACATGCTTTATTCTTGTTTTAATATACATTTAATTGAGTTATCAAAGATAAAATGTATTTTATTGCCTTATGTAAAATGCAAGGATACTATTTATAGTTTGTTGGATATTTAGGAATTATCTTGAAATTTTATACAGTTGCTTATTCTTCTTCATATATTTCTTAATTTTTGTAATTTTTAAGTAAAATTCTCATTCCGTAAGCTGTACCCTTATATTTCTATGCCATGGTGGGGCCCTTGCTGACTGGCCAGTTTCCTATTTTTTTTCAAATCAAGACCCCTGGGTCTAAGATGAGGCCACAATAGGGCATTAGAACTTAAAAGGTTTTTATCACTTATCTAAATTTCTTAAAAATTCAAACACTATTATATTCTTGGAACATATAATTATCGTTTAATTCTGAAATAATGTTGAAAAGAGCCGTAATTAGACGATAAAACACCCGAAATATAGGGTCCTCGGAGTGAAAATCTCCACTAATTAGATAGGGGTCACGTGGTACTGAAACGTCATAGGTGTCATGGTCAATAGAACTCGTAAAGCTTATTGTAAGAAAAAATATATTGAATAAATTTTTACGCTAAATAAATAGAATACACAATATGGCCGGTTGAAATTTTGACATTGACTATATTCCTTTCGTTATGAATGGTCAATCTTTTGTATGAACATCTAGCAGAGAAAAATAACCAGAAAATATGCCGACAATATTGGAGAGACGAAGCTGTTGACAACTCGGGACTTGACTAAATAGAAGGAATTACTAAAGTTTACCTTCGTAAAATTTATAAATATGGGAATTTTAAATTCTCCTTCATTATTATTTTAATTAATTATATATAAATAAATCCTGTATATCATCTATCTGTCCTAGAAGTGAATATCATGTACTAGAAATGACACTTCTTCAACATGTTCAATGGCGCCGTACGCCATTACGAAGTTCACAACATAATTAGGGCCCTGCAAGGATTTGCGGGTGCCCTATAGTAATCACTCTGTCTGTCTGTCTGTCTGTCCATCTGTCTGTCTGTCTGTCTGTCATTCTTCCGTCCACAAATTTTCTGTTTTTTTCTAATAACTTTTTTTAGGGTCCACCAATTAAGTTCAAATTTGGTATGTTGGTTGAATAGGCAGTAAGACATATTTTGATGCTAAGTTTGGTTCTCTATGTCATCTGGTTTGGAGCTGGGGTGGTGGGGTATATTCCTTAACTTTATATAAGAGTGAATGGGCAAAGAGAGATAACTGCTGAGAATGTTCCTATTGTAAACTATGAAAGGCTGCAATGAGTCTCTTGGGATTAGTTAACTTTCCTCTTGAAGAAAATCCAAAGCATTTATCTTTATCTGCCACACTGAGATTAATTAACACCTCTGTCTGCAAATGAAGTTTATTTTGAAGTTAAAGTCAATTCTGAATGATGTTTACATTCTCTGAAATGTGGATTTAAATAATGTTCATACTTTATTTTGTTAAAATATACAATGAGTTATGATTTTGTTGAATTCTAAAAACAAGATATAGATAAAGATATCGTTTTTAGCTCACCTGAGCCGAAGGCTCATGTGAACTTTTTTGATCAAAATTTGTCCGTTGTCCGTCGGCGTTGTAAATTTTTCACAATTTCATCTTCTTCTCCAGAACTACTGGGCCAATTTCAACCAAACTTGGCACAGACTATCCTTGGGTAAAGGGGATTCAAGTTTGTTCAAATGAAGGGCCACGCCTTCTTCCAAGGGGAGATAATTAAGAATTCGTGAAAAATTAATGGCATCATTAAAAAATCTTCTTCTCAAGAACCAGTGCTTGAAAATATGAAACTTATGTGGAAGCATCCTCAGGTAGTGTAGATTCAAATTTGTTCAAATCATGACCCCTGGGGGTCGGGTGGGGCCACAATGGGCGATCAAAGTTTTACATAGGAATATATAGGAAAAATCTTTAAAAATCTTCTTCTCAAGAACAGCAAAGCCATGATTGGTCATATTTACATGGAAGCATCCTCAGATAGTGTAGATTCAAGTTTGTTCAAATCATGACCCCCGGGGGTCGGGTGGGGCCACAATGGGTGATCAAAGTTTTACATGGGAATATATAGGAAAAATCTTCTTGTCAAGAACAGCAAAGCCATGATTGGTCATATTTATATGGAAGCATCCTCAGATAGTGTAGATTCAGTTTGTTCAAATCATGACCCCCGGGGGTCGGGTGGGGCCACAATGGGCGATCAAAGTTTTACATAGGAATATATAGGAAAAATCTTTAAAAATCTTCTTCTCAAGAACAGGAAAGCCATGATTGGTCATATTTACGTGGAAGCATCCTCAGATAATGTAGATTCAAGTTTGTTCAAATCATGACCCCCGGGGGTCGGACGGGGCCACAATGGGCGATCAAAGTTTTACTTAGGAATATAAAGGAAAAATCTTTAAAAAATCTTCTTGTCAAGAACAGCAAAGCCATGATTGGTCATATTTATATGGTAGCATCCTCAGATAGTGTAGATTCAAATTTGTTCAAATCATGACCCCCGGGGGTCGGGTGGGGCCACAATGGGCGATCAAAGTTTTACATAGGAATATATAGGAAAAATCTTTAAAAATCTTCTTCTCAAGAACACCAAAGCCATGATTGGTCATATTTATGTGGAAGCATCCTCAGGTAGTGTAGGTTCAAGTTTGTTCAAATCATGACCCCCGGGGGTCGGACGGGGCCACAATGGGCGATCAAAGTTTAACATAGGAATACATAGGTTAAATCTTTAAAAATCTTCTACTCAAGAACAGCAAAGCCATGATTGGTCATATTTATGTGGAAGCATCCTCAGATAATGTAGATTCAAATTTGTTCAATTCATGACCCCCCCCCCCCCCCCCCCCCCCCCCGAACCATTTTTTTTTTTAAACTTTTCAACCTTTCTAGACTGAACTGATTTCTGCTTTTTCCTAGCCATAGTGCTCAGGTGAGCGATGTGGCCCCCGAGCCTCTTGTTATTATTATTTTCTTTTTTTCTGCCATATGTAAATTAAAAAATACTAATTATTTTAACAGGTATTCAGATAATAACCTCATTCTATCATTGCTGAAAAAGTTCTTATTGTAAACTTAGAAGAAAAGGTTGAGAGAGCAGTATAATTAATCCCGTGGGTTTGATTATCTTGCTGGTTTGCAGAATATTTTAGAGGGTTATCTTTCTGTCACTTTAAGATTAATTAACACCTTTGTCTGCAACTTATATTTGTTTTGAAGTTAAGGTCAAGCCTGGGTGATATTTGCATTCACTGAAGGCTGGCATTTTAGAAAATGCATGCTTCATTCATTTTTAAATATACATTTAATTGAGTTACTATAGATATGATGTTTTTTACTGCCTTATGTATTTAAACAAGGATACTATTTACAGATTGTTGGATATTTAGCAGTTGCTGTTGCGTATTCTTTATATATTTTGAAATTTTTTGGAATCAACTAAAATTCTCATCCCCTATTCTGCACCCTTATATTTCTAACCCTCGGCGGGGCCCTTGCTGACTGGTCAGATTTCTAGTTCCTACTAGATTCTGTGCGACTTTTAAAAAAAATATGAGTTTGTCATTTATTTTTTCAAGGTAGCTTTCCTTAAAATATTTTATAGGACAGAAAAAATAATTCGTGATTGATTGGGCATAAACGAATTGCAGAAAAAGGCCCCCCTTTCATCTCTCAAACAAGTCCACGAAGTGTGGGAAAAAATTCTTCCTAAAACCTTTCTTGTGTACGTTTGTGCATCCTAACACCATAAATTATACCTTACTAGCTGTCAATTATCCAATTATCACTTAATTATTTTCTAACAGGTTTAATAGACAGAACAAATGAGCCCTTTTGTATACACAATAAGTACTGCGCTTGACCAGGATTGACACCTATGACGTCAGAGCAATGGTGCGTAACATCGGCGATCAAAATATGCATATTGAGAAATTCAAACTTTGAATCACTGAAACATCAAAAATATTAATTTTCTAGCAAAGATTTTTAAATATATGATTTTAATAGCATTTAAACTTTGTCATACCAAAAAATTTTGAGACGTGATAAAAACCCTTTAACATTTGAATAAATACAAGAAAAAAATCTTTGAAGTTTCTTCTCAAGAACAACAAAACTAAGATCAATCATATTGATATGAGAGCATTCTCAGTTAATGTAGATTCAAGTTTGTCCAAATTTTGACCCCTGGTTCTATTTGTGTCACATGTGGTGCAGTGCTCCAGATACTGTAAACCAACTTTTATTCGCGACGACTTTATTTCACGATTTACCGGGAATAAACTTGTTTGCGACGATTAATTTTCGTGATCAAGCCTTTTTTTATCTGTTGTTAATAGAAAGAGAGACTTTAAGGATCGGTTCGCGGCGAGAAATATTCGCGATGACGAGGCTCTTGCGAACCTCACGAAAATTTCTCGCACACGAATAAAAGTTGGTTTACAGTATGTGGAGTAAGGAGTTGATCCTTACATCGCAGGTTCGAATCCCACTGTGGGACATGGAGACTGGTCCTTCTGATGAGACCATATAAACTGAAGTCCCATGTCACAGTAAGTTTGGCACGAAAAAGATCCCTCACTGCGCAAAGGCCTTAGGAGCCAAGAACAGTTCTAAATATGAAGCTCTCCACAAGTAGTTGCCACTCAATATGAGTGAAAAATTCTTAAAGGGACTTTAAACAACAAACAAACATAAAAATCTATTGGATATTTGGTGATTTGAGATTTTCAAAGAGCTAGAGCCACAAATCATCGAAATGTGCCTTAACTCAAAGATTAATGAGGATTTCAATAAAGATGGTGTAGACTTTAAGCTTTTCAATACCTTTTTTCTTTTTTTAGATATCATACTTTTTCAAGAACAGATTTTACAGTATGGCATTGTTTTGATTAAAATTTGCATGAGGAAAATTTAATGTCATTACGTTACAACATAATGTCATAAAAAAAATTTCCATTGCAATTATATGAACACATTTTAAAAACTTAAAATTTGAATAGAGAAGAATAAAATCAGCATCATAATCAGTTTACCAATATATTTTGAAAAAAGATAGGTGTTGACTTCATATTGCAGTTTTTGCATTGTTAAGACAATGATCTCGATGATGAGGTGTGCCTACCGAACTTCCGAAATACAGTGTTTGTTAGCTGTTTGTGGCGTGATTGCATTACATTGATATTTTCCAACATATTTTCAAATTTATTGTGAGTAAAGTTTAATGAAAAAAAAATTAAAGCATTCAGAGGTCTACGAGAAAAATAAGGGTAAGGACGTTAAGACTATGCAGCTCAAACATGAAACTTATAACACGAAGTTTTCTATTCTCTATGTAAAATAGATTGAGAACTGTATTAAATACTTGTTTACATTGTGAATAAAATGATTATTATTTTACTTGCGTATTTTGTACATTTTTATGCATAAAAAACATGCTATATTGCTAAGTAGAGTAAGTCTTGTTATATAGATATTACTGCGCTTGTGATTAGGTCACGTAATGACCTATGACCTTCGAAAAACTTCATACAGGTATAAAGATATTTGCTCTCTGTATATTTTTATAATAAAGAGCTACAACAAATGTATATATTATATTTTGAAAAAAGATAGGTGTTGACTTCATATTGCAATTTATGCAATAACTGCGCACGGGTGTAAACTGATTACATTATATCCTTTAATTAGTACATGTAAGAATAATCTCTGTTCCCATGCAAGACTGGGTATCATTTAAAGAAGGAACATTCTACAGTATCTGCTCATCTTTGTACACATGAGCGCTGTAATAGTCCTAGTTATGTATTTAAGTACAGTCAAACCTCATTATCTCAAACTGCATAGGACCGAGAAAAAACTTCAACATATCCGAGGATTTGAGATATCGAGGATAAAATACTTTAAGAATAAGTGGTTGGGACTTCCAAATCACTTTGACATATCCAAGAGATATCGGTGTTCGAGATAACGAAGTTCAACTGTATCTAATGTACTATAGAGGTATGACTTACTGCTATATTCTATATTAATTTCTGATGTAATAAATTCTGGAAAGCTTTATCTGAACTGGATAGAAATATAAATGCAAACACATATTTTCAATAGAAAGTGACGTCCAGTGCGGAGATTGTCAAATCCGTTTCTTAACAAGAATCTGAGACTATTTAACATCTTATTCTAATTAAATTAAAATAGAGTTATCAGAGGAGAGTACTTTGTGAGTGTGAGGGACTTATTTCCAATTCATATGTGCGTTTTGACGAATTATATTAAACCAATTGAATGTATCGCTAATGTTCATTTAGTTTTCAACAAAAACTGAGTTGATTGAAATTTAATTATCATGTACTATTATTTATATACTGTAAATAAATGGTACCGTTCTTTTGTTGATTCATATAAACATTTAGAGTTTCATGTACAATAATTATCGATGTTAGACAACAAAATCATTCTTTACCCCCTCCCCTAATTACATGTATTTGAATTTAGTTTTTATCCCCCTATCAGATATATGGCCTTAAGAGCAGAATTATGTTTCTTTTTTGATTTAGTATTTAATATTTATTCCTTTTGGGGGATGCGTTTTCATTTTGAAACACATACATTAGAGAGTACTGCATAAGAAACAACGCCTTTATTTATTCTTTAATGTTATATTGTTCAACAGTTTAAGTATTTACATCAGTAAATGATTGTTGCCTTGTCTTCAATATGTGTTTCATGTGTTTATAAAAAATATTATCATTTAAAATCACACAATAAAAGGTGCACAGTCAGAAGAGTTAGAGCCCGGGAAAGGGGCAGGGTCAAATTATGTTATGTTTGGACCCCTTCCTCTACTTTTTTATTTGATTAAATAAACATTTTGATTGCTGCTCTTCTACTCCTGCTCCTCGATTTGAATTACCACCTTGCCACATTTTTTTTTTTTATAATTGAAGCAAAACCAGCTTAACTACAAATCTTAGTGAAGGGCATTTTCTACCCCCCCCCCCCCCCCACCAAATGTCCCATTTTTGCATTTATTGTAGTATTAAAATAGGTAGTGTATCATATGGATTGACAAACAAAGTATGTCCTGGACTATTCATATTTCAAAAGCTTTATTTTAATTCAATTTTGAAAATATATTTGAATTATCATGGTTCCTTTTTGGTTCCTGGTGGAACATAGGGCCTCGGCAACAGTATTTGAATTAAACAATGCAAATTACACAATATTCAATTTAAAAACTGCTCACAAAGTCATAAAGAAACAAAATTTATGGGGGACTATTTTTTGTAGAAAATTCTTCAAATCTACACATTTGTTACATTTAATATCTTGGAACTTTAACCCAAAATATTTTTACTTAGAGAATATTTTCTGTTGTTATATGCTACGAATATTAAATATAGATGCCAATGTATATTTTTAGAACAAATTTTACACATTCACTCAAGAGACTTTGCCATGAAATGAAAATATATATAAAGTCAACATACAATTTAGACAGTTTTTTGCCTGAAAATTGCATATTTTGACCAATTGTATCACAAAATTTACATCACTGACCACATCTTTTTCTTTCAATATTTTGAACTACATGGTACTTCCAACCGATTAGCGCTAAAGTCATAAAAAGCTTGATACAATATATTTTATTTGCCCCCAAATATGATACTTTTTTAGTGCAAAAAGGTCACAAAATAATTTACGTGCATAAATTTGCATGATTTGCTCAATGATACATATTATTCAAACTATTTTACGTAAAATAAGATTATATTTATTGCCATGATTAGATCCGATAAAATATAATAAAGATTAATTAAAAGTGATTAACCTAAGAGTTACAATTTAAGTGCAAAAAAGGTCAAGTTAATTGTTCAGTAAGAAGCACACTGGCCCACAATTTTCTTTGCAATTTTGAATCATGCTATATGAGTACTTGTCTAAAATATACTTCTCAAAAAATCCTTGATATAACTAATTTCACAAGTGACGTATATTTCCTTAATTGGATTACTTCGGTATTTTACCTCAAAATGCATTCAGATGTAATAGAATTTTGGACACATTTGACATTGGGTCAGACACTTTTCTATTGATATAAAATGATGCATTTTTATGTTTTTATTCGAACAATCTCAAACGAACATAAAATATTTACCAGCCTTATTCAAAATCATAACAACACTGATTATGTGTCAATGCTCCAAGACTTGTGCATTTCAATTACAAAGAAAGGAGAAAAAAAGAAAGAAAAATAAATTACTGTAAAGCCACCTGTATTGGACGCACTTTTTTTGTCAGAAAATTGTTCAAAAGTAGGGGTGCGCTTAAAACATAGGAACAAAATACAACCCCCTTTTTTTCAGGTCACTTTCTCAGTGCTGAGGACCATTTTCCCGATCCATTTGAATTGATTACTCTTTGTAACCAGTTACGTCAAAGTTTATTATTATTACTCTAATTTCAGAGAGTCATTTATGTCAACCCTACCTGTTGTAGTCATGTACATCTACCCTATCTGTTGAAAGAAAGATAATCGTTTCATAAATAAAATCATTATGAAAAATGAACTTTGTTTTTTTAGCTTACCTCGACGAAGTCGAGATGAGCTTATGCTATACCCCCGTCCTTGGCGTCAGCGTTAACGTCATTTCCGGTTAAAGTTTTAGAAGCAAGTCCATTCCCAAGTAACTATAAGCCCTACTTGGACCAAACTTGCATGGATGATGCATCTAGGGATGGACACTACCACATTTGCTTTGGATGCTGGATCTGACCTAGATTTTTCAGATGAGTGACCAGGTTAAAGTTTTTGGAGCAGGTCAATTCCCAAGTAACTATAAGCCCTACCTGGACCAAACTTGCATGGATGATGCATCTAGGGATGGACACTACCACACTTGCTTCGGATGCTGGATCTGACCTTGATTTTCCAGATGAGT
Organism: Saccostrea echinata; assembly: GCF_033153115.1. Taxonomy (NCBI): domain Eukaryota; kingdom Metazoa; phylum Mollusca; class Bivalvia; order Ostreida; family Ostreidae; genus Saccostrea; species Saccostrea echinata. Next base: position 30,994,084 of record NW_026889778.1, read on the forward strand.
GACCAGGTTAAAGTTTTTGGAGCAGGTCCATTCCCAAGTAATAAGACCTACCTAGACCAAACTTGCATGGATGATGCATCTAGGGATGGACACTACCACACTTGCTTCGGATGCTGAATCTGACTTAGATTTTCCAGATGAGTGAATTTTAGCCATATTTTAAACAAATTAGCATGGATGATGTATCTGAGGATGAACACTAAATACGGACTTGTTTCGGATTCTGAATCTGACCTACATTTTCCAGGCAAGTGACCAGGGTAATGTTTTTGGAATAGCTATATAATATTATGGCATGTTATGATTAAACTTGCATGGATGGTGCATCTAAGGATGAAAATTTCAAGACTTGCTTTGGATGTTGGAACTGACCAAAATTTTCTTGATTAGTAAACAGGTTAAAAGTTTTTTGAGCAGGTCTATTTCCAAGTAACTATAAGTCTTTCTTAAACCAAACTTGTATGGATATTGATCTTGGGATGAACACTAACTAGAAAAAATATAATGTGAGATTTACCTTACTTCTAGATAACCTTTATCGAGGTGAGCTTCGTAATCTTTGATTACCTATGTTTTTATTTCCACTGCGTATTCCGCCATTCTGAACTACCATCGCTTATATCATAACACAAACTGCATGTCGCTAATTAAGACATAGATATATTTATTTAATACCTACCGTTGCTTAAGACATAGATATATTAATACTTATAAATGAGTCAAATTTTATAATCTTTGTGATAGATTCTGAATTATCCATAATTTTATATCTTATTTTTATTTTTTAAAATCTCTGACATGCAGTTAGAGGTCAAATCGTTAGGGATTGTATTGTCACGTCATTGCTATATTTAACTTCTGTCTATTATCTTGTCACGTAGGATATGACCATTGTAAATTTAACAATTATCACCTCAACACCTGTAATGAAAGCAACACATTACTTTTTTTAAAAAGAACTTTATTAGCAACATTTTATTTCAGTCACAACAACATATGAAAACATATTTGTAAAATACAAACAAGCACATTCAAGAAAATATTCATAAGACATAAATATTAAACATAAATATTAAAATGGTCATTTAGCATGTCATCATGGTCACAGCACTGATTGTTCATTGCAATAGCTTTATAGTAATTCACTCGCGATGAATGTTCAAGTTAACATCCTCTTCCTCAAAATCATGGAATTCTTCCTCCTCGCTGTCACTATTAAACAGATTAGCGTACTCTTCCTCGGTCCATCGGAAGTCAATGTCAGCATAGTAGAGCTCATCCTCGTCCTGTTCTTTTTCTTCTTCACTCTATCTTCCCATAGAAGGTCATCTTCTGTACCGTCCATCGCATTTGAAATGCCACATTTCTTGAAGGCTTTCATGATAATCCCTCAAGGTAGTTCTGTCCATGCTTCCAGAATCCATTGGCAAATGGTACACAATTCGGGTTTTCTTCTAAGACTACTCATGGTATAGGTGTGTTGTTCTCCACTGACCATCCATTTATTCCATTTTCTTCGCAGACTGGCCTTTATCGGTTTATTAATGCTGATGTGTAGTGGTTGAAGGATGCTCGTCATGCCACCAGGGATGCTCGCTAATGTCGTTTTCTTTAAGTGTCCTCTTGGTCTTTTCTGTCTTATGGCACTGAAAAGCATCCAACCTAGAAGACTTTGGTTACTGGAGCCTGGCTGTTTCCCCCACAAGGTCTTCATCCAGTCTAGTCAGGTCTTCATCCATCCATCCTTTCTCGTGAGTCCTAACAATTACTTCTCGAGGGAAATTTTCTTTAGACATAGTCTTCCTCTTGAAGATAATGAAGGGCAGTAGTTTTCCCCCATCCGTAGTACACGCTAGCAGCACCGTGAAGCCGTTCTTTTCATTTCCTGTTGTTTTATGTTCACAGTCTTTGATCCTTTGGTGTTGATCGTCCTAGTGTATGGTATGTCGAATGTCTGCGGCATTTGGTCAGCATTTCCTATCTGGTCTAGGGTGAAGTCACGTCTCTTCTCCTGCATTATGATGAATCTCTGAAAATCTGTGACTTTGTCTTCGTAGTCCTCTGGCAACCTCTGTGCTATGTGGGTCTGCCGCCTTATGGATATAAAGTTGTGCCTTTTGAAGAATCTGTAGATCCGCCCCTGGGATATGCCGAATCCTTGTATCTTCCTGCTTTTGGCTATCATCTTTGCCTTTAACTTTAGTTCTGCCATGGAAACGCTGACTCCTTGCTGCCGAATGTCATTGACCCAGGTTAGTAATTCCTCTTCAAGAACTGGATGCTTTCTTTTCCTCGCTCTGCCATTTTCTTCTTTGGAAGCACCTGTAGTCTTTGTTTCTTCAGTCTCCATGCCTCTGACGCTGGATTCATTCACGTTGAACTCTCTTTCAGTGCCACGGTTACCATGTATCTCTGCATACTTGATGACTTTTAGTTTTTTTTATGCAGTGTAGCTTTGTCTCTCTTTACCCATCTTGTACTCTGTAAGTCTGTATGATGATTGATAACTGCATCAGTGCATCGTAAAATCGTCCCTTTTTATGTAAAATTTAGAGCAAGAAAAACTACTAATTTTTGTGCCCCCCCCCCCCCCCATCCCTGGGTTCATGCTTTGAACAAAATTGATTTTGTTTGTTTTTTGTGTTTGTTTGTTGTTATAATGTCCATCTCAAGAATTTTTCATTCATATGTAGACATCATCATTTGCCAGTGGAGGGCTCCAAATTAAGACCTATACTTGGCACTTAGGGTCATTGAGCAGTTGGGGATCTTTTTATGCCAGCTAGCACATCAAAATTGAATGTAGCTTTCACATAAGTATCATCTCCTCTAACCAAGTAGTTCCTAAAAAAAAAAATTGAAAGAATTTTTTCAAAATATTCTATGAAAAACTTTGATCACCTTTTGTAGTTACACCCTTCCCCCAATGGATATGATCTGAATAAAACTGAATCTACACTTCATAATGAAGCTTTCACATAAGTTTCAACTTTTCTGACACAGTGGTTCTTATGAAGATTTTTAAAAGATGGCACTAAATTTTCACTAATTCTTATCTACCGTATTTGGCTGAATATAATACACACTTTTTCCCTAGAAAATGTTTTTGTGAGAAATGGATGCGTATTTTGCACCACAATAGAATTTTGATAGTTTTTAGCTCACCTCAACGAAGTTGGGGGAGCTTATGTAATACCCTCAGTGTCGGTGTCCCAGGTTAAGGTTTTTGGAGCAGTTTTCTTTTCAAGTACTTCTATGGCCTATATTAGTCAGAGATGCATGGAGGATTCTACTAGTGTGTTTTATTGTACCAGTCAAGGTTTCAGATGCTGCAATTTCAGCTAAAGAATGACCAGGTTAATGTTTTTGGTAGCAGGTTAATGTTTTTGGAGCAGGTTAAAGTTTTTGGAGCAGGTTAAAGTTTTTGGAGCAGGTCTCATTTCCAAGTAACTATAAGCCCTATATTGACCAAACTTGCATGGGTGATACATCTAAGGATGTACACTACTGAACTTGCTTCGGATGCTGGATCTGACCTACATTTTCCGGATGAGTGACTAGGTTAAAGTTTTTGGAGCAGATGTCATTTCCAAGTAACTATAAACCCTATATTGACCAAACTTGCATGGATGATACATCTAAGGATTCACACTACTGGACTTGCTTCGGATGCTGGATCTGACCTACATTTTCCAGATGAGTAACCAGGTAAAAGTTTTTGGAGCAGATGTCATTTCCAAGTAACTATAAGGCCTATCTGAACCAAACTTGCATGGATGATGCATCAAGGGATGAACAATCTCAAAACTTGCTTCGGATGCTGGATTTCACTTACATTTTCTGGATGAGAGACTAGTGTTAAGTTTTCAGATAAGTCTATTCCCAAGTAACTGCAAGCCCTATCAGACCAAAATTGCATAAATGTTGCATCTAGGGATGCACACTCCTAGATTATTAGTTTAGTTGTGGGACTTTGCCTTACTTAAAGACAACATTCATTGAGATGAGCTCTGTAATCTCTGATTACCTATGTTTTTCTTTTAGGTGAAACACGGCTATCATACGGACATATCGTAGTATTACCTAGAGACATGGGCAATTTCTTGTTGTTTATCGCTGTATTTAAAACTTCGGAAAATTATTGTTGGAACGTAGCAGGGTTCGACACTAACTTTTATACCTAGTCCAGAACATTTGGTGGACCTTCCAATTTTTTGGTGGACTCGGGCCGCAGGTCCACCGTTAGTGTCAAACCCTGTGTAGGCTTGTTGAAATTGTTATATTTATTATCTGTTGATATTGATAATATGTTGTAAAATGATATTAAAAACAAGTTACAATTAATTTGAGCTGCATATTCATCATCTCCATGTAGGCTGCCATTGACGATGTTATTTATAGACGTTCACACATTCCTTTGCCACGTGCTTGCGTAATCATAGTAAACATGTACCTAATCAGACACTCGGTTGGAAAAAAAAATAATTGAGCAATTTTATAATGAAATCGACATTTAATTGGGGTTTCAAATAACACGGTGAAAATTCATTTCAACATAAACACCCCACTACACCACTGTATACTATATGTCCCAGTTGAAACCTATGTTGTGAACACATGCGCTTGTCACTTGATCTCAACACCCCTTCAGGCAAATAAATTGTCTACCAGCTCCTAAGCATTGTTTTTACAGTTAGAGCAATTATTATTTACTGCCCTTATTAATGGCTTTGATTGTTTTCTTTATTAAAATTCAGGGGTCGATTTTTAGCCGTTGTACATTACCTTTCGTATGAACTTGTGTTGATTATGACACAATAAACAGTTACACGCTTGTTAAATGTAATTTTACTTTAATTATCTTATATTTATCAGCCTCTTGTTAAATTAATTAAGAGTTTAAAAAGGAAATATGAAGTCTGTTAAAACTTAAGTGTTATAATTACTCGTGCTCGGTAGAAAATAAGATATCTGCAAAGATTACCTCAATGTATAAAGACATGATTTATACCGTGTTGATCTGTTCAAACTAAAATTCAACAGTATTTCATGTTTTGTTGAAATAAAAATATTTCTGCAAGGATAAAGACAACGTGTAATGTCACGATTGCCGTTAGCTAAAAATAAAATAAAATGCAATAATATTTCGTGCTTTCTTGATTAAAATCATTACCACATGAAGATTTAAACAGCAATGTTTAAGTGCAAGATTTATATATTTAGCCTGATATAAATTTAATGGGACGACATTTTGTGCTTTGATAAAATGAATAAAATTATATCGCGATTTTTAAAAACAACATTGCCAGTAGCTTAAAAAATGATTTATAATGTAAAATTTAATTATTTCTATGAATAATACCGCCATGCTTAAAATCAGGAGTACCCTAAGCTCAAAAAACAAGGTCGCATATGAAAAGTTACTGTGCTTAAATTCTCAATACATTATTTCCACAAAGATTTTAAATTAAAATTACCGCAATGTAAAAAAGACAACATTACTGATTGGTCAATTTTTTGACAGCATATAATACAAACGAACTGTGTTTTTTCCCAAATTTTCAAGCCAAAAAAGGGGCTGCGTATTTTACACCAATGCGTATTATATTCAGCCAAATACAGTACTTCCCTTGAAAGAGGGCATGGCCCTTCATTTGAACAAACTTGAATATCCTTTATCCACGGATGTTTTGTGGCAAGTTTGGTTGAAACTGACCCAGTAGTTCTTGAGAAGAAGCTAAAATTGTAAAAAGTTTACAGACGGAGGGACGGTGAGACAAAATATGATCAGAAAAGCTCACTTGAATTTCAAGGTCAGGTGATCTAAAAATGTCAACACCAACACTGATTATATCGGCACATGATTGTATATAAGAATAGAATATTAATATATCAAATCCTGCTCTTAAGATATCGTTTAATAATTCTGATTCAAAAAGTTTATAAGTTTTGGAAATTTATTTTTGACAAAGCACCAGGACCCAACTCTCATAGCTTAAGTGCACTGATCCTTTGGCATATAGCATCTGTGTGTGAAGGGGAGTAAAAATTGTGAAATTCATGACCACCCCCCCCCCCCCCCCCCCCCCCCCGGGCCTGAGCGTTGGGGCTAAATCCATCAAAATTAATGCAATCTTTAAAAATCTTATTTACTCCTGGACATCGAACAGGCAAACTGTTGGCCTGAATGTAATGAGCATTGAGCCCTTTACATAAATTGTGAAATTCTTGGCCCCAGGGTCAGGGGTTCTGGTGCTAGGGCAGGGCTCTGTTGAATATATACTGAAAATGCATTATTTCTTTAAAAAGCTTCTTCTCTGCTCTTGGATATTATACAAACAAAATATTTACATGTTATGATGATGAAAGGTGCCTCTTCTAAAATTGTGAATTTCATGGCCCCTTGGTCAGGGGATCCGGTGTTAGGGCAGGGCTCTGTTGAATATATAGTAAAATTGCATTATTTCTTTAAAAATCTTCTCTGATCCAGGGCAGACAAACTGAATGCATAGTTATGATGAGTAAGGGTGCCTCTTCTTCCTATATTGTGAATTTCCTGGCCCCTGGTCATGGGTTCTGGTTTTAAGGTGGGGCTTTAATGATTACATAGTAAAAAAGCAATCATTTTTTGACAATCTTCTCCCTCTCTCCTGGGTATTAAGGCGATGAAGTAAGAGTATAGTTATGATATGTAAGGTGCCTCTTTCAAAATTATGAAATTCATGGCCCCTGGGTCAGGGGTTCTGGTGTAAGGGGGTCTCTGTTGAATATATGGTGAAAATGCATTATTTCTTTTAAAAAATGTTTTTCTTTGATCCTGGGTATTTAGCAATCAAACTGAATGCATAGTTATGATGAGTAAAGGTGCCTCTTCTAAAATTATGAATTTCATGGCCCCTGAGTCAGGGGTTCTGGTAATAGGGTGGGGCTCTAATGATTACATAGTAAAAATGCAATAATTCTTTGAAAATCTGCTCCTTTTCTCCTGGGTATTAAGCCGATGAACTAAGAGTATAGTTATGATATGTAAGGGTGCCTCTTCCAAAAATGTGAATTTTATGGCCCCTGGGTCAGGGTTCTGGTGTAAGGGCAGGGCTCTAATGATTACATAGTGAAAATGTGTTAATTCTTTGATAATCCTCTGCTCTCTTTCTGGGTATTAAGTAAGCTTACTAAATGTAAAGTTATGATGAGTAAGTGTGCCTCTTTCGAAATTGTGAATTTCATGGCCTCTGGTTTTAAACATGAATCCAATTTAATTGTGGCAAAGTTGTTGCATGATACTCAGGTGACCTATAAGGCCTGTGGGCCTCTTGTTTTTTTATTTAGAGAAAAACAAAAACAAACAAACAAAACTTAGAAAAAGAAATGAGCCAAGTCAGATCCAAGCTAATTGAGTAATTTTTTTTTTTTTTTTTTAGATATCTACAGTTCTTTAATGCTGGAATGTTGGCAGGTGTTTTTACTACAGCTATTATGACTCCAGGAGAAAGAATTAAGTGTTTATTGCAGGTAGTTATAAGAGGGACATATATACTAACAGGATAGGCAACTTTCGCAAGTCTCACAATATTTCATAAGCTGTGGGATTTCATAAGTCAATTATAAAATAACATATCTCTTACTGCTATGAAATATTTCTAAACAAAACTTTTATTTATCTGTCAAAAAATAATTCAAGATTTGTTGTTAGTAATGTTTATACTCCTTATCTTAGTATGATTACATTGTATAAATCAACACATGCCCCAATCGGCCTTATTTCTGAGAATTTGACGAGTTTGGTGGTTGTTTGCTTTATATTTAAATTATTTTACAATGTATGCTTTAAAATGTAATAAAAATCCATTCCCATAAACAAAAAGAAGAGACTTTGTCCATATAAATGTATTGCATGCTTTATTTGTATTACTATTTCCTAAACAACATCACAAAATTTGATATACATGTACAGCAATCCAAATAGCTTGCTACAGGCCTTGCCAAGTGGAGGGGGAAGGGGGGGTGAAGCCTCCGAAAAAATCCAGCGTATTACAGATCTGTGCTACATGCAGTGAAGATTCTATCATTGGAAAGATTAGATGGTACAGTGTACCATCTAATCTTTCCAATGATAGAGTCTTCTGTATAAATCCAAAACAGATGTGTCAAGTCCCAGCCCTCATGGGTTATTGAAAATAGCCCAATTTTTTTTAAACAAACAATTTTTTCAGTTAAAGGACTTATCGCATGTTTCTAAATTATTTGAAATTAAAAGCGTAAAACGTTCCTTATGACCACAGTTTATAAATTTTGTGTTTTTACTGCTGATAAACCGCGGTAATTAACCAATTATTGACTCAGATGAAAACCCCTGAATTAAAAATCTAAGTTAATTAGATAGCGATCACGTGACCCTGTGACGTCAAAGGCGACAATGGCTGATCAGCTCTTCACGTAAATGTTACTAAAATATACGCGATACAACCTGGATTTTCTGCGTTATGGACGACCAAATCACTGATTTTATCGATATGAAATTTCATATCCAACCTTATATTTTAGAATTGTCAGCAAGAAATAATCTGAAAAATCCGTTAACATTGTAAAAATAGCAGCGACGATAGCGAGGGAGACGTGGCGAAGACGAAGAAACTCGCCATCACAACACAATTTGATTTGTCATTTTATCTCATGTATTAACTTATTTGATTCACAAATTTAATATTACATAACTTTGTTATTCTTCGTTTTTAACATAATATTAATTCATGCAAGTATGCTTTCATATGTTTTGTAAAGGATGGCGGTCTTGAAAAATAATTTTCCGATCACGAAACATTGCCGTAATCAGACCTACAGATTCTAAATGTTTGGAATAAAAAACGAAAATATCTCAAAATTCTTATACCTTAGGACTAGTTAATGTTTCTATAGTAATTGAAAATCACGGTAGGAATTAACTTTTTCAGCATTTTTCATAATTAAGCTGCATTTGTCGTTGATAACTTCGTAAATAGTGTGAAACTTCTCATCTCTCTATCACTGAATTGTCGCCTATGACGTCAGAGCAGTATTTCGCCGAAATCCGACTGAAATATGCATATTGCCGTATTTGAATTTCAACTCTCAATATCTCTTAAAATATGCTTTCAACAACGTTTATTGTATTCAGAATTTTAATAAACAAGGTTGTAGATAATATTTTTCATAAAATTAAGATTTTTGAAAAATCATGCGATAAGTCCTTTAAAGAAGTCAGATCGCTAACAAAGGCTTAACCTGTGTCACCTTTCAGAGTAACCAATGAACTCGTCCAAGCAGTCGTTGCAAAACTTACCTGAGATTCCTATGCAAACAAAAGCGCGAAATCTCTGTATGGAAAATGTTGCAGATGTGGAGCATCATTCATTATTCCTTCATCATAGAATATAATCTGACATTAAACAATATCTTTTAATATACAGACATTTTCAAGATATGCTTCATTTTTAGGTCACCTGAGTCACTCAGGGGACTTACTGCTATCTGTTTTCATCTGTTGTCATTCATCGTCCATCAGTCATAAACTTTTGAACATTTTCAGCTTCTTCTCTGGAACCACTGAACTAATTTCAACCAATTTTGGTGAAGGTAAACAAAATTGTGAAATTCATGGCCCCTGCCCCCCAGGGGCCTTAGGGGCGGGGCTAAAACCATCATAATTAATGCAATCTTTAAAAATCTTCTTCTTTACTCCTGAACATCAAGAAGTCATACTGTTGCCATGAATGTAATAAGCTTTGAACCTCTACTGAAATTATGAAATTCATGGCACCAGGGTCAGGGTTCTGGTGCTAGGGTGGGGCTCTGTTGAATATATAGTGAAAATGAATCAATTCTTTAAAAATCTTCTCCTCTGCTCCTGGGTATTAATCAAACAATCTGAATGCTTTGCTTTGATGAGGAAAAATGCCTCTTCCAAAATTGTGAATTTCATGGCCCCTTGGTCAGGGGTTCTGCTGTTAGGGCAGGGCTCTAATTATATATAGTGAAAATGCATTAATTCTTTGAAAATCTTCTTCTCTGCTCGTGGGTATGAAACAAACTAACTAAGTAAATAGTTATGATGAGCAAGAGTGCCTCTTCCAAAATTGTGAATTTCATGGCCCCTTGGTCAGGGGTTCTGCTGCTAGGGCAGGGCTCTAATAATTATATAGTGAAAATGCATCAATTCTTTGAAAATCTTCTCCTCTGCTCCTGAGTATTAAGCATAAGTGCATAGCTTTGATGAGGAAGGGTTTCTCTTCTTAAATTGTGAAAGATGTGACCCCAGGGTGAGGGATTTTGGGGGGCTCTATTGATTATATAGTGGAAATGCATCAATTTTATGAAAATCTTATTCTCTGCTCCTGAGTATTAAGCAAACAAACTCAATGCAATAAAATAAATGTAAATGTATAAATATTAATAAATATGCCTCCTCTCTGCTCCTGGGTATCTAGGAGGCAATCAGAGTTCAAAATTGTATTATTAAGTGAAGCAAATGAGAGTTACTCCCCTTTGCTTAATTGTATTAATTAAGAAACCCTTGTATATAATTTAATTAATAGGTTATATACAAGAAAGAATGTTTTATATATATGTAGAAACAAAATAAAAATGAATGAATGGTTTAAATCAGAAAAGCATGCTCAAAGTTGGAATCTTGTCTGTAAAGCAATATAGAAGATTGACATAAAGATAATTCATGTAGCAAAAAATCCATATGTTAAGAGTATGAGTATACTGTAGTGTACTGATTAATGATTGATTATCAGGGAAAGTTTTACAAACCATAGACTAGTTTGTGAAGTCCTGCTCTAAGTTGTTTTATGCCTCATCAGTGACCAAAAGTCACAGAGAGCCAGGCTGACTAGGGGACATATCATAGTTTTTGACAATTGGCAAATTGCCACGTTGTATAGCCAAGTTGTGAGTGCTGGAAACCAGCATTACCAATTTGTTTGTATTCCCAAGAGGCAGGTGTTGGTATCAAGTGTTACCAAGTGGCAAGCAACTAAGTTGTTTGTGTAGCCAAGAGGCATCACCTCAAGTAAATGTATAGGCATTTTCTCTTTGCGTACTTAATTGTAGCACTAGGCAAGTGACAGAAACATATCTGTATATATTAAATACCTTACACACTAGGTAAGTGTCCATTGTATTTGTATATTTTGCATTCAGTATTATCCTTGTAAGTATCCTTGTAAGTATGATCCCAAGGAGATTGCTCAGGTCTCTCATGTTACAATAAACAAGTGTATTTTTACCAGATTTTTAGCTCACCTCAACGAAGTTGGGGGGAGTTTATGTAAAACCCTTGGCATCAATGTCAGTGTCCCAGGTTAAATTTGTTGGAGCAGATTTCTTTTCAAGTACTTCTAGTCCCTATATCAATCAGAGATGCATAGAGGATGCTTCTAGTATGTTTCACTGTACCAGTCAAGGTTTCAGATGCTACAATTTCAGTTAAAGAATGACAAGGTTAAGGCAGGTTAAAATTTTTGGAGCAGGTCTCTTTTCCAAGTAACTATAAGCCCTATATTGACCAAACTTGCATGGATGTTACAGCTAAGGATGCACCTACCAGGCTTGCTTCGGACCCTGGATCTGATGTACATTTTCCAGCTGAGTGATAGGGTTAAATTTTTGGAGCAGGTCTCATTTCCAAGAAACTATGAGCCCTATATTGACCAAAATTGCATGGTGATTGATTGATTGTTGTTTAACGTCCCTCTTGAAAATTTTCACTCATATGAAGATGCCACCACTTGCCAGTGGAGGGCTACAAATTTTGACCTATACTCGACACTCAGGGCTATTGAGCAGTGAGGGATCGTTTTCGTGCCAGCACCTACTGCCACATGGGACCTCGGTTTAATACGGTTTCATCCGAAGGACCGGTCTCCATGTCCCGCAGTGGGAATTGAACCCGCAACGTAAGGATCAACTCCTTACTCAGCGACTCTAGAGCAGACGCTCTAACCACTGCAACATGTGGGTGACAAAAAAAAAAATTGCATTCATGTTACATCTAAGGATGCACACTACCAGGCTTGCTTCGGATGCTGAATATGACCTACATTTTCTGGATGAGTGATTGGGTTAAAGTTTTTGGAGCAGATCTCATTTCCAATTAACTATAAGCCCTATATTGACCAAACTTGCATCGATGATACATCTAAAGATGCACACTACTGTACTTGCTTCAAATGCTGGATCTGACCTACATTTTCTGGATAAGTGACCAGGTTAAAGTTTTTGGAGCAGGTCAATTACCAAGAAACTATTAGGGCTATCTAAACCAAAGTTGCATGGATGAGACATCATGGGATGAACACTCTCAAACTTTCAAATCTATGGATGGACACTACCACACTTGCTTTGGATGCTGGATCTGACCTTGATTTTCCAGATTAGTGACCAGGTTAAAGTTTTTGGAGCAGGTCCGTTCCCAAGTAATTATAAGCCCTACCTGAACCAAACTTGCATGGATGATGCATCTAGGGACGGACACTACCACACTTGCTTCGGATGCTGGATCTGACCTAGATTTTCTAGATGAGTGACCAGGTTAAAGGAGCAGGTCCATTCCCAAATAACTATTAGCTCTACCTGGACCAAACTTGCATGGGTGATGCATCTAGGGATGTACACTAACCAACCTGTTTGGATGCTTGATCTGAGCTATATTTTCCACATGATTGAATTTTAGCCATATTTTAACCAAATGATGTTTCTAGGGATGGATACTTCCAGACTTGCTTTCGTTTCTGAATTTGACCTAATTTTCCAGATGAGTAACCAGGGTAATTTTCTCTTTTGGAGAGCTTATTATTATGGACTGTTATGATTAAACTTGAATAGATGGTGCATCTAAGGATGAAAACTTCCAGACCTGCTTTGGATGTTGTAACTGAGCAAAATTTTCTTGATAAGTACAAGGTTAAAAGTTTTTTTGAGCAGGTCTTTTTCCAAGTTACTATAAGTCCTACACCAAACTTGCTTGGATATCAATCTTGGGATGAACACTAACTAGAAAAAAAAATATGATGTGAAATTTGGCTTACTTAAAGATAACATTCGTCGAGGTGAGCTTCATAATCTTTGATTACCTATGTTTGTGTTATTAAACTGAGTTAATCGATTACCTAGCATTGTTTTAGATAACTCAAGTCCCTCTAGGGCTTGAGTAAAACAAATAAATAAATACCAATATTCATTATTTTTATGCTCCAACAAGTATATGGCTGGGGCATATAGTTTTAGTCATATTCATCTTCCATCCTTCTGTCCTTCCACCACACTTTGTGTTTTGCTCAGTTTCAAAGAATTTTCAGCAAATCTTATATGCTGATACATACTAATGAGAACTATTTAACTTCATTAACATTTATTGACCTTAACCTTTTCTTTGACCTTGATCTCACTTTATTAAGTAAGTGATTATCTCAATTTCAAAGAAAAAGATCATAAAACCTTAATGCTTATGCATTATACTACATCTACTAATGATAACAATAATACTTAGTAGTAACCAGATTAAGTGCAAGCACTAGTCTTAATCGGGGCCTTCTTTATAACACATATACAATGTATGTATACAATATAAACACAAATCATGATATGAGACAGTTAAATATCAACAGTAAAATACAACAGAATAAATAAAACATCATAATTTCATTAAAGATGTAGAAAGGAAAAACAAAATGTAACATATTTTCATGCAGAACCAGTATATTTCCTTAGTAAAAATTTTTCAACATTACTTTTTAAAATTGCAAGGGATTGGGATCTCTTAATAGGCCATTCAAGATAATACATGTAACCCATTAACCCCTGAATATTGTAAAGAATTTAAATTTTTTTTTTAAATTTTGGTAAATGAAGTTCTGAATTTGTCTCTGAGCAAATTGTGTATGATTCAGAAGTTTGAAATTCAAAACAATCATGCATATAATCAGGGGTCATACCCTGAAATGTTTTGAACATTAGAATGTTTTTTTGTAAATATAGTAGTTCATAAACTGTAAACCAGCCTAACAGGTTAAATAAGGGTATTGAAGGTGCATCATATTTTCTTTTAAAATAATGCTAGCTGCTTGTATTTGAAGTCTCTAGATTCTATTCATGTGCATTTGCGGAGAGTTACCCCAAATGGATAGACAATATAAAATTGATGGTAAAATAAAAGCATTATAAAATAGCTTTCTAGTATGCAATGAAAGGAATTTTTTTATATTAGCTCACCTCGACGAAGTCAAGATGAGCTTATGCTGTACCCCCGGCGTCTGTGTCGGCGTTGGCTTTAGTGTCGGCGTCCCGGTTAAAATTTTAGGGAGCAAGTCCATTCCCAAGTAACTATAAGCCTTACCTGGACCAAACTTGCATGGATGAAGCATCTAGGGATGGACACTACCGCTTCGGATGCTGGATATGACCTAGATTTTCCAGATGAGTGACCAGGTTAAAGTTTTTGGAGCAGGTTCATACCCAAGTAACTATTAGCCCTAACTGGACCAAACTTGCATGGTTGATTACATCTAGGGATGGACACTACCACACTTGCTTTGGATGCTGAATCTAACATAGATTTTCCAGTTGAGTGACCAGGTTAAAGTTTTTGGAGCAGGTCCATCGCCAAGTAACAATAAGCCCTACCTTGACCAAACTTGCATGGATGATGCATCTAGGGATGGACACTACCACACTTGCTACAGATGCTGGATCTGACCTAGATTTTTCAGATGAGTGACCAGGTTAAAGTATTTGGAGCAGGTCCATTCCCAAGTAACTATTAGCTCTACCATGAACAAACTTGCATGGATGATGCATCTAGGGATGGACACTACCACACTTGCTTCGGATGCTGGATCTGACCTAGATTTTCCAGTTGAGTGACCAGGTTAAAGTTTTTGGAGCAGGTCCATCGCCAAGTAACAATAAGCACTACCTTGACCAAACTTGCATGGATGATGCATCCATTGATGGACACTACCACACTTGCTTCGGATGCTGGATCTGACTTAGATTTTCCAGTTGAGTGACCAGGTTAAAGTTTTTGGAGCAGGTCCATCGCCAAGTAACAATAAGCCCTACCTTGACCAAACTTGCATGGATGATGCATCTAGGGATGGACACTACCACACTTGCTACAGATGCTGGATCTGACCTAGATTTTTCAGATGAGTGACCAGGTTAAAGTATTTGGAGCAGGTCCATTCCCAAGTAACTATTAGCTCTACCATGAACAAACTTGCATGGATGATGCATCTAGGGATGGACACTACCACACTTGCTTCGGATGCTGGATCTGACCTAGATTTTCCAGTTGAGTGACCAGGTTAAAGTTTTTGGAGCAGGTCCATCGCCAAGTAACAATAAGCACTACCTTGACCAAACTTGCATGGATGATGCATCCATTGATGGACACTACCACACTTGCTTCGGATGCTGGATCTGACTTAGATTTTCCAGTTGAGTGACCAGGTTAAAGTATTTGGAGCAGGTCCATTCCCAAGTAACTATAAGTCCTACCTTGACCAAACTTGCATGGATGATGCATCTTGGGATGTACGCTAACCAACCTGCTTCAGATGCTGGATTCGACCTAGATTCTCAACATGAGTGAATTTTAGCCATATTTTAACCGTATTAGCATGGATGATGTAGTTAGGGATGGTCACTTCCAGACTTGCTTTGGATTCTGAATCTGACCTACATTTTCCAGATGAGTGACCAGGATAATTTTTGGATTAGCTATATAACATTATGGCCTGTTATGATTAAACTTGCATAGATGGTGCATCTAAGGATGAAAACTTCCAGACTTACTTTGGATGTTGCAACTGACCAAAATTTTCTTGATTAGTAAACAGGAGAAACGTTTTTTGAACAAGTCTATTTTCAAGTAACTATAAGTCATACTTAAACCAAACTTGCATTGATATTGAACTTGGGATGTACACTAACTAAAAAAAGAATATGATGTGAAATTTGGCTTACTTAAAGATAACATTCGTCGAGGTGAGCTTCGTAATTTTTGATAACCTATGTTTTTTTGTAAAGTAAATAATTTATGTGTCAAAGTTTCGCAAACTGCATCTACATCACAAGTATATTGAAGAGTATGATCAATGTGAACACCTGATAATTTTTCCATTTTTTCAACTATAAGATTTTATTGTTTTGCTTTTAAGGGGATGACCGGAAAGTTGTAGATGAAGATTAGCTTTTTCTAATTTTGATTTCTTTTGTTGTGTTCCCATTAACATACACTTTGTTTTTAACTCTACTGGTCAGAGAACAAAAGAGCTTATGTCCGTCATCCGTCTGTAAACAATTTTTCAATATGCTACTCCTCCTTCAGTTTTGATTTGATTTCAAATGAATATAAATTGGCACAAAAGTAGACTACACTAAGATGCATAAATCTATTTATAGCTTTTTAATTTCAATGAACATGGTTACTAAAAATATAAATCTCTGTGAAGTACTTTCAAAACACTACTTCTCCTTCAGTTTTGATTTGATTTCACAGGGAATTTCCACTACATTTTGGGAATGGGGCCTGGGCCCTTGGAATTGGGAATTTGAGAATATTTTATTACTATTTGGGAAATTATATACCAGGACAATTTTCAAGAAATAAACATTAACGATGAATAAATTTAAGATTTTATTTAATTATTCAGAACTTTCAGTCCAAAAAAAAGACTAATAAACAAACTGTCAGTCATCAACAGAACAAGGTTTCCCTTAACTTTAGTCATTCCATTGATTTTCAACTTTGACCATAACACACAATTCATTCATTTTTGGGGGGAAAGGGAGGGTTTTTGCAATTCGGCCCTACATTGGGCAGTGGAAAATCCCTGTTTCAATACAACTTTACACACAAGTAGACTACACTAAGACACATAATTCTATATATCGGTTTTGATTTTGATGTACATTGCTGCCATGGTTAATAAAAATAGAAATTTCTGTGAAATACTTTCAAAACATTACTCCTTGTACAGTTTTGACCCAATTTCAATATAACTTGGCCATAAATAGACTACACCTAGATACATAGTTCTGTGTAACTATTCGTTTTTGATCTTGATGAACGATGTTGCCATGTCACTAAAAATAGAAATTTCTATGAAATTCTTTCTAAACGCTACTTCTCCTACAGTTTTGGTCTGATTTCCCTATAATGTATCACACAAGTAGACTACACTATTAAAGGTACATAATTCTGTTTATCGATTTTGTTTATTAAGAATGATGTTACCATGGTTAGTAAAATAAGAAATTTCCTTAAAATACTTTCAAATTGCTACTCCTTCTAAAGTTTTGGTATGCTTTCAATATTACTTGGCACACAAGTAGACTACACTAACATACATAATTCTCTGTATCAGTTTTTGATTTTGATGAAATTGTTGCCATGGTTACTAAAATAGAAATTTCTGTGAAATTTTTTAAAACACCACTCCTCCTACATTTTTAGTCTAGCAATAAATCTTCCCACAAAAACAACAACAACAAAAAAACAAAAAACAAGAATAATTATTCTATTTATTGCTGTTACAAAGTTTCAAGTCCAAGTGCTACTTTTCTTTTCTTTTTTATAAGTACAGTGGCTTCAGCGGCTGCTCTAGTCACGGAGTAAGGAGCTGATCCTTACCTCATGGGTTTGAATCCATTGCAGGATGTGGAGACCAGCCCTTCAGATGAGAGCTTAGGCCAGAGTTTTTTTAATTTTCTGTTTAATGGGAATTTTTAAGAAAAAGTTGGGTCAAGGGGACGAAATAAAATAAAGATAAAAAGTTCAAAATTTCGGGACCATTAAAAAAATAAAACCCAAAAATGGTATGAATTTTTTTTTTATACATATAAAATGTTGAAAAATGAAAGAAATCAATAAATTTTGTTTATCACTTATTTGGATTTCAAATATGGATAAAAAGATACATGTACAACTCCTAACTATATGCATGTGTCATCCTACTGTGGTTATATAATTACACTTGTAAATTCTTGTATGAAAGCAAAATAATAAAATCTTATACATGTAGTTTAAATTATCATATAGCATATATATATATATATATATATATATATATATATATATATATATATATATATATATATATATATATATATATATATAATGTTGGATACATGGATAATAGAAAAATCCAGACTGCTTAAAATTTTTTAGATGTCTTCTGGTGGTCACCTCCTACTGTATAAAACTTATAAAAGTAATGATAAGAAATGTTTTAAGCTACATATATTAAACAGAAGTTTTGAGAAAGAGATTGGGTTGATAGCTAACTTGACAATGTTTTCCTAGTATAGGGCTAGCACATTCTTGAGGTTCAGAATGGAAAATTTCAGCTGAAATTATTTGATGAACAACAGCAAAGTCATCTTGGAAGTCTTCTGAACGCTTCACAAATGGTTGGGTCTCCACCAAGAAATCAAACTGCACAAAAATTGCATTGTTCCTTAAGATACTTTATTAATATAATCAAATACATGTAGAAGACAAAAAACAGTATTTACATGAGATTATTTTTTTTAATCAAGATACAGAACATTTTTAAGAAAGTTTTTGATAACACATTTCTTATATAGTAAATATAATAATTTTGTTCTTTGTTCAATTTGCATTGATATCAAATTGGACAATTTGTCGACTTAATGCTTTCTATCACTACCTGTCTACAGGATAATGTGTGCAACTCCAATTAGGTGTCATTTGTCAGTGTTAGTTTTAAATATTCTTCTCCAACTCTCATAATTTTGTTGAAATCCTGGCCTCATCTAATTCAACCAAGCAGACATGGACTTGTATCTAAAATATTTTAATCGTCATTTTATGTCCCTGATAAAGTTAAACACCATTCATTGTAAAATTAAATTTTACTGCAAATTTTACCTCAATTTGTTATGTGATTAAATTAAATATACAATGTAAACGTCTTTAAAAGAAAAAAAATGTATAAAAAAATGTTAACCATTGGGATCTTTTTTGTCTTGATCATCAATGGATTTGATATTACTATCCCGTCATTCTTATCTATAAATGTCTCGAAATGACATTTTTGCTTGTTGACAGAACCCGCGAAAGTGTGATAAACTAGTTCTTTAAACTGGTTACAATATCGTAATCAGTAAGACACTTGTAAAAGAATTTGATTAACACAAACTATGTCAAACGTTTACATGATTTATTAAAAATATGGTGTACAACAAACCCGATTTTATTCAAACCGTCAATAATTGAGATTGGCCTCTTTTATTTTATTTTATTTATTTATTTTTTTTTTTTGGTATTTTGAAAAAAATCGGTTGGCGCTTCCCGTTAAACTGAAATTAAAAAAAAACCTCTGGCCTTATGAAGAAGTCTGGAAAGGCCTCCACAAGATGAACATCCGCAAAAGTAGTTGATAGAAGAGATTGCTGGTGTTATCCCATGAGGTTCTTAGTAAGTTTGACAAGCTGCTTAAGATCTCTGCTACTTTCCTCAACTTTGCACGAATAGTAGTCCTTCTGGGATAACCAGATTTGTTTTTTTTTTTATAGCAAGCGGTGCGAGCTCAATAGACTAATATGTAAGAACGGAGGAAATTTGGAATGAAATCTGTATATTCATCAGGCAAATTTTTATCTATTAGAGTCGTAAAGTACGGGAAAAAGAAAGTTTAAATTCATTATGACATCAAAATGGGTCTAGCACCAAAATAGACAGTCTAGAGACATTTACTAGATCTTGACCTAAAATATCAAATAACATTACCGTAAAGTCGCGTGTATTGGCCGCAATGGTGTAAAAGATGCACCCCCAAAGTTGGGGTGAAAATCCTGAAAAAATGCAGTTCCTATGTAAAATGCGCATCCAAAAAAATGCATAAAATGGATGTGAGTTTAATTTTTCTAGTAAAGTAACTAAAGATAAAAGTAGGAAAATTTACGAATCTCAAACAAAAGTAGCAAGTCAGCTTTTTTACGTATTATGTGCATGTGTGAACATTTAAATTTAATCTTTTTAATAATTATCTAACCAGAGATAATAAAAGAAATACCTGATTATTTTCTTTTAAGGTATTCAATGTATAACGACCATATTTTGTATCTAATAAGTGAATGGTCCGAAACGATTAATCATGGTAACATTTTGAAGGTGTTACGCAATAAACATACCCCACCAAATGAATTTACAAAATTTTAATTACTGTACAATTAATTGCACATTAAATTTTACATTGACGTCTATGGGCAGTGCATGTTATATTAAGATATTGTAAAAAGTAATGTGAATTTCATACAAATCTCTTGGTGAAAATATGAGTAAACTCTCTTTTTATTAAGATATGAAATAAAATGAATCATTTACCACAGATATTTTGACAAAATAAAAAATTTCTTCTTTTCATCAAGGGCTGATAACTCTTCAAAAACTTTTCAGGTGCAAAATGATCAGCTTCTTATTTGTTATCTGTCATGTGAATTTGGCTCATTTCCCTTTCATCGTTATCTAGCAATGTATTTTTAACTAGTTTTAGATGATTCAAAATTGTTCAAAATTCCTTCTTTATACATTGAATACCTTTAAATTAATAAAATTAATTCCAAGCATGTTATGAAGTTATGCTTACCGGTATAATGCATAACAAGCGCGTGTCGGTATTTAAACAAAAATCATACCCAAGCGATATTAGTGTCAAAGGTTTGGCTTTGGAGTAATTAAACAGTTCTTGGTATCCTTCGATAATTATTTTAGTAAGCTAGTGCAATTAACAATCAGTGCTGTGACTATGATGACGTGCTACCTGAACATTTTAATGGTTATGTCCTATGAATATTTTCTTGAATGTTGCTTGATTGTATTTTACAAATACATTTATTTATATGTGCTTCCGACTGAAATATATTGTTTTAATAAAGTTCTTTTAAAAACCTGTTGCTTTCATTGCAGGTGTTGAGCTGATAATTGTTATATATCCTACGTGACCATGGTGACAACATAGACTAAAGTTATATATAGCAATGACGCGACAATAGAATCCCTAACGATTTGCACCTCTAATTGCATAATTATCTGAAATTTAAAAAAATAAAAATAAGATAAATAATTAAGGATAATTCAGAATATATCACAAAGATTATATAGTTGTTGACTCATTTATAGGTATTAATATATCTATGTCTTAAGCGACATGCAGTTCTTGTATGAACAGAACAGAACATTTATTTTCAAATTTAGAGCCCATAACAGACTAGTATTAAATTATAACAATAATAAAGAAAAGATACGCCAATGGATAGTATAACAATTTGTAAATGACATTGCTCATTTCAACAATAATATTGTACTATTTCAGTTAAAGGGAATACTATATATAAAAGTGTATGGCTACTACAACATGTTATCATCTATGAATTTGCCCACAGAATTAAGAGTTTCTTTTTCTTCAGTATTGAGTAACCAAAACAGTTTTTGTTCATCATCTAATGCCAAGAAATTTGGAAATTTACTTGACTGAAAAATTTCTTTTCTTTGATGATCATATTTTTTACATGTTATCAAAAAATGAGTTTCATCATCTACACTGTTAGAATTACATCTATTGCATAATCAATCTTCTCGAGGGATGTTGGTAAATCTTCCCACTCAATTTGCAATCTGTGACAAGAAATTCTTAATTTACAGAGATTTTCTGTGATGAAAATTTTTAACTACTGATAAATAATTCTCATAACCCCAATTTTGTTTGAGTTTTACATATGTGCTTAATTTACCATCGGTATAACTGTTGACTTGTATACCAATTTTTTTACATAATAGTCTAATAAGGTTTTATGACAGAGTGACTTAAATTTATGCTTCCCATAACAAATTACTTCATCTTTGATATTCAGTATATTTCTTAATTTCTGTATAAATGCGAACCATGAGTTCTTGTCATGTACAAAAAGTTTTTTACGACATTCATATGCATCTTTAAGTAAAGGAAATTCTGTGGACATATTTTCAAATCTATACCAACTTTTGATTAACAATTTGACAATATCATAATGCAGGGGGAACCTTCCCAATTCAGACAATACTGCAAAATTTGTACTTTTCTTATGAACACCAAGAATATATTTACAGAATTTAAGGTGTATTCTTTCACAAAGTAGATTTCTGAAACAGTCTTCAACTTCTAACTTTTCGCATTTTAGGAATCTTAGTATTGATATTACATGCACCCCACACCTCTGCATTATACAAAAGAATTGGTTTTAATAGTAGAGTCAAATACATGTATACTCGTTTTAATCCCAGGATTCAAATTAATAAAATCATTTCTTAATTTATAATATGCTTTTAATGCCTCTTTATAAAGCTCTGATCTTGCTACATGAAAACTTACAGATGCAGTTGGGTGGACTCCAAGATATTTGTACCTAGAAACACAGTCTATCCTATTATTTTGAAACATTAGTTTTTGCATAAAATTACAACCAGCTTTATTAAAGATCATGACTTTAGTTTTTTGAATGTTTACCTTTAAACACCAATCAGAGCAATACTTTTCAAGTTTAGAAAGTCTTGCTTCTATACCTTTAGCTGATGATTATAAAATAACAATATCATCTACATACATTAAACAGTTAACAGTTTTTGTTTGAAGTGATACTTCATCAATACATGAATCTAAATATGATGGAAAATCATTCATAAATATTTTAAATAAAGAAGGGCCCAAGTTATCCCCATGACGGACACCTATAGCTATTGGAAATGGATCCGAAAAGAACCTTCCGATTTTCACACATGCCTGACTATTCTTATATATATTACTTATAATATTATACAATTTAGATCCAACATTCATGTGAAGTAATTTGAGCTTTAATCCTGTGTGGATAACACTGTCAAAAGTTTTATGAAAGTCAATAAAACAAGCATATAGTCTTCCTTCTTTTAAGCTACAGTATTTATCAATTAAACACCTTAGCACAAATAGATGTTCTTGCATCTTTGGTAAAACCCATTTGAGATTGGTGAATTAGATTATGTTCTTTAAGAAATTTATCTAATCTAGAGTTCAGAATGCTGTTGAATAACTTGCCAAGTGTGCTTGTAATTGTGATACCCCTATTATTTGCAGGGTTGTTTGGATCCTTAGACTTAAAAATTGGACTTATGTACCCGTTACTCCAAGCTTGAGGATAAATACCATATGTGAAACAACTATTAAAGAGCTTATGTATACAGGAGAGTAAATAGGACTGACTATGTTTTAACATTTCATTAGATATCAAGTCAAGCCCCTTGGCTTTTCCAGATTTTGAATTTGCTATTGCATCTACAATTTCCTCATGTGAAATCTTGAAATCCAGTTCATTAAAAGATGGATTTTTCTCCATGTCAGCCAAAATTAAATCTAGCTCTTGTATCCTTGATTTAAAAGAGTTATATCACAAACAGAATGAAGGTTGCGAAAATGATTTACCCACGTTTCAGAATCTCTGCTTTGGGCAGAATTGTCTTTATTATCATCTTTTAGGTCATTAATTAATAATTAATTAATTTCCAATATTGTTTTGGTTGTGTATTTTGAAGTGCATCAAGTTGATTTAGAATGGAGTTTTGGAAATTTTTTCGCTTAAATTTTCTTAATATATTGTACTCTCTAAGAAGTCTATAGTAATGATTCTTAACAACTGGATCCAACCAACCTGTATGTGATATAAGCGACGGTAGTGAGTGAATTAAAAAAAAATGACCACCAAACTGAATTTTTTTGGCAAAATTCAACTACTTATAACATATTTTTCACTTATATCATCATATTGCAAATGCATTTTAGTTTAAAATCCTGAAGTGGCAATAGAATAGACAATTGGATTAAAAAGTTTCAGAATTTTTATTAGTAAAATTTCTTTTGAAAAAAGAAAATATCATTACACCTTAAAAGACTTTCTAAAATACATAATCACAAGAAATTATAGTTTTTATGCTTCAAAATGGTAAAAGGGGTATAAATGATTAAATCTAGACCTTTAATGAGTATCTTCTCTTGTACATGTGACAAAAAATTGGCTTTTTGATTGTTATTTTACATTATTTTTTCAATTCTGGTTTGAAAAGTTTTAATATGAAAAAAATATGAAGCAATAAAATTCCCCAAAATTCACTTTTTAGCTCACCTGAGCCGAAGGCTCAAGTGAGCTTTTCTGATCACTTTTTGTCCGGCGTCCGTCTGTCTGTCTGTCCGTCTGTCTGTCTGTCTGTCTGTAAACTTTTAACATTTTCGACTTCTTCTCAAGAACCACTGGGCCAATTTCAACCAAACTTGCCACAAAGTATCCTTGGGTGAAGGGGATTCAAGTTTGTTAAAATGAAGGGCCACGCCCTTTTTCAAGGGGAGATAATAAAGAATTAGTGAAAAATTAATAGCATCTTTTAAAAATCTTCTTCTCAAGAACCACAGGCCCAGGAAAGATGAAACTCAAGGGGAAGCATCCTCAGGTAGTGTAGATTCAAGTTTGTTCAAATCATGACCCCCGGGGGTAGGGCGGGGCCACAATGGAGGATCAAAGTGTTACATAGAAATATATAGGAAAAACCTTTAAAAATCTTCTTCTCAAGAACAGCAAAGACATGTTGAGTCATATTTATATGGAAGCATCCTCAGGTAGTGTAGATTCAAGTTTGTTCAAATCATGACCCCCGGGGGTAGGGCGGGGCCACAATGGAGGATCAAAGTTTTACATAGAAATATATAGGAAAAACCTTTAAAAATCTTCTTCTCAAGAACAGCAAAGCCATGATTGGTCATATTTATATGGAAGCATCCTCAGGTAGTGTAGATTCAAGTTTGTTCAAATCATGACCCCCGGGGGTAGGGCGGGGCCACAATGGAGGATCAAAGTTTTACATAGAAATATATAGGAAAAACCTTTAAAAATCTTCTTCTCAAGAACAGCAAAGCCATAATGAGTCATATTAATATAGAAGCATCCTCAGGTAGTGTAGATTCAAATTTGTTCAAATCATGACCCCCGGGGGTAGGGCGGGGCCACAATGGAGGATCAAAGTTTTACATGGAAATATATAGGAAAAACCTTTAAAAATCTTCTTCTCAAGAACAGCAAAGCCATGATCAGTCATATTTTTTTGGAAGCATCCTCAGATAGTGTAGATTCAAGTTTGTTCAAATCATGACCCCCCGGGGGTAGGGCGGGGCCATGATTGACTATCAAAGTTTTACATAGAAATATTTAGGAAAAATTTTTAAAATCTTCTCAGGAACAGCAAAGCCCTGATTGATCATATTTATGTGGAAGCATCCTCAGGTAGTGTAGATTTTATTTTGTTCAAATCATGACCCCCGGGGGTAGGGTGGGGCCACAATGGAGGATCAAAGTCTTAAATAGAAATATATAGGATAATATCTTAGAAGCATCCTCAGGTAGTGTAGATTCAAATTTGTTCAAATGATGACCCCTGGGATAGGGAGGAGCCACAATGGGGGATAAAATTTTTACAAAGGAATATATGGGAAATTTTTTTTGAACATCTCAAGTACAAGAAAGCCATTTGTTATATTGACATGGAAGCATCATCAGGTAGTTTAAAATTCAAGCCCCCCCCCCCCCCCCCCCCCCCCCCCCCCCCCCCCGCGGTGGTAATCTTTTCAATACTGAACTCGTGCTTTTGCCTAGCCAATGTGCTCAGGTGAGCGATGTGGCCCATGGGCCTCTTGTTTGTCTGTTCAAGTCAATTCTTTAAATCTAAGCCAAAAAAGAATTGTTATATACGAGTTCTCTTACAAAAAATACTAGATTTTGAAGTCACCCTATGTTACATTATTGTGTTGCACTCCTGACATATGATATGTATTTTATTTAACATTGTTTTAAAAATTATAACACACAATAACTCATTCTTACTTTGTCGTGTTGATATTTTTCATCGTTTACAGCAGGTTTTTCATATTTTGAAGACCTTAAAACATGATTATTTGCAAAGTGTAATATATATAAATTGTATTTAAAATATATGTGATATGATGAAAACTATTCCCTGAATTGACTGTAGAATTTCTGTAATTTGTTGATAGACATAGTGTTTTGAACATCAAATAGTATCAAGCATTTTTTTTTTCAACTTATTTTTTTAGAAAAGATAGTTAAAAAGCATCGGTAATTATGAAGCAGTTTTGTTGCACTCCTGACTGCAGTAAAGTTTAAAATTAAAACCATAGAACACAAAAATTCATAAAGTGTTGGCAACATCAAGTGGTAATGAAATTGTGCAATACTTATAGTCCAATACTTCATAATTAAAACAGATGAAAGTATTTAAAATTCGCATTTTATCTGGAATTATACCCTATTTTATGCCAAAAAACTAGCTTAAATGTATATTTAGAAGATAAAATATATTTTAAAGCATATTTTCCTTTAGAAGACAAACACAGTAACCCACCAGAAAAATTCTAC
The DNA here is from genome assembly GCF_033153115.1 of Saccostrea echinata. NCBI lineage: Eukaryota > Metazoa > Mollusca > Bivalvia > Ostreida > Ostreidae > Saccostrea > Saccostrea echinata. Next base: position 31,020,583 of record NW_026889778.1, read on the forward strand.
TCATCATTTTTTAGCTCACCTGAGCCGAAGGCTCAAGTGAGCTTTTCTGATCACATTTTGTCCGTCGTCCGTCCGTCCGTCTGTCCGTCTGTCTGTCTGTCTGTCCGTCCGTCTGTAAACTTTTCACATTTTTGACTTCTTCTCAACAACCACTGGGCCAATTTTGACCAAACTTGGTACAAAGCATCCTTGGGTGAAGGGGAATTTAAATTGTTAAAATGAAGGGCCAAGTCCCCTCACAAGGGGAGATAATCAAGAGAAGACAAAAATAGGGTGGGGTCATTAAAAAATCTTCTTCTCAAGAACCACAGGGCCAGTAAAGCTGAAACTTATATGGAAGCATCCTGGGGTAGTATAGATTCTAAATTGTTCAAATCATGACCCCCGGGGGTAGGGCGGGGCCACAATGTGGAATCAATGTTTTACATAGAAATATAAAGGAAAAATCTTTAAAAATCTTCTTCTCAAGAACCACTGGGCCAAAAAAGCTGAAACTTATGTGGAAGCATCCTGGGATAGTGTAGATTTTAAATTGTTAAAATCATGACCCCCGGGGGTAGGGCGGGGCCACAATAGGGAATCCATGTTTTACATTGAAATATATAGGAAAAATCTTTAAAAATCTTCTTCTCAAGAACCACTGGGCCAAAAAAGCTGAAACTTATGTGGAAGCATCCTGGGATAGTGTAGATTTTAAATTGTTAAAATCATGACCCCTGGGGGTAGGGCGGGGCCACAATAGGGAATCCAAGTTTTACATTGAAATATATAGGAAAAATCTTGAAAAATCTTCTTCTCAAGAGCCACTGGGCCAAAAAACCTGAAACTTATGTGGAAGCATCCTGGGATAGTGTAGATTATAAATTTTAAAATCATGACCCCCGGGGGTAGGGCGGGGCCACAATAGGGAATCCATGTTTTACATTGAAATATATAGGAAAAATTTTTAAAAATCTTCTTCTCAAGAACCACTAGGCCAGAAAAGCTGAAACTTATGTGGAAGTATCCTTGGGTAGTGTAGATTCTAAATTATTCAAATCATGACCCCCGGGGATAGGGCGGGGCCACAATAGGGAATCCAAGTTTTACATTGAAATAAATAGGAAATTTCTTTTAAGATATTCTTCTCAAGAACAACTGGGCCAGAAAAGCTGAAACTTATGTGGAAGCATACTGGGATAGTGTAGATGCTAAATTGTAAAAATCATGACCCCGGGGTAGGGCAGGGCCACAATAGGGAATCCAAGTTTTACATTGAAATATGTAAGAAAAATCTTGAAAAATCTTCTTCTCAAGAACCATTAGGCAAGAAAAGCTGAAACTTATGTGGAAGTATCCTGGGGTAGTGTAGATTCTAAATTATTCAAATCATGACCCCCGGGGATAGGGCGGGGCCACAATAGGGAATCCAAGTTTTACATTGAAATAAATAGGAAAAATCTTTTAAAATCTTCTTTTCAAGAACAACTGGGCCAGAAAAGCTGAAACTAATGTGGAAGCATCCTGGGGTAGTGTAGATGCTAAATTGTAAAAATCATGACCCCCGGGGGTAGGGCGGGGCCACAATAGGGAATCCAAGTTTTACATTGAAATATGTAAGAAAAATCTTGAAAAATCTTCTTCTCAAGAACAACTGGGCCAGAAAAACTGAAACTTATGTGGAAGCATCCTGGGGTAGTGTAGATACTAAATTGTAAAAATCATGACCCCTGGGGGTAGGGCGGGGCCACAATAGGGAATCCAATTTTACATTGAATTATGTAAGAAAAATCTTCTTCTCAAGAACAACTGGGCCAGAAAAACTGAAAATTATGTGGAAGCATCCTGGGATAGTGTAGATTTTTAATTGTTAAAATCATGACCCCAAGGGGTAGGGCGGGGCCACAATAAGTATTAGAAGGGGGAAATCTGGTAAAGAACAGCATGGCCAAAGTTACTCAGGTGAGCGATGTGGCCCATGGGCCTCTTGTTCTTTATTTTTATTCTTATTGGATGATTTATAATTCTAACATATTTGTTGCACTCCTGACCAAAAGCATTGGGGCCTTTAAAGTAGAATTGTGAAGTGAAAATTACATAAGAACTTGTTCTGTTGTTTCAGTGAAGTTGAGGAGGAATTACTTGAATTTTATGACAATGTTTTAGTGTGTTTATTTTTAACGTTCATTAAAAAAAATCACAAAAAGATAAAAACACATCTGAATTGATAAAATTGAAAAAGGAAGGATTTTGATAATAAAACTGTCAATAATATAGCATTAAATTATACAAAAAGATCATTATTAATTAATGAATACTTCTAAGCATGAATAGAAGTCTTTTCGTCACAGAACTTGAATCTTCAAAAAAATGTGTTGCACTCCTGACCATAGAAATATGGATCTGAAGCACAGACAGATCCGGTAATTGATAAATCTATTTGGTAAAAATGTTCTTTGTGTCTTTATTTTCCAAAATAAAAATCAGAAAATCATATAATGATAATAGTTTTTTCATGCTTGGAAGCAAAACATCAAATGTTGCACTCCTGACATTTTTGGGTATGCACATATACTTGACTCTCATTAATGCTGCTTGTGATTTATATAACATTTTTAAGTTTTAAAATGTATATCAGTTATTATTTTACACTTCCAAAATTCTTTTTTGTCTTAATTTTCTATCAGAATTTTACAATCGATGTTTTTTTGGCAACACTACATTTTTTCTGTTGCACTCCTGACATGGTATAACATTTTTTTAAACATCAGCCATGACCACAACTTGATTAAACAAAAGTTTCAACAGTCCACATTTAAAGCTCAATACTTTGAATATTATCAGGAAAGTCTTTATTTTCAACATGAAGCATTATTTTTTATTTCACAGATCTCCAAAAAATATTGAAATTTCAAAATGTCACAAAAAGGTGTTGCACTCCTGACAATTTTAGCATCATTTCTGGGCATAACTTTTTTGTTAATTGAGATATCAACGAGATATTTGGCAGGTATTTAGACACTATCTAAAGACATATGCTGAGACGTAGAAATCTATTTTCATTGCCTGTATTTTTAGTGTGGGTTGATAAATATGTGTTTGGTCATTTTTTTTGAATTCACCCTAGTTCAAAATGGCGCAATACGCAATGGAAATAAAACAAAAACAAAGATCGTTTTTTATGATTTTATTTATGAAACAACTATCTTTTTTTCAACAGGTTACCGTACCTGTTGAAAAAAAGATAGTCGTTTCACAAATAAAATCAGATGTATATGACTACAACAGGTAGGGCTGACGTATATGACTCTGAAATTAGAGTAATAGTAATAAACTTTGACGTAATTGGTTACAAATATTCTAACTAGGTTACAAAGAGTAATCAATTCAAATGCACCGGGAAAATGGTCCTCGGCACTGAGAAAGTGACCTTGAAAAAAAGGGGGTTTTATTTTGTTCCGATGTATTAAGCGCATCCCTAATCTTAAACAATTTTCTGAAGAAAAAAAGTGAGGCCAATATACAAGCGACTTTACGGTAGTAATGGTATAATGACATAATTATACATTCATGTTAAAAAATAAAATCTGATTGGTTTAGACGCATTTAAATGTAATGTTACCCTCAGCTTTAGTAACACATTTAACAATGGGTAGAACAATGATAATTACATGTGTGTAAATTATGTGCTTACGGTTCACAGTAGAATTCTCAAAACGACAGTTGTGCGTTTGAAAGAAGCCAAATAAACTTGATGTCTATCAAAAGATTGCATCTTATATAGCTTGATTGAAAACAACAAACTATACTGATGAAAAATGCTTGCGAGTGCAGAAATGATGAAACTTTTGATAATAAAGGACTCTGATTATCAAACAAACAATAAAGAGGTCAGTAAATCTTTTTTGAAGCTTTCTTATTGAGAAAAACAGTTCTAGTGGGGAGTTTGAAAATTTCTAAATGTGAACTTTACACCGATCTCCAAATGGGTGAATTAAAAAAAAGTGACCAAACACGTATTTATCAACCCACACTAAAAATACAGGCGAAAAAAATAGATTTCTATCTCTCAGCATATCTCTTTAGATAGTGTCTAAATACCTGCCAAATATCTCGTTGATATCTCAATTAAGAAAAATGTTATGCCCAAAAATGATGCTAAAATTGTCAGGAGTGCAACACCTTTTTGTGACATTTTGAATTTTCAATATTTTTTTGAAGATCTGTGAAATAAATAATAATGCTTTATGTGGAAAATAAAGACTTTCCTGATAATATTCAAAGTATTGAGCTTTAAATATGGGCTGTAGTAACTTTTGTTTAATCAAGTTGTGGTCATGGCTGATGTTTAAAAAAATGTTATACCATGTCAGGAGTACAACAGGAAAAATGTAGTGTTGCCAAAAAAAAAAAAACATCAATTGTAAAATTCTGAAAGAAAATTAAGACAAAAAAGAATTTTCGAAGTGAAAAACAATAACTGATATACATTTTAAAACTTAAAAATGTTATATCAATCACAAGAAGCATTAATTAGAGTCAATTATATGTGCATACCCAATAATGTCAGGAGTGCAACATTTGATGTTTTGCTCCCAAGCATGAAACTAGATGATGTCACAAGACAGTAATACCCGCACTAATGTGTTTGCCTCTAAATGCAGGCATGTAGCATTGGGGGGGGGGGGAAGAGGGGGCCTGCCCCCCCCCTTTTTTTTGAAACATAACTTTTTACTATTGAAAATGTTCATGAAAGGGTGGTTGCCCCCCCCCCCCCCCCACTTTTAGTCAAATAAAGGTAATGAAGTAGTGTATATATAAAATTGGGGTACTAAAAGAAGTTGGAACCCACCCCCACCCCACCCCACAAAATAGGATTTTTGAGTTTTGAAAAAAAAAATTATGGCTTGTCAAGTTTTTTTCAGGTAAGTTGATATTTTTTTCTCCGGCTGCCCCCCCCCCCTTTTCGAAAACGTTGCTACGTCCCTGAAATGTACTCTGACTGCTCTCCTTCAAATTCTGGTAACCAGGGAAGAAGCACACATTTAAATCAAGCATAAAATGCTCAGGTGAACATGCGGCCCATGTGGGCCTCTTATGTAAATCAGGTGCGGATCCAGGAATTTTTTCCAGGGGGATCCAACCCAGAAATTTCTTGACGAGACCAAAAAAAAAACACTTAAACTCCTCTCCCAAATGTGAAAACCTATTTCATGGTGGTGGTGGGGAAGAGGGGGGTTTAGCCGCTCACTTTTTAAGCTTCATATGTATAACTTTTCATACCTACTTAACAGGGGTCCGTGTTTTCTGGGGGGGGGGGGGGTTTCCAAGGTCACTTTTAGTTGCTTTTGTATATAGATTTCATATATAGGTTCCGGACCCCCCTCCCCCCTCTAGATCCGCGCATGTAAATATTTCATTACCAGTATGATATTACCTAATAACGTAAATTCTGATAAAGAGAGAATTTTTGAAAGATTTGTTTAAAAAAAAGGGGGTGGTTCATTTTCTACCCATAATTGGAACTTCTTGAATTTATTGTCAAAACAGCAAATATTATTATTTTTATTAGTGCATAGCTTTTTTGATGAACTTAAAAAAATTAGATGCCAAAATGACAACTTGTAAATTTTTATCAGTATTTGGGTAGGACTCGGTGAACCCCTTTCCAAATCTTGACCCAATCAACTTTGTCAAAAATCCACCCCCACCCACGATTCACCCGTTTTCCTGTCATATTTAGAATACATAACACAAACTCATGAAAAAAAAATTGTATGTAATTATAATATAATTTTACAAATGTACACCTTTTTGGAACATTTCTAAACTCTTGCATGGAATTATGTCACACTGCGAGCACTTCTCTTACTGTTATCATTATTGTTTTGCACATGGTGTATGTACATCATTATAACCACTGGGATTATTAATATTTAGTTTGTGTTTTAAATGGATTTATTATTCTATCAAGTTAACAGTACCAATAACAGGCGGTAAGTACATTATGAATATATTATTTTAAACGTTAAGTATAGAACAGGGTTTGTTTGTTGTTTAACGTCCTTCTCGAGAATTTTTCACTCATATGAAGACGCCACCACTTGCCGGTGGAGGGCTGCAAATTTTAACCTATGGTCGACACTTAGGGCCATTGAGCAGTGAGGGATCTTTTTTTGTGCCAACAACTACTGCAACACGGGACCTCGGTTTATACAGTCTCATCCGAAGAACTGGTCTCCACGTCCCGCAGTGGATTCGAACCCGCAACTTAAGGATCAACTTCTTACTCCACGACTCTAGAGAAGACGTTCTAACCACTGCCCCACACAGGCGACTAGAACAGGGTAAAATAATCGGAAATGAAAATGGTTAGGGGCCTATAGGTGGAAAAGGGTCAAAGATCATTGGAATGCCACAATTATACAAATTATACAATGAGGCAAGTCCTTGGGGTCATTCCACTCGATCTTTGGAACCGGAAACAATAAAATAGCTTTCATTAGAGTAAAAGCCCCTAAGTCATCTTTGTATTATAACACACTAAATAGGATATATGGGGTCATGACCCCCAGAGGTCATTCCCAACCCCTAAAACTTCAAATGATCATATACATTATATCTTGAAAATGGTTGAAAACTCTCCCCTTAACCATATATAATATTGTCCCTCGAGTCATTATGCATTAAATGGTATAAAGGTTATGACCCCTTGAAGTCATCCTCATCTTGAAACTGGAAATGATCATTATATGACCTGCGTCAAAAATTGTGTTAGTGATAATCTGCTTGACATTTTATTCAGGACCCCTTAGGGTCAGTCCACCCTCCTAGAATTAGAAAATGAAAATCATTCAGAGACCCGCCATTATACTTTGTGTACATGTACATTTTTAGCTCACCTGAGCTGAAAGCTCAAGTGATCTTTTCTGATCACCCATTGTCCGTCGTCTGTCCGTCCGTCCGTCTGTAAACTTTTCACATTTTCAACTTCTTCTCAAGAACCAATGAAGAACCAAACTTGGTACAAAGAATCCTTGGGTGAAGGGGAGTTTAAATTGTTAAAATAAAGGGCCAAGTCCCCTTACAAGGGGAGATAATCAAGAAAAGACAAAAATATCGTGGGGTCATTAAAAAATCTTCTTCTCAAGAACCACTGGGCCAGAAAGGCTGAAACTTATGTGAAAGCATCCTGGGATAGTGTAGATTCTAAATTGTTAAAATCAGGACCCCCGGGGGTAGGGCGGGGCCACAATAGGGATTCCAAGTTTAACATTGAAATATATAGGAAAAATCTTTAAAAATCTTCTTCTCAAGAACCACTGGACCAGAAAAGCTGAAACTTATGTGGAAGCATCCTGGGGTAGTGTAGATTCTAAATTGTTAAAACCAGGACCCCCGGGGGTAGGGCGGGGCCACAATAGGGATTCCAAGTTTTAACATTGAAATATATAGGAAAAATCTTTAAAAATCTTCTCCTCAAGAACCACTTGACCAGAAGAGCTGAAACTTATGTGGAAGCATCCTGGGGTAGTGTAGATTCTAAATTGTTAAAATCAGGACCCCCGGGGGTAGGGTGGGGCCACAATGGGGAATCCAAGTTTTACATTGAAATATATAGGAAAAATCTTTTAAAAAATCTTCTTCTCAAGAACCGTTGGACCAGAAAAGCTGAAATTTGTGTGGAAGCATCCTGGGATAGTGTAGATTCTAAATTGTTAAAATCAGGACCCCCGGGGGTAGGGCGGGTCCACAATAGGGATTCCAAGTTTTACATTGAAATATATAGGAAAAATCTTTAAAAATCTTCTCAAGAACCACTTGACCAGAAAAGCTGAAACTTATATGGAAGCATCCTGGGGTAGTTTAGATTCTAAATTATTAAAATCAGGACCCCCGGGGGAAGGGCGGGGCCACAATAGGGATTCCAAGTTTTACATTGAAATATATAGGAAAAACCTTTAAAAATCTTCTTCTCAAGAACTGCTGGGCCAAAAAAGTTGAAACTTACGTGGAAGCATCCTGGGGTAGTGTAGATCCTAAATTGTTAAATCAGGACTCCTGGGGGTAGGTTGGGGCCACAATAGGGAATCCAAGTTTTACATTGAAATATATAGGAAAAATCTTTAAAAATCTTCTTCTCAAGAACCATTGACGAAAAGCTGAAACTTATGTGGAAGCATCCTGGGGTAGTGTAGATTCTCAATTGTTCAAATCATGACCGCTGGGGGTAGGGTGGGGCCACAATAGGTTTTACAAAGGGGGAAATCTGGTAAAGAACAGCATGGCCAAAGTAACTCAGGTGAGTGATGTGGCCCATGGGCCTCTTGTTGTATTATTCACAATTTATTTTATACTAAAACAAGTTATAAATAATTTGTATAAATAAATGAGCCTGGGGCTGGGAAGGGGGAAAAGGGGAAGGAGTTATGTCTACATGGTCTTAAATGTTGAAAACTCCTAAAAGAATGAATCGTTTAAATGTCCAAATCTGGCCCCCCGATAATTTACAAAAAATTAAATTAAAGATTTTCTAAATATTTTTGCCTCAATTTTCCCATCAAACATTGTAGTTTATTAATTTCAATTTCAATTTTTACTTCCTTGCGCTGTAATTAGGTATTTATGTAATTAAATATAGCAGGGGTTTGTTGTTTACATCGATTTCTCATAGACTTTAGGCCACGCCCCCATTTTGCAAGCCCATTTTTTACATGAGCGCATGGATGTTTCAAGTTGTCGTAAATACGGTCAATGTAAAGAGTTATACTAGTCATTAACATTCATGAAAGAAATTGAAACAGTCTTGCGCTCATTTGTTATTTTCCAAAAAGGTGCAAAATCATGGCTGCTTGTCTCCATAGTAAAGGCACCTTGTTTACAAATTTCAACACGTCTTTGACCTCATGAATAACAAAGCACTGAACACGTGATTCAATGTATTCACTTCCACACTTTGAGCACACCTATGCAACATTGTGTCTTGTGTCTGCGAGCTATCGATGGTCAAATCATTTTTCAGATGGGTATATATAATTAAATTTCTGGGAGAAAACTTTTTTATGATTAAGATGTGTTAAGATTTTCTGTCGATTTTGTTTGATTTTTTTCGGTATCTATCAATTTTTATTGAAGTCCTGTAGCATATAGCTTGCACTTACTGCTTGTGTCTCATAAATACAGAATTTTAAAATTTAAATTACTGTGGGTATATATTATACATTTGCCCTTGTTCCTAAATATACATCCGTGCTCCGTTCATTGCCTTGGAAGATATGAAAGTTTGTTTTTTTTTTTCAGTTAAAACTGTCTTTAATTTTATAGACCGTTATTTGAAAAACACCAATTCATCATATCTTTAGAAAAATGAATTGTTTGTTACAAGTGCACAAATGCATACTTCCAATAGAAGAAACCTTCATGGAAAGGAATTGAAATATGTAGCGCTCAAAAAACCTGTGTATCGGATGAAAAGTCACTGGATGAATACATTTGCACAAAAAGCACCCCTAATTTGAATAGAAGGAAGCTTCAGGTTTCTTCTGAAGCAAATGCTATAACTTTTTACATCGGCACAAAATTTCACAGAGAGTTTGTTAAAATCAAAAAGTTACAGAAGCGTATTAGGGCCGCAGCAGTATCTTTTATTAATTTGTTTTAACAGATTACTAAATTGTTATAACAGATTACTAATTTGTTATAACAGATTACTAATTTGTTAAAACAAAATACTAATTTGTTATAACAAATTATCAATTTGTTAAAACAAATTACTAATTTGTTAAAACAAATTACTAATTTGTTATAACAGATTACTAATTTGTTATAACAGATTACTAATTTGATATAACAAATTATCAATTTGATATAACAAATTAATAATTTGTTATAACAAATTATTAATTTGTTATAACAAATTGGTAATTTGTTATAACAAATTAATAATTTTGATAAAGTGAAAGTGTATACAGATCTATGGAAGCCAGATGAGATCAGAAATCTTTTATAAGTTGGATTTGTGAAAATAATAAATGTGCAAGCTCTGCAGCTACAGCTTTTGACCAATATGTTAATCTGGATTTACATCTTTTAGCATTTAGAGTTTTCACTGTCAAACATTATTGTTATAAAGATACAATGCATCAAATTCTTTGGTTCCTATTTACTTATTCTTAGGAGTTCTATTTGAATTTTGTCCTCCTCCCCCACCAGGGCTCCGTCCTTGACTCCCATCTACCAGGTCATTGCATCCCCGTTCGTATGCTAGGAAAAAATATCTTATCAAAGACATGTTATTTGGAGAGGGAATTTTTCCCACCCTGAATCAACATGTTCATTATAATATTTTTTTTTTTCAATATGTCTTTTATTTTATTTCATTTTACTCCCCACCCTCCCTCTCTCTCTCGATTCATTCTATACATGTACCAAATGATTTATGCCTACTGTTCAATCCAGTTTTTGTATCATGAATAAAATATATTTTAAACTAAACCGCCGTTCCTAATGCATAAACCTGAATCTGCTCCTCTGGTGAACCTCCTTGGCCCCAATTTATCCTGGGTGCAATAAAGGCAACATTGATAAAAAATGAATTTGTAGATAAATTATCATAGAAAAATTGATAAACACTCTGTAATAACCTTTTCTGAAAACGAAAGTAAACAATATTCTTGAGTGGGTAGTACTTCGTAAAATTTGAATTTAGATACCGTGAAATTATTTTCATATATGTATGTAATTTTTATAATCAAAATACGTGCCTTTTGGAAAAGCCCTCGAAGTCCCACTAAAGCCTTCATAACTTATTATTGGCTGAAAACTTTGACAGTTGTTTCTTCAAATTCATTTCTAATTTGTATCCTGGTTGTCTCATATAGGACTACTCATATATTTTACAAGAAATCGTTAAGCAATATAATTTGTTATAACAATACACACAAAATATTACACATGTGTAAAGAAGGAAAAAATAGGTCTTCTCCCCTTATGACCCCTGTGTTGACGGTTTGTTCCCGTTTTGCACACATTTGAATTTTAGGTAGTGAAAAAATGTGTGCAAAACGGAAATTTGTCCAGGTAAGATAATTACTTAATTGCTATAGTCTATATTACAGTTGTGAATTTGGAGTAAGAGATTCTATGGAAAGAATAGAAGAAAAAATGTTAATTTTTCACTTGATATTTTGACTTAGGTATTTTTTGAAAAAATTATTTTAAAACATAAAAAATTTAAAAGAAACAAATTAAAACTATAATTATATTCACATGATACTAACTGGATGGGTTATTATTTTTTTTAGCTCACCTCAACAAAGTTGGGGGAGCTTATGTAATACCCTCGGCGTCGGTGTCGGCGTCGGCGTTCCAGGTTAAGGTTTTTGGAGCAGTTTTCTTTTCAAGTACTTCTATGGCCTATATTAGTCAGAGATGCATGGAGGATGCTTCTAGTGTGTTTCATCGTACCAGTCAAGGTTTCAGATGCTGCAATTTCAGCTAAAGAATGACCAGGTTAATGTTTTTGGTACAAGTTAAAGTTTTTGGAGCAGGTTAAAGTTTTTGGAGCAGGTCTCATTTCCAAGTAACTATAAGCCCTATATTGACCAAACTTGCATGGATGATACATCTAAGGATGCACACTACTGAACTTGCTTCGGATGCTGGATCTGACCTACATTTTCCGGATGAGTGACTAGGTTAAGGTTTTTGGAGTAGATCTCATTTCCAAGTAACTATAAGCCCTATATTGACCAAACTTGCAAGGATGATACATCTAAGGATGCACACTACTGGACTTGCTTCAGATGCTGGATCTGACCTATATTTTCCGGATGAGTGACCAGGTTAAAGTTTTTGGAGCAGATCTCATTTCCAAGTAACTAAAAGCCCTATATTGACCAAACTTGCATGGATGATACATTTAAGGATGCACACTACTGGACTTGCTTTGGATGCTGGATCTGACCTATATTTTCCGGATGAGTGACCAGATTAAAGTTTTTGGAGCAGATCCCATTTCCAAGTAACTAAAAGCCCTATATTGACCAAACTTGCATGGATGATACATTTAAGGATGCACACTACTGAACTTGCTTCAGATGCTGAATCTGACCTATATTTTCCGGATGAGTGACCAGGTTAAAGTTTTTGGAGCAGATGTCATTTCCAAGTAACTATAAACCCTATATTGACCAAACTTGCATGGATGATACATCTTAGGATTCACACTACTGGACTTGCTTCAGATGCTGGATCTGACCTATATTTTCCGGATGAGTGACCAGATTAAAGTTTTTGGAGCAGATCTCATTTCCAAGTAACTATAAGGCCTACGAACCAAACTTGCATGGATGATGCATCAAGGGACGAACAATCTCAAAACTTGCTTCGGATGCTGGATTTGACTTACATTTTCTGAATGAGTGTCTAGTTTTAAGTTTTCAGATAAGTCCATTCCCAAGTAACTGCAAGCCCTATCAGACCAAAATTGCATAAATGTTGCATCTAGGGATGCACACTCCTAGATTATTAGTTTAGTGTGGGACTTTGCCTTACTTAAAGACAACATTCGTTGAGGTGAGCTCTGTAATCTCTGATTACCTATGTTTATTAATTAAGATTGAATTCATTTACTTATTCATTTTATCTTTATGAAATAAAGAAACAGGGTGAACTGCGATAGGGATATTTGTCTAAACTATCAACTTCATCTTCGGTTGGATAAGTAAAATTTTCCTAATGTGTTCCCTTTGATATTTAATGTAATGCATTGGTAAAATACAGGTAATTCCAGGTAGATTCCAGAAGGAGATCAGACTATAATTGCTATCAAAACATATTTCACACCCATTGTTTTATACCTAATTATCAAATGTGTGCAAAATGGGAACACACCGTGTTGACATTGAAAAAAGTGTTGATTTGAATGGACGACGTTGAAATCATATTTAATTGTCCGGAACTTCGAATTTTTCTCGAAGGATCCAACATTCTGTATTTCTTCTACATAATCCCTGGGATGCAGCTATTCTTTTAATTGTCTAACAGAGAAATCTATTCCAAGGAACTGACTCAAAAAAAAACAAACAAACAAACAAACAACAACGAAACAAAACAAAAATTTAAAAAAAAAACCTGCAATTAAACAAAAATTAAAGTGCTTTAATCTAAGTTGCTAATTCATCTAAATCCACATTAACATATTGATCAAAAGCTCTCCAAAGCTTATGCTTTACGTTTTCATAAAACCAATTTAAAATAAGATTTCTGATCGGATCTGGCTTCCACAGATCTGTATTCACCTTCATATTTTGTAAAATAATAATTTTTTAAATCAAATTACTAATTTGTTATAAAAAATTACTAATTTTTTATAACAAATTACTAATTTGTTATATCAAATAAATAATTTGTTATATCAAATTATTAATTTGTTATAACAAATTACTAATTTGTTATAACAAATTAATAATTTGTTATTTCAAATTGATAATTTGTTTTAACAAATTAGTAATCTGTTATAACAAATTAGTAATCTGTTATAACAAATTAGTAATCTGTTATAACAAATTAATAATTTGTTATAACAAATTGATAATTTGTTATAACAAATTGATAATTTGTTATAACAAATTAGTAAGTTGTTATAACAAATTAGTAATCTGTTATAACAAATTGATAATTTGTTATAACAAATTGATAATTTGTTATAACAAATTAGTAATTTGTTATAACAGATTAATAATTTGTTATAACAAATTGATAATTTGTTATAACAAATTAGTAAGTTGTTATAACAAATTAGTAATCTGTTATAACAAATTAGTAATCTGTTTTAACAAATTGATAATTTATTATAACAGATTGATAATTTGTTATAACAAATTAGTAATTTGTTAAAACAAATTAATAAAAGATACTGCTGTGGCCCTATTACGCTTCCGTAAAAAGTACACAGGAGTGGATTTCGACAATTAATGAATTCCTAAATGAGGAAGATCATATTCAACTTGTCTGGGATGAATAAACAGGATTTTTTGAAACAATGCAATTTGGACTGTACAAAGTACACTGACACTTATGTTTCTTTATCCACCAGCGATGATACTGACGTTTAAGGGCCGGTACACACGATAATGCTTGCCTTATAAGTCTAAAACCTTACGTTTTGCAGGACGTACGGATCTAGTGTCCACACGTTAAGGCAAGACTTACAATATTATTACAACATTTCCATAAATCCCACGTGTATTCCAGCCATAAATAGTGCATTCGGACATTAAAATAGAAGAATAGATTACTAGGCTTTGTAATAATTATACCAACAAGTACCTTCACACGTCTTTAAAAAAGAGGAGGAGGTTGAATTGAAGCATTTGTGAATATTTTCATTAGCTTATTCGAAAATACTTTGTGTTCACTTCAGTATACCCACGTGTATGGTTTGATAAAAATAGAATGACATTTGGGCGAATGATTTTTATTGGTTGAGAAGAACGTTTCAGCTAAGTCTTGTATTAAGAGATGGAGCAGTGTTCTATTTGTAAGTCAGCGGGTATGCTATTGAAAGTGTCATAAGAATAGTCCTAAGATATGACTTAAGAGATATCTTAGGACAAAACTTAGGATGGCCCTAAGAGAGTTCTTAAGATCGACATAGAAGCTCTCTTAAGAATGTCCTAACTAGGATAGACTTACGAGATTCTTTAGACAAATCTTAAATATTGTAACATCACAGAAAATGTTTATAATAATTATAGTTATATAATAAAATAAAAAAAAATTATTGGGACTTACAATTTTTTTAATAACTTGTAAAAAGTTAAATTAGAGAGAAGTAGTCATAGAACAATTGTCTACTTCTAAAAACGCTTTCTTATTTTAATTAATAAATTTATTAAAGGGACAACTCTCTCATTCTCTCTCTAAATAAATAAATAAATAAATAAATAAATAAATAAATAAATAATGAAGAAAATATGAAAACATACATTTTGAAAAAGTTTAAAAGTTAAGTTTGTACAAATTCACATTTCAATATTAATACTTGCAAAGCAAATTAGTTTAATAAATTTTATATAATTAACAAACTAAGAAATAAACCCGTCGGGTATTAACTTAGCTTGAGCAAGCAATGTAGCGGACAGAGTCTAGGCAGGGAAATACTGCCTCGATTATAGTAAGATAGCTTTTGACGCGGTATAGAACCTCCTCCATTTCATATAAGGTACAGCGAGCATGAATAGCCCTTGGAAGTGACCTCTTCAAGTTACTGTGTCCCGCTAATCCCGTGTTGGTTAGTGCTATTCTCATTCATTCGTGATCCTCGAGTGAATAATAACTAGTATAGCTTATGGTTTTAACGCATATAAAGAAACATCAAAGCAATATCATAATAGTACGGCAATTTACAATTGGACAAATATTTATGCATAGGTAACGAAGCACTCAGTGTTTTTCAAAGTTGGAGGGAAAGAGGTGGGCAGAGCAACATATTGTAACTAAAATGTACAACCGTATAATAAACGTACAAACAAACAAAAAGAAAAAGTTCCTGATTAACTCTGAGAGACACAAAAAAAAGGAAAATCTCTAAACTCGATATATTTATTGGGGGGGGGGGGGGGTTAGATAAGAAACTTTTTTGTAAAAGGTTTTTGGGGGGAAAGTAATAGGAGGACCCACCTTCCCCCCCCCCCCCCCCCCCAAAAAAATACTACATGTCTGATAAGAAATGAACGATTGCACAAAGTTTGGAGTCTCCTAAGTTCATGTTAGGACGGGTCTTGCAATGTCTTAACTTTAGGAGAAATCCTAAGATATGTCTTTAGTTAGGACAGATTCAATGGCCTCACTTAGGACTAAGATATCTCTTAAGATATGTCTTAGTCCTAATTATAAGATGTCTTCGATAGCATGCCTGCAGACTTATAAGGCTCGAAAAACCGTGTATTAAGGGTGTATACACGGTAAGGCAAGAACTTAAGTTCTATGACTTATGAGGCAAGCCTTATCGTGTGTACCCGCCCTAATTGACGCTTAAATCACTTTCTTAATATTTTTGTATACACCGAGTGTAGTTTTATATCATAATTCAACCGCCTACGTGTATTTGTTGTAGCACTCGGATTTTGCAAAATTATATATATGTATGAACAATTTCTAATTATGTACGTAATAAGCTTAAAGGACTTATCGCATGTTTCTAAATTATTTGAAATTAAAAGCGTAAAACGTTCCTTATGACCACAGTTTATAAATTTTGTGTTTTTACTGCGGATAAACCGCGGTAATTGACCAATTATTGACTCAAATGAAAACCCCTGAATTAAAAATCTAAGTTAATTAGATAGCGATCACGTGACCCTGTGACGTCTCGTAAGTTAAGCAGAAAAGAAATCAAAGTTAAGCCAGCCAAATTAAAAATGTATGCTTATATTTTGTTGGTCTCTAGCATGAAAAAGGCTTTTTAGGTGTCAGTTAATCGTAAAACTTAGTACACCTCGAACACATGCTAATGTATTCATATACTAATCGCACGCTTCAGAGACGCTCCGCCTTCTCATTCAAATAATACAATGACCTACATAGCTGTAATGGTGAAACCGGGATTTTACAGTGAAGTATACGATTTTATTTAATCGATATAATGACTGTATATATTGAAAGTCTTTCTCTCCAAAAAATCTTTTATGAGTATCTACACAGACTATGCTTGAAGACTTTAGCTATAATATAACAATGTTCTGATTTGAAAAGGTAAAATTCTGCATAAAAGGGGCGAGAAAGCAGTGTTATGAGGATTCATTCTTTGTGAATATTAACCCGGTCGTTTCCCACTTGTCATCATTATTTACTGATCTTCCCACAACATACATGTGTCTTTATTAAATCAATAGATCATGGACTTTTTAGCTAATGCTATGGCCATTTGTGCAGTGTGCATAAACTTTTTAGAATATAGGCCATAACTCAAGAACCCCTTGGTCAATTATTGTCAAATTTGTCACAGGGTATCCTTGGCCCAAGGGCTCCCTTTTATACTAAAACTAGGGTTGTGACCCTTAAACAAGGGGAGATAATTAGGAAAATAGAAACAAAAGTACTGGTTGCTAAAAAATCTTTTTCTCAAGAACCACTGAGCAGATTATCACCAAACTTACACAAAAGGATGAGGATATGTTGTAGATTAAAAATTATTCAAGGCATCACCCTGGGGCAAAGGGCGTGGTCTCAAGGTCACTTCAAAGTTGACCAAAAATTACATTTTATTAAACTGTTGATATTGTGTTTACTATAAGGAATAGGATCATCAAGTCTTGTCAGTTGATGCATATAAGGACCTCATATCATGTTAACAGTGACCTACTTTTTAGCTCACCTGAGCCAAAGGCTCAAGTGAGCTTTTCTGATCAAAATTTGTCCGTTGTCTGTTGTCGTTGTTGGCGTAAACTTTTCACAATTTCAACTTCTTCTCCAGAACAACTGGGCCAATTTCATCCAAACTTGGTACAGAGTATCCTTGGGTGAAGGGGATTCAAGTTTGTTCAAATGAAGGGCCACGCCCTCTTTCAAGGGGAGATGATAAAGAATTAGTGAAAAATTAATAGGATCTTTTAAAAATCTTCTTCTCAAGAACCACAAAGCCAGGGAAATTGAAACTCATGTGGAAGCATCCTCAGGTAGTGTAGATTGAAATTTGTTCAAATCATGACCCCCGGGGGTAGGGCGGGGCCACAATGGAGGATCGAAGTTTTACATAGAAATATATAGGAAAAACCTTCAAAAATCTTCTTCTCAAGAACAGCAAAGCCATGATGAGTCATATTTATATGGAAGCATCCTCAGGTAGTGTAGATTCAAGTTTGTTTAAATCATGACCCCAGGGGATACGGCAGGTCCACAATGGAGGATTAAAGTTTTACATAGAAATATATAGGAAAAATCTTTAAAAATCTTCTTCTCAGGAAGAGCAAAGCCCTGATTGATCATATTTATGTGGAAGTATCCTCAGGTAGTGTAGATTTAAGTTTGTTCAAATCATGACCCCCTGGGGTAGGGCGGGGCCACAATGGAGGATCAATGTCTGAAATAGAAATATATAGGAAGGTATCTTCTGATGAAGAACTGCAAAGCCATGATTAGTCATTTTGATATGGAAGCATCCTCAGGTAGTGTAGAAGTTTGTTAAAATGATGACCCCCGGGGCTAGGGATGGGCCACAATGGGGGATCAAATTTTTTTTTACATAGGAACATATTGGAAAATATCTTCTTCTCAAGAAATGAAAATCATGTTTAGTCATTTTGATATGGAAGCATCCTCAGGTAGTGTAAATTCAATTTTTTTTTCAAATGATAACCCCCAGGGGTAGGTTGGGGCCCAATGGGGATCGATCGTTTTACATAAGAACACATAGAAAAAATATTTCTTCTCAAGAACAGAAAAGCTTTGTTTAGTCATATTGATATGGAAGCATCCTCGGGTAGTGTAGATTCAAGTTTGTTCAAATGATGACCTCTGGGATAGGGAGGAGCCACAATGGGGGATCAAAATTTTACAAAGGAATATATGGGAATTTTTTTTTTAAAATCTTCTCATGTACAACAAAGCCATTTGTTATATTGACATGGAAGCATCATCAGGTAGTTTAAAATTCAACCCCCCAACCCCCAGTAATCTTTTCAATACTGAACTGATTTGTGTCTAGCTAATGTGCTCAGGTGAGCGATGTGGCCCATGGGCCTCTTGTTAAATTTTGCGGCCATTCTTTTTCAAAATGATTTAGAGGCATATTTTGAATAGTTCGAGCATCAAACTTTGTCAGTTGATGTATTTTGGGTCCTTGAAGTACGTCGACAAAAAAGTAGGTCACCTTGACCTACTTTTTGAACTTTATGGCTAATCTTTTTCAAAATAATTAAGGATATTAATTTGAATACCGAAAGGTTTAGAATCATTAAATCTTGTAAGATGATGCATCTTGGGGCAATAAAACATATTCATTAAAAAGTAGGTCACAGTGACCTACTTTTTGAACTTTGCAGGCATTCAATTTCAAAGCGTTTTAGAGGCATAATTTGGACATTTTAAGGCCTATGATCATAAAACTTTGTAAGTTAATGCATCTTGGGTCCTCAAAAAAGGTTAACTGAAAAGTAGGTCACCTTGACCTACTTTTCAATTTATATGACTATAATTAAATATTTCAGGTACTAATTGGCTTTGAATCATCAAACTTTGTCAGTTGATGCATCTTGGGTCTTCGGAGTAGGTTGACTAAAAAGTAGGTCAACGTGACCTACTTTTGAAAATTTATGACTTTAATTTAATATTTTGGGTACTTATTGGCTTACAATCATCAAACTTTGTCAGTTGATGCATCTTGGGTCCTTGGAGTACGACAACTGAAAAGTAGGTAACGGTGACCTACTTTTGAAATTTTATGGCTGTATTTAATATTTTTCGGGTACTATTTCCCTAAGAATTGTCAAAATTTGTCAGTTGATGCATTTTGGGTCCTGGGAGTAGGTTGACTGAAAATTAGGTCACCATGACCTATTTTTGAAAATTTATGGCTTTAATTAAATATTTTGGGTACTAATTGGCTTAGAATCATCAAACTTAGTTGATGGGTCCTCAGAGAATGACAAGTGATAAGTAGGTCACCATGACCAACTCTCAGGTACTAGTTGGCTTAAAATCATCTTTGGTTCTCAGAATGTGAATTGGAATTTCAAGGGTTTATCTAAATATACAGGATACTTAGAGGCTTCAAATAGAAGTGATAGGTTTTACAGTTTATCAGAAGAGTGATTCAAGGCCCTTGGGCCTCTTTTTTGGTCATATGCCTAGCTCTCCCTTGAATCAGGAATGGTGATATAAATATTTGAAGAATGATTAAGAATTAAAACAGGTCTTGCACAATCTCTCAAAATTGATTAAGCTCTGTAGTTGAATTAGCTATACTGGTATAGCTTGGTTTTGCTATTCAAAACACTTTGATTTAGCTATTTAATCATACTTTTTTAATGTACATTTTTATCACTATAGATAAAAGTTGCACTATGTTGACATGGGTATAAATTTTAAATTTTCAGCCTTGAGTTTTCTGAAAACAATGCATGAAGGAAAATTGCTTTTCAAAAATTGTCTCCTGAGAATTTGCTATCACAGATATATATATTTTGCATGGGGCTATATACCTGGAGTAATAGCTCTCTCTCTCTCTCTCTCTCTCTCTAACATCTACTTGAGTCAGAATTAAAGTGGAATTATAAGACAATTTTTTTTAATTGATGACTTTTTAGGATTTTACACTAATTCATATTGCAGCAAGAATGTTATCCCTCCCAGATAAAAATGAGTTTGCTCACTGTCTTGTCTTTGATCTATATCTATAATTACAAAAGGACACAGCGAGAAGTCTTTTAACATGGTTTGTTACAAATTTCACTTGGAACTCCTATTAATTTGCTCAAGATCAGTATTTTCAGTAGGCAGAAATGAACTTGATCAATTATGCTTGAAAAGTACTCACTGTGAACAATCTACCTGACTTGTTGAAGACAGATAAACATACCCCTCAGGGTATAATTATCATACAAAGGCCTGTGCAAAATTGAAGTCATAATTAATTCATCATTATCTTAGTTAAAATAGGAAGAAACACACTAGAGGTGTGATGAAATATTTAGAAACACAAAGAGTTTTATTTCTCATGCAAAATATTCTTTTTTGTGTAAAACAATTGTTCAAATGAAGGGCCAAACCTTCTTTTAAGGGGAGATAAGAATGAGTGAAAATTTAATGTTATTTCAAAAATGTTCTAATGAAGAACCACTGGGCCAGAAAAGTTTAAAATTATGTGAAACTTCATTACTTAGTGTAGATTCAACTTTGTCCAAATCATGACCTTCAGGGGTAGGGTGCGGCCACAATAGGGGATCAAAGTTTTGTAAACATGGGAATGTTCAGTAAAACACGCTTATAACAAAGTGCCTGGGACGGACGATTTTGCTTTGTTATAAGTGTAATTGCTTATATCCATTAAGTTTACAATATATTTTAAAGTCACAGGGAATGAAAATCGCTTTGCTGTAAGTATCAATTCATTATAGGCTTGTTTCGCTATAAGCATGCTTTACTGTAAAAGAAAAAAAATTCCTCCTCAAGAACCACTAGGCAAGAAAAGTTGAATCTTATGTGAAAGTTTCATTCCATAATGTAGAAACAAATTTGTTCTTTCAAAACTACTCCTCCTACAGGTTTGATGCAACAAGTAGACTATACTAGTCTACATATTGTTTTTGTCAGTTTTCTTCTTCAATCAAATTTTGTCCGAGCCTTAACAACCCTTTGACATTAAAACTTCAAACTTGAAACATGGAGAGGTGGTATGGAATTTGGGTTGAGGCCACCAAACTTTTTTTACCTTGACCTTTCAATAAGGTCAAGGTCAATCTTTACATAAAAATATAGTCCAGGCTATAACCTGAGAACCCTTTGAGATTAAAATTTCAAATATGTAACATAAAAAAAAGACATTTACAAAAGATGCACTGCACTAAAATTTTGACCTTGACTCCTTTCTTCATTCAAGGTCAAATTGAGAAAAACACCTCCAAACCATAACTTAAGAACCTTTTGACATTAAAACTTCAATCTTGGAACATGGAGAGGTGGTATGGAGAAAGGGTGCATGCAAACAAAATTTTTTACCTTGTTTTTATGCCCAGCCATGAATATGGCTGGTGCATATAGTGTTTGCCATGTCCATCTTCCGTCCTTTCATCCTTCTGTCTTTCTGTCTTTCCATCACGCTTTACGTTTAGCTCTGTTCAAAGCTCAGTTTCAAAGAAACTATCAAAGATATTTTTATCAAACTTCATATGCTGATAGATATTGATGAGACCTATGTAACTGCGTCAACATTTTTTGACCTTCACTTTTCCTTTGACCTTGACCTCACTTTTCTTAAATTAGTGTTTAGCTAAGTTTTAAAGATACCATTCAAGATAGTATAATTAAACTTCTTGCATTGATACATACTGATGTAAGCTATTCAACTCCATCAACATTTTTTGACCTTTACCTTTCCTTTGACCTTGACCTCACTTTTCTTGAATTAGTGTTTAGCTCAGTTTTAATGAAATCATTCAAAATATTTTTATCAAACTTCATATGCTGATACATACTAATGAGAGAGATATCAACTGCATCAATATTTTTTGACCTTGACATTTCCTTTGACCTTGACCTCACTTTTCTTAAATTAGTGTTTAGCTCACTTTTAAAGATAACATTCAAGAAAGGGTAATCAAACTTCATATGTTGATACATACTGAAGTAAGATATTGAACTGAATCAACATTTTTGACCTTGACCTTTCCTTTGACCTTGACCTCACTTTTCTTAAATTAGTGTTTAGCTCAGTTTTAATGAAATCATTCAAGATATTTAAATCAAACTTCATATGCTGATACATACTAATGAGAGCTATTCAACTGCATCAAAATTTTTGACCTTGACCTTTCCTTTGACCTTGACCTCACTTTTCTTAAAGTTCTGTCAAAATTCATCAATGGGAATATACACTTCATTTGATCACTGAAAAATGACTGAAATATTGCCTACTCTGTGTTAACAATAATAATCAATCATAATCAATTCAAAAGATGATTAGGCTGTTGTGTAAAATGTAGGAGGAGTTCTGGAAACCAGGGTCTTTATGTATAAAAAAAACATCATTTTTCGACCCCCATTTGACCCCCAGGGTGAAAATGAAAATTCCGAAACCTTATTGCACAACTACAGTACACCACTAACCACCTCCTAAAAGATGATTAGGCTACTGTGTAAAATGTAAGAGGAGTTGAGGGAACCAGGGGCCTTTTTGCATAACAAACGTCATTTTTTGACCCCCATTTGATCCCCAGGGTGAAAATGAAAATTCCGAAACCTTACTGCACATCTACATGACACCACCAACCATCTCCCAAAAGATGATTAGGCTACTGTGTAAAATGTAAGAGGAGTTTGAGAAAGAAGAGTGTGACAGACGGACGGACAGACGAACAGACATGAGTAACAACAATATACCCGAACTTTCTTTAGAAAGTGCGGGTATAAAAACTATTATCATTATATGATTTTCTGATTTTTATTTTGGAGAATAAAGATACAAAGAACATTTTTACCAAATAGATCTATCAATTACCAGATCTGTCTGTGCTTCAGATCTATATTTCTATGGTCAGGAGTGCAACACATTTTTTTAAAGATTATAGTTGTGTGACGTAAACACTTCTATTCATACTTAGAAGTATTCATTGATTAATAATGATCTTTTTGTATAATTATACCCCCCTCAAACAAAGTTTAGGGGGATATATTGGAATCAGCATGTCCATCCGTCTGTCCGTCTGTCTGTCTGTCTGTCTGTAGACGAGATTTTGTTCGGACCATTTCTTGGAAATCCTGAGAGAATCGTGGTCACGAACCCGAAGTACAATTTGTACTTCATAATAAACTTGCTTACATGAAAAGAGAAAATTAATGAATAAGGTATTGTTCAAATATAATTAAAGCTGTAAAATTTTATGCTACATTTCAGTTTTTTTTCTGACTACAGTCACCCGGCCTATTCATAGGGCGTTATAAGCTAATTTTTACACAGGTATTTGGACCTTATTGATATGTAAAAACGAGTAAATTACATATTTTACATATCAATAAGGTACATACATATTTAGAAACCAAGACCAAAGTACCTGCATGTGAATTTTTACCCCCCCCCCCTCAATTTATCAGTAAAATGTGCATATGCGGTGCTTTTATCCTTGACGGAAATGAAATAAGAGCATAAGTACAATATCCATAACTCAGTATAACAGGTTTCAAAATAAACATCAATTAATAAAATTGTTATTATCAAGTTTTTACAAAAAGGGGGTGGGTGGGGTGGATACGTACATCTACTCCATGCAGGATTTTGAACAAAGTATTTCTTCCTGCTATAAGCCTATAGGCTGTCGGTAGAAACTACAATATATTTATTATTGGAATTTTTCTGTCGGTAGTGGTATATATTCAATTCCCCACGCTTGCACTGGATTTCATCTAGTACAAGAGAAGATACTCAATCAAGGTCTAGATTTAATCATTTATACCCCTTTTACCATTTGGAAGCATAAAAAACTATAATATCTTGTGATTTTGTATTTTAGAAAGTCTTTTAAGGTATAATGATATTTTCTTTTTTCAAAAGAAATTTTACTAATAAAAATTCTGAAACTTTTTAATCCAATTGTCTATTCTATTGCCACTTCAGGATTTTAAACTAGAATGCATGTGCAATATGATGATATAAGTGAAAAAAATATGTTAGAACTAGTTGAATTTTCCCAAAAAATTTCAGTTTGGTGGGCATTTTTTTTAACTCACCCATTTTTTTTTTTTTTTTTTTTTTTTTTTTTTTTTTTTTTTTTTTTGCTGACATCCTAATCAATACATGTAAGACATTCGGTATAATAAAATCCTGGACATCAAGCAGTCAAACTGTTGACATGATATAAGCATTGAGCCCTTTACCAAAATCATGATTTTTTTTGGCCCCAGGGTCAGGGGTTCTGGAGTTAGGGTGGGGCTCTAATGATCTTATAGTAAAAATGCATAAATTCTTTAAAAATCTTCTCTCCCCCTGTACATAAAGAGATAAATAAGGTGTATGGTTATGATGATTAAGGGTGTCTTTTCCAAAAGTTGTGAAATTTTTGGCCCTGGTTGAGAGGTTCTGCAAGAGGGGGGGGGGGGGCTCTATTGATTATATAGTTAAAATGCATTATTTCTTCTTCTCTGCTCCTAGGTATTTAGCAGATAATCCAAGTTTATAGTTATGATGAGCAAGGATGCCTCTTTCAAATTGTGAAATTTTTGGCCCCAAGGTGAGGGGTTCTGCAGGAGTGGGGGCTCTATTGATTACATAGTGAAAGTGCATATTTCTTAGAAATTCTTCTTCTCTGCTCCTGGATATTTAGCAGATAAACCAGGTATGAAGTTATGATGAGCAAGGGTGCCTCTTCCAAAATTGTGAATATCTTGGCCCCTGGGTCAGGGGTTCTGGTTTTAAGGATGGGCTTTATTGATTATTTTGTGAAACTTTATCAATTCTTTGAAAATCTTCTTCTTTGCCCCTGGATATTTAGCAGAACCACGTTATGAACTCAGTAATGTACCCCATAAACATAAAAAATCAAAACTTCATACAGATCCAATACGGAGTGATTTTGTGCTTAAACAAGTCACGAAATCTGTTGAAATAACTGCCTTAAGATACGTAGGGGACTCTAAAATAGTAATATACAAAAATGAAAAAAAATTCATTGACAGGATTTTTTTGGCTCAAGATCCTGCTCCTCCTTAAGCTAAAATCTCATGCAATAACTTAAGATTTTTGTGAAAAGAGCTACACGGCCTTAAGTTTGTCTTGATGATCTGCAGATTATAATCCCTAGGATTGTTTTTCATCAAGTTAATCAATATTTTTGTATAACAGATTCAGGCTGATGCTAAAGTTAAAAAATATGCAGGCCCTGTTGATTGTGCAAAGCAACTATACAGAGAAGGGGGTATTCGGAGTATTTACAGAGGAACAGCTGCCACTTTACTTAGAGGTAAACCAATTAATTTCAAAAATATCAACTTTGACCAGATTTTAAACCAAAATAGATCTTTTAATTTACAGTGTATGTCAAATTTGGTTGAGTTGTTATATTTATTTCACATTCATGATGAAATATGAAAGTAATGAACAGTAATTAAGCTTTTAAGTCAATTGGAACAAATTGAGAGCAGGGTAAACCAGACCTCTAAAAATATCAGAGGTGGCATCAGGTGCCAAAGAGGAGTAAGATCCCCTTGTTGACAGATTACACATGCTTCTTGTCATAGAGCATTCTCCTGCTGATTGAATTAGCTGGGAGACATAAGCTCCATATGCAGGTGATAATGGTGCAATGCTACATAAATTAGGGAAGATGAGATTAGAAAGGTTGAAGTCATCACATTTGTCATAAATTTTTGTTGTAAGGTTACCATTAATTATGCCCCCGTATCGAAATTTCGGGGGTATATAGTTGTTGCCCTGTCTGTCTGTCTGTTTGTCCACAAAAACTTTAACCTTGCCCATAGTTTTTGATTGGTTGGAGCTATGGCTTTCATATTTCACATGTGTATTCCTTGTAACAAGACCTTTATTTGGGTACCACCATATTTGATCTTTTGACCTTGACCTTGGAGTTTGACCCAGTTTTGCAAAATTTTACCCAACTTTAACCTTTGCCATAACTTTTTAACAATTGGTGTAGGGCTTTCATATTTCACATGTGTAATGCTTGTGACAAGACCTTTCTTTGGATACCAATAACTCTGACCTTTTGACCTTGACCTTGGAGTCTGACCTACTTTTGAAAAACTTTAACCTTGGCCATAACTTTTAAATGGTTGGTGCTAGGGCTTTCTTACTTCACATGTGTAATCTTTGTGACAACACCTTTCTTTGGATACCAACAACTTTGACCCTTTGTCCTTGGAGTTTGACCTACTTTTGGAAAACTTTAACCTTGGCCATAACTTTCAAATGAATGGTGCTAGGGCTGTCATACTTCACATATGTAATCCTTGTGACAAGACCTTCCTTTGGATACCAACAACTTTGACCCTTTGACCTTGACCTTGGAGTTTGATCTACTTTTGGAAAACTTTAACCTTGGCCATTACTTTTGAACAGTTGGTGCTAGGGCTTTCATACTTTACATATGTTATCCTTGTGACAAGACCTTTCTTTGGATACCAACAACTTTGACCCCTTGACCTTGAAGTTTGATCTACTTTTGGAAAACTTTAACCTTGGCCATAACTTTGTAACAATTGGTGCTAGGGCTTTCATATTTCACATATGTAATCCTTGTGACAAGACCTTTCTTTGGATACCAACAACTTTGACCCTCTGACCTTAACCTTGGAGTTTGATCTACTTTTGGAAAACTTTAACATTGGCCATTACTTTTGAACAATTGGTGCTAGGGCTTTCATATTTCACATATGGTATATAATCCTTGTGATAAGACCTTTCTTTGAATACCAACAACTTTGACCTTGGAGTTTGACCCACTTTTGAAAAACTTCAACCATGGCCATAACTTTTGAATGGTTGGTGCTAGGGCTTTCATACTTCACATGTGTAATCCTTGTGATAAGACCTTTCTTTGGATACCAACAATTGTAATTCATTGACCTTGACCTTGGAGTTTAATGTACTTTTGAAAAACTTTAACCTTGGTCATAACTTTTGAAGGATTGGTGCTTTGGCTTTCATGTTTCACCTGTCTATTTCTTGGGAAAAGATCTTTTCTTGGGCACCATTAATTTTGACATTTGACCTTGACCTTGATGTTTGACATACTTTTGAAAAAACTTTAACCTTTTCCATATCTATTCAATGATTGCTGCTAGGGCTTTCATATTTCACAGGTATATTCCTCGAAACAAGACCTTACTTTGGGTACCAACATATTTGATTTGCATTTGAGAAAGTTAAAACTATGCTATAAGTTGCCATAAGGGGGCATCAGTGTTTCACAAACACATCTTGTTTTTCTTAGTAAATATCGAAAAAATATAATACAGCAAAACTCATTTAGTACGAACAAGGATATAGCAAATTCACTGATATAGTGAAGTTTTTTGTGGTCCCTGGCAAAATTCATAAAAATTCTTTGTAAAATTTTATAATTATATATAGGCCAAAGTTTTTTTTTCACTTGGTTTACGATTCCGCTGACCCTAATTTTCACAAATCATGAAAATAAAAATAACGTCTTTTCCGACATATTTTTCCGGATTTTTGTCAGCTGAACTGGTGGGTTTTAAATTTTAGAATGCATCTTAGTCAAATAAGCGCTTACAAATATATGAGACCTTTACAAACATTTAGGTGACCGTAAATAAACACATGTGCTAACCAAAAATGGCGGCTCTGTCATGTAACAAGGTAATTCCTCACTGAAAGCAATGACACACACTTAAAGAACTTTTTCTGCATGTAAAAGTGAATAAAATCTTGGATAAATGATCCCTTTCTCCAATTGCAATGTCTCAATTGGCTAAATTCATACCGTAATATTGGAGAGTGTATGCCCAACCCTGATCGACCTAGCAGACACGGATACACCTATAGATAATAAGGATTTATCAGTGCCTTCTCAGGGGCCGAAGTTCGGCCCATTCCCAATTGAAAATGAGTTCACTTTTTCCTAATTTGGCAGTATTTTTTCTCAATTGGTGAACAATGCTTTTATTTTTAATTATCTTGGGAAAACACTAAGTAAAATTGTCAGATTGTCTGTAATTTTAACTCATTTAGCAAAGCTGGAGTCATAACACATGTTTAAAAACACTGTAAAAACATCGCCAACTTTTAATCCGAATTTCCTCTGTTTTTCTAAAAATGATGATATTGTGTAATTATATAGATTTATTAAGTTATTTCCACCTACTCATTTGATCTGCGAGTTAATGGTAAGGACTTAAGGCATTATTTCAGTTATAGAAAAATATATTTTCAATGCATTAATACATATTAAAAGAGGACTTTTAGAAAATGCGTACTTAGTATAATTTTTTGCAGGAGGTTTATAATCTCCAGAAACAGATACTATAATGATCTAAATTGAAATCTCATACACACATGTACATGTACTACCCAAGTTGTATAAATGCTTTATACTCATTGAAGTCCATTTTACTTTTATTAGTCTATTATTCATAATTGATTTTGTACGAATAAGATGGATCGTATTTAATTGTCATTTGGTTGCCCAAATTAGAGTTCGTGCTGAAATGTTAAATGAATTACCCCTGAGTACATGATTTAAGCAACATTTTAAAAAAAATTTGCAATTTCATCAAACAGCCGATAATTTTTTCCCAATTCCCCCAAAATGGTGTTTCCCAAAATAGGCTGATAAATCCATGGATAATAGTTAGGCCAGTTTAGTGTTGAGAGATACATCTTAATAGTTGAAGCAACGTTGACTGGTATTTCACTGGATAAATTCAAATGTGTATAAAACATTTGTTAGTTTATAGAAGTAAATTCAATATACAAATCTTTGCAAATTTCATACTCAATTGAGATTAAAGTCCTTTGAATTACTAATAAATAATGAGCATTGCCTACTGTACAGGTACATAACAAACATTTAAAGAAGGACTTGATTGAGAAATTATTAGGCTTTTTTGCCGCAGGTTGAACATTAAATTTGATAGCAGCATGATCAAATTATTATAACCTTTATTTCAACGTCAATTACTTTTAATATTGTTAAACACTTCAATTGTATTTTTCTTCAATCTAAATTTAACTTGAATTTGGATCCTTATTTTTAGTTTGTGGGGATACCAAGGTTTATAACACATCACATATCACTGAAGAGCACAAAATGTTGAACATCATGAACCAAGCACTGATTGACAAACAAAAATCAGAACTATATGTAAATGAAAATGACATTCAGTCTAAAGTTAGAAATGAATTAAAATTAAATAAAAAGAGTTATGTGATCTAGACAATAAAACTTAAAAGTACTATTGACGTGTATTATTTATATTAAAATAAAAATTGCTGTTATTTTATAATGAAATTGTTGAATCCAAAATTATTTTTATTTTTATTTTTCGACCACCCAATGCATTTTTTTGAGACAGAAAATCGTAAACCAAAAAAAATAAAAACTTTGGCCATAGTGAACTGATTTTGAGTCCTGTAGAGGTTAAAAATTATGAAATTTACATCTTTTATTTTCAAAGATCACAAAATTTGATTTATTGAACTGACATTATTTTCGTTAAGTATTTGTATATAAAATTCAGTTCATAATAAAACATAAGTTATCAAAGGTATATTTTGTAATAATTGCTTCCCAAACATATTCTGTAAAAATACTTGAAGGAAAACGTGTATATTGCGAATTTGCTCTATATACTGATACAAATTCATGATATGGATATAACAAATTATGGATATAATGAAGTAAATTCACAGGTCCCCAGGACTTTGCTGTAACCGAGTTTTACTGTAGTCTGGTCCTGATCTTTGAAAAGGTCAAAGGCTAGAAATAGCGTTTTAATTGCAAATAATTATTATTTGGTCCAACATAGTTTTTTAACCTATATCGAGTATGCTGAATCCAAAAAAATATGCTGGCTTTCATAAAATGACGTTAACAAGGTCAAAATGGCGGACATCCAATTTTTCTAATTATTAACTCACCTGAGCCAAAGGCTCAAGTGAGCTTTTTTGATCCAAATTTGTCCGTTGTCTGTTGTCGTCATCTTCCTTGTTGTCAACGTCATTGTTGTAAACTTTTCACATTTTCATCTTCCTCTAAAGAACCACTAGGCCAATTTCAACCAAACTTGCCACAAAGTATCTTAGGTAAAGGGGATTCAAGTTTGTTCAAATGCTTCCAAGGGGAGATAATTTTCAATTTGTGAAAAATTAATGGCATCATTTAAAAATCTTCTTCTCAAGAACCACTGTGCTTGAAAATATGAAACCAGGGATTTATCAGCCTATTTTGGGAAACACCATTTTGGGGGAATTGGGAAAAACTTATCAGCAATTTCATGAAATTGGGAAAAATATAAAAAATCTTTCTTTATCATGTATTTATGTGTAGATCATTTAATTAATATTTCAGCATAAATTCTAATTGGGCAACCAAACAGACAATTAAATATGATCCATCTTCATCATACAAGATCAATTATGAATAACAAACTAAGAAAACCAAAAGTTACTTCAATGAATGTAACTTAGGGTAGTGCATGTTAATTTGTATGAGAATCCAATTTAGGTCATATTCTCAAAGTCCCCTTTTAATAAGTGAAAATGCATTGAAAATATATTTTTCTATCTGAAATAATGCCTACAGCTCTTACCATTCACTTGTAGATAAATTGAGTAGGTGAAAATAACTTAATAAATCAATAATACTACACAATATCACCGTTCTCAGAAAAAACAGAGGAAATTCGGGATAAAAGTCGGTGATGTTTACAGTGTTTTTAAAAATCTGTTATGACTGTAGCTTTGCTAGATGAGTTAAAAGAGGAAAATTACAGCCAATCTGACAGTTTTACTCGGTGTTTTTACAAAATAAGCATTGTTCACCAATTGGGAAAAATTGTAACCAAATTGGGAAAAATTGAACTCATTTTCAATTGGGAATCGGCTGAATTTTGGCCCCTTAGAGGGTTCTGATAAATCCCTGGAAACTTATATGGAAGTATCCTCGGGTAGTGTAGATTCAAGTTTGTTCAAATCATGACTCCCAAGGGAAGGGTAGGGCCACAATGGACGATGAAAGTTTTACATAGAAATATATAGGAAAAATCTTCTCAAGAACTGCAAAGCCATGATTGGTCATATTTACTGTAAACCAACTTTTATTCGCGTGCGAGAGATTTTTGCGAGGTTCGCAAGAGCCTCGTCATCGCGAATATTTCTCGCAGCGAACCGGTCCTTAAAGTCTCTTTTTCTATTAACAACAGATCCAAAAAAGGCTTGATCGCGAAAATTAATCGTCGCGAACTAGTTTATCCCCGGTAAATCGTGAAATAAAGTCGTCGCGAATAAAAGTTGGTTTACAGTATATGGAAACATCCTCAGGTAGTGTAGATTCAAGTTTGTTCAAACCATGACCCCGGGGGTAGGGTGGGGCCACAATGGGGGATCAAAGTTTTACATAGGAATACATAGGAAAAATCTTTATAAAACTTCTCAAGAACAGCGAAGCCATTATGAGTCATATTTAAATGGAAGCATCCTCAGGTAATGTAGCTTCAAATTTGTTGAAATCGTGATCCCAGGAGAATAGGGGGGCCATAACAGGGGATCACAGTTATACAAAGGAATACAAAGGATATATCAATAAAAATTTTCTTCTTAAGAACAGCAAAGCCATTATTTATCATATTAATTCAAAAGCATCCCTATGAAGAATGATTCAAGTTAGTTAACCCCCCCCCCCCCCCCCAACCAGTTATATATTTAAACTTTTCAGACTGAACTGATTTCTGTTTTTTTCCTTGCCAGAGTGCTCAGGTGAGCGATGTGGCCCCTGGGCCTCTTGTTTCTGAATGTTGTTCAAATAGAAGTAAAAAATGTGTGAATATCTTAATGAGCATAATGCAACTTTAAAAATAATAATAGAACTTTAATCCATAAAATTTAACTGTTTCATTTGAAAGTTGTGTTAATTATCTCAAAATGATGAATGCGTGAATTTCTAAAAATACTCAAACTGCTTTAAATTCCGAGTCATTTTGCTGAAAATAAAAGAAAATAAACTACAGTTTACACTATAGAATTAATAAAATATTGTTTAAATATTCAATAAAACTTTTAAGACATTGTTGTTAATGACTTATGGTTTTATGACATGGGTTTTTGTTTTATGACTTCTATTATTAGGACAAACTTTTGACATAGACCAAGAACTTTACCTTTTACCTGTTTCATCATCTTCTCAATATAAAAAGATATCAATATTATACAGTAATTGCTGTTTAGAAGACAATTTGATGATCAGGCTGCCTGAAGAGCAGTATTCCCCGAGCCCAAATGGTGGATATTGTACTTTGAAGGTTGCTAAATCATCTTGTTGGAATTTTTTGATCTATTTTTAGTACAGTGTAGAAAAAAATAAATATTAATGTTCACCTGGAAGGTCTAAAGCAACTTTACATAGTATGATTTTTACAATGTTGGATCACAACCAATCAGAGAGCTAGAAATTATTAAATCATATCATAAATTTGAATGTAATATTTATGAACATGATTAAGGATTATCAAAACCAGTACAGTGGGTCCCGTTTTATCCAGTAGTCAAGTTGTCAGTCTAATTTTATCAGAATAGCCTATTATTAGAATAATAGATTGCTCCATACCGAGTCTAACGAAAGATGTATAGAGTTACATGTGTTGAAAATACATCGTAGCAAATTTCAAACTTGCACTTTTATTTTCGTTTGATTAGTTTACTCGGTGACTTTCCAAAAATAAATTATTTCACTAGTCTTACTTATGATATGATAACATTTTTCAAATAAATTTGACGTATGAAATATATTCTTTGATAGTTATTGCATCTTTATTCATCACATGTTTACATTCCTTCTTTTTTTTTTTTTTGATGGTCACCATTTTGGAAATGGAAGTAGAACTAGAAACTCTTTGCAAGCAATGAGAGGTCTTCCGTCCGATTCTGAAAATAAGAATGAAAATTCAAGCTGAAAAAGTGATAAAAGAAATTCAGACACTCTTGAGATTTAACCCTAGTCGTCAGCATGAAAATCCAACGTGCTAATCATTCACTTTTTTACATCACTTCCTTTCACGACCGGAGGTAACAGCGATGCAAGATTTTCTCACAATTCAAATAAACTGATGACTGACTATCAGTCCTGAAAGTTTTAGACTTCAGTCGTTTACTGTTGCTGAGCAATATTGTGAGAACAAATTCTAATTTCGAGGACAGGTAAACACGCGACCAGAAGTGAATTTTATGAAAATCTCTGACTTTTCTCTAGACATTTGCAGTATTTACAACATACATAAAATTATTTCAAGTACTTTGTCAATAAGTGATATTTATGAGAAAGTTAAATATCAAAATAACGTAATTATATCCTAAAATCGGAAGTTGACGTTTTTGTTTCCGGTGGAATTTAACATATTTCAAAACAGCGAAAGAGATGAAATAAAGTGATGCAAGTTTTAATTAAAAAAAAAAAAGTTTAATTTTTTGATTTCTTTGATTACTTCCTATGACAATTTGAAGTGATGACTGACGTGTTTAACCCAAATGGTTTCGCCTACTCCTCAAGGTCTATTACTCATAAAAGTTTGGTGTTTTAATCTTTTACCTGTTTCTGAGATCTCGCTCAGACAACTTCTCATTTTGAGGACAGGAAAACATGTGACCGGAAGTGAATTTTTGAAAGATATTTAAGGTTACTCTAGACATTTTGCACTCTGAATAACATATTTAAAATTCATTTCAAATACTTTATCTATAAAAAATATTTATGGGAAAGTAAAATACTCAAATTATTTAGTTTTTCTCTGATAACCAGAAGTTGTCCTTTTTGTTTTCAGTGGGACCAACATCTTTCGAATCTGCGAAAAAGATGCAATAAAGTGATGCAATTTTTAATTTTAAAAAAAGTTGAAATTTTAAGATTTTTTTGATCACTTCCTGTGATGACCAGAAGTGATTGCTGATGCTCTGAACCCAAATGGTTTTGCCTACATCTTAAGGTCTGTTGCTCATAAAAGTTTGGTGTCTTAATCTCTTACCGTTTCCGAGATCTTGCTCAGCACACAACCAGAAGTGAATTTTACAAAGATATTTGACGTTACTCTAGACATTTGCAGTTTAAATAACATATTCAAAATTCATTTCAAATACTTTATCTACAAAAGATATTAATGGGAAAGTTCTTGTAGTTCAAGTGAGCTTTTCTGATCAAAATTTGTCTGTTGTCTGTCGTTGGCATTGTCGTCGTCGTCGTTGTAAACTTTTCACAATTTCATCTTCTTCTCCAGAACCACTGGGCCAATTTCAGCCAAACTTGCCACAAAGCATCCATGGCTGAAGGGGATTCAAGTTTGTTCAAATGAAGGGCCATGCCCTCTTTCAAGGGGAGATAATAGAGAATTGGTGAAAAATTAATAGCATCTTTTAAAAATCTTCTTCTCAAGAACCACAGAGCCAGGAAAGATGAAACTCATGTGGAAGCATCCTCAGGTAGTGTAGATTCAAGTTTGTTCAAATCATGACCCCCGGGGGTAGGGCGGGGCCACAATGGGGGATCAAAGTTTAACAGAAATATATAGGAAAAACCTTTAAAAATCTTCTTCTCAAGAACAGCAAAGCCATGATGAGTCATATTTATATGGAAGCATCCTCAGGTAGTGTAGATTCAAGTTTGTTCAAATCATGACCCCCGGGGGTAGGGCGGGGCCACAATGGGGGATCAAAGTTTAACATAGAAATATATAGGAAAAATCTTTAAAAATCTTCTTCTCAAGAACAGCAAAGCCATGATGAGTCATATTTATATGGAAGCATCCTCAGGTAGTGTAGATTCAAGTTCGTTCAAATCATGACCCCCGGGAGTAGGGCGGGGCCACAATGGAGGATCAAAGTTTTACATAGCAATATATAGGAAAAATCTTTAAAAATTTCTTCTCAAGAATAGCAAAGCCATGATGAGTCATATTTATATGGAAGCATACTCAGGTAGTGTAGATTCTATTTTGTTCAAATAATGACCCCCGGGGGTAGGGTGGGGCCACAATGGAAGATCAAAGTTTTACAAAGAAATATATAGGAAAAATCTTTAAAAATCTTTTTCTCAAGAATAGCAAAGCCATGATGAGTCATATTTAGATGGAAGCATCCTCAGGTAGTGTAGATTCAAGTTTGTTCAAATCATGACCCCTGGGGGTAGGGCGGGGCCACAATGGAGGATCAAAGTTTTACTTAGAAATGTAAAGGAAAAATCTTTAAAAAAAATCTTCTCAGGAACACAAAGCCATGATGGGTCATATTTATTTGGAAGCATCCTCAGGTAGTGTAGATTCTATTTTGTTCAAATCATGACCCCCGGGGGGTAGGGTGGGGCCACAATGGAGGATCAAAGTCTTAAATAGAAATATATAGGAAAATATCTTCTTCAGAAGAACTGCAAAGCCATGATAAGTCATTTTGATATGGAAGCATCCTCAGGTATAGTGTAAATTCAATTTTGTTCAAATGATGACCTCCGGGGGTAGGGTGGGGCCCAATGGGGGATTGAATATTTTACATAGGAACATATAGGAAAATATCTTCTTCTCAAGAACTGAAAATCATGTTTAGTCATTTTGATATGGAAGCATCCTCAGGTAGTGTAAATCCAGGAATTTCGTAACGGGGTGGGAGTAGAGGCAGTGGGTCTGGGGGCTGCATTGAAGCGATGTGGCCCATGGGCCTCTTGTTTACATCACGGAAGTACCGGAAGTAACGGTGATACAAAATTTTCTCACAATTCAAATAAACTGATGACTGACAATCAGTCCTGAAAGTTTTAGACTTCAGTCGTTTACTGTTGCCAAGCAATATTGTGAGATCAAATTCTAATTTTGAGGACAGGTAAACACGAGACCGGAAGTGAATTTTATAAAAATCTCTGACTTTTCTCTGGACATTTGCAGTATATACAACATACCTAAAGTCATTTCAAGTACTTTATCGATGAGCAATATTTATGAGAAAGTTAAATATGAAAATAAAGTAGTTTATCTCCTAAAACCGGAAGTTGATGTTTTTGTTTCCGGTGGAATCTAACATATTTCAAAACAGCGAAAGAGATGCAATAAAGTGATGCAAGCATTAATTTAAAAAAGAAAAAATAATTTTTTTTTAGATTTCTTTGATCACTTACTGTGACAAGCGGAAGTGACGACTGACGCGTTTAACCCAAATGGTTTTGCCTACTCTTCAAGGTCTATTACTCATATAAATTTGGTGTTTTAATCTTTTACCTGGTTTTGAGATCTCGCTCAGACAACTTCACATTTTGAGGACAGGAAAACAGGCGACTGGAAGTGAATTTTTGAAAGATATTTAAGATTACTCTAGACATTTGCAGTCTGAATAACATATTTAGAATTCATTTCAAATACTTTATCTAGAAAAAAATATTGATGGGAAAGTGAAATACTCAAATTATGTAGTATTTCTCTTATAACCGGAAGTTGTTGTTGTTTTTGTTTCCGGTAGGACGAACATCTTTCAAATCTGCAAAATAGATGCAATAAAGTGATGCAATATTTAATTAAAAAAAGAAAAGTTGAAATTTTTGATTTCTTTGATCACTTCCTGTGACAACTGGAAGTGACGGCTGATGCTTTGAACCCAAATGGTTTTGCCTAAATCTTAAGGTCTGTTGCTCATATAAGTTTGGTGTCTAAATCGCTCACTGTTTCTGAGATCTTGCTCAGACAACTTCTCATTTTGAGGACAGGAAAACACGCAACCGGAAGTGAATTTTACAAAGATATTTGACATTACTCTAGATATTTGCAGTCTAAATAACATATTTAAATTCATTTCAAATACTTTATCTACAAAGGATATTAATGGGAAAGAAAAATATTAAATCATGTAGTTTTTCTCTTATAACCGGAAGTTGTGGTTTTTGTTTCCAGTTGGACCAACATATTTTGAAACTACAAATGAGATGCAACAATGTGATCAAGAAAATATTCAAAAAAGAAAAGTTGAAAATTTCGATTTCTTCACCTCCTATGACGACCAGAAGTGACGGTTGATGCTCTTAACCCAAATGGATTTCCCTACTAATTAAGATCTATTACTCCTATAAGTTTGGTGTCTTAATCTCTTACCGTTTCTGAGATATGACTCGAACAAAATATTTTTGAAAAAATGGAAATCAGAAATATCTGACGACGGCTTGTAAATTTTGAAAAAATGAAAAAAATATCTGGGGGTATTTTCATTCTCTATCATCCCTGAAAATTTCAAGAAAATCCGTCTAGCCATCTCTGAGAAATCCTGCTGACAAGAAAAGGGAAAAAAAAATAAGAAGAAGAACTAGAAACTCATTGCGAGCAATGAGAGGTCTTCCGTCCGATTTTGAAGATAAAAATGTAAATTCAAGCTGATAAAGTGACACTCTGGAGATTTAACCCTGGTCGTCAGCCTGAGAATCCAACGTGCTAACCATTATGTCATTTCAACTCCCACTTCAAAGTGAATTTGACAGATATCAAGAGTTTGGATTTCTGAATTCGAAAACAAATTATATATTTAGTATTTTGAAAAGAGGCTCTCTTAAGGACCCTCTATACACTGACGAAAAATGTTTTTTTGAACTTTGAGAAAATTATATAGTGTAAAGGAGGATATTTTGAAATTAACTAATTCATTTTTAATATAGGGAGCGTGCCTTTTTTATCCAGGAAAAATCTTAAAGATAATGAAGTAATTATAAATAAAATTCGCTTTTGCCTACTCAAATCGAGAAAATACATGCAAATAAAGTTTTCAACTACTCCATCTTGGTCTAATATAATGTTTAGAATACTTGGATTTATTTTAAATTATGTCATAAAGTGCAGATTTATTCTATTTCTATATCAAATGATTGGTCAGTCTAACTACACAAAAGTACCCTGAAATTAGGGTGGAGTGTAGAGAGGGTCCTTAACCCTACAAATATTACAGAAAAATATTGAAGTTGAAAAAATCGATTTTTTAAATTCACTTCTGGAAGCGACCGGAACTAACGACGACACATGAAAAGGTCCCTTCGCCAATCTAGAAATCATGTTCTATCATCTCTAACAAAAAAAACAAAAAAACTCAACATCATTTATAAAGTTGAAAACGTAAAATTTAAGCAAACAAATTCGGGATTAAACCCAGATCGTCTTCGTGAAAATTCAATATGGAAGCCACTACACCAGCGCAATTTTACCAGCCATCATCAATGCTTACTTTGTATCATTGCCTGAAGTAACAAGTGTCAGGGAGGTTAAAAGTTTTTTTATATAGTGCGGAATTATAGAATGAGAGCTAGCTAGCCAAATTTTGTGCAAGCAGATTCACATCGGAATTCGTTACTTGAGTTTAAACAATAACAAATAAACCATTACTGATGAACTGATGTTTTACTTCCTTTATTCGTTGTGTATTCAACTTTTTATTCCATGCAATTCCATATACCTTTATTTCATACAAACGTGTCCGTGTAATCTTTTTCTGCACTTCTGCATCAGACCATTTTTCTACTATGAAAGAAGAGTCACGATACATTACGTCACGAGGAAATCTTCGCGCATTTTCTTTGAAATCTATGTTCTATTGAATAGTCTCCATTCTCATATATATTATTGTATGTACCGTACAAATAACTCATTTTATTGCATTTGGAGGTCAGAGTATTTATGTTTTCAAAGACAGATTATCCATTTCATAATCTGAAAGATCCAACAATTCCTTCATATTTCATTGATCCTTATGGTAGTTTCGTTCAACAAGACACTCGGCTGTTTCCGTAAACTCCGACTTGCCAATCGGCAATCCTCGACTGACTCCGCCACGCTCAATACAAACCTCTGAAGTGATTGGTGGAGAAATATGCATCATATCGATTACATTTCTCTGCCGGAAACTGCCTTGTAACTCATTTCATATTTTACTCTGCATAAAGTTCTTCAAACATTTTTTTCTCTTGTCTAATTCTTCATTGGATATTGGTTTTGATCACAACATCATGTAAGTAGTCTTTGAAAGCAAAACATAGTGTTGGGCGTGCTTGAAAGTAACTCAGACTTAAAAGGTATTACATTTGGAGGAATTTCAAATAAGATCACATGACTGTATCAGCAACATGGTAGAAGACAATTAACGTCCAAGGTTAGTGTGCGAGGAACAAGCCAACCGAGGAGCTCCGAGTGCCGACCTGCTCGTCGGAGTTTGCGAAGACAGCCGCCATTTTGGACCCACTTCAAATTTTAAAATGCGAATATCTAGAGTTAAGATTGATCAATTTGAAAACAAATTATATCTTAAGCATTTTCAAAAATGCCTCTATTAACACTACTGCTATCAAAGAAAAATATTGAAAATCAAAAAAGTTTTAAAAAATCAACTTTTTAAATTCGCATCTGGTCACGACCGGAAGTAATGACGACGAACGAAAAGTCACGTCCTGGCAAGTATTTATCACGATCTATAATCCCTGAAAGTTTCACATTGACATCTTTTATCGTTCTTGAGATTATCCGCGGACAAAATGTCATTTTTAAATTCAAAAAATGGTCCGTAACTTGGCACCGGAAGTAAGATTCCAGATTTTCTCTCGGATAAAATAACTTCAGTTTACAACACATTGTTCCTGCAAATTTCATGTAAATCCATTCAGTAGTCTTCGAAAAATCACATGCACAAAATAAGATGGGCGGAAAAATAAGAAGAAGAAGAAGAAACAGTAGAATCACTATAAGGTCTTCCGTGAAGACGGAAGACCTTAACTAGATGAGATCTCGTTGCGAGCAACGAGTAGGTCTTCCGTCCGATTTTTCAATGAGATGAGATGTGATTTTGATTACGTTTTTGTTAAAAGATAATGAGATAAATATTTCCCTCCTTAGATTTCATTCTTTTGATTAATATAACATAAACTTGAACATCTTTCGTTCAATATTGCTTTTCAAATTGTTTCCCCATTTTGAGATATGAAGCATAAGAGATTTAGTATTTTGGCCACTTATGGCCCCTAATTACGCAATAGAGAATCAAAATTTTACAAGATATTGTTGCATATTGTTACATTAACCATTTTGCTTCAGTAATTTATAACAAATTCTTGATCATTGAAGAGTTACATTTTGTCTTTTGGCCCCTCTAAGCCCCTAATTTGAAGGGCCAGTCCTTTTTTCTTGATACCAAATGATACCAAAAGGTCTTGTGATTTCAAAGACTTTTTGTTCAACAACTATTCAGAAATTTATTGTCGTTTTCGAGATATACTGAATTGAAATATTTAGGGACCACCCCTCCAAGTCCTTAATGGGGCCATTTGACAAAAATTGAAAGAGTGCATATTGTTTAGAACATTATTCTGACCGTCTTTTGTTCAGTATTGCATATCAAAATATTTCCCCTTGTTTAGAAGTAAAGTGTCAAATATATAGCATTCTGGCCCCTGTTGCCCCTTACTACGCATCACATCTTAATTTTATAATATATACTGGCAGATCGTTAAGATGAGCATTTTTCTTCATTAATTGATAACAAAATATTGATAGTTAAAGAGTTATAGATAAAAGACTTTTGGCCCCTCTGAACCCCTAATTTGAAGGGTCAGCCCCTTTTTCTTGATATCAAATGAAAGGTCTAGTGATTTTGAAGACTTTTTGTTCAACAACTATTCAAAAATTTATTTTCATTTTTGAGATATGCTGAATTGAAATATTTAGGGGCCAGCCCTTCAAGTCCTTAATGGAGCCGTTTTGCAAAAATTGAAATGTTGCGTATTTGTTTAGAACATTATTCTGAACATCTTTTGTTCAAGATTGCTTATCAAAATATTCCCCCTTTTTGAGATATAAAGCATCAAAGATTTAGCATTCCAGCCCCTTTTGGCCCTTATTATGTAACATATGATCAAAATTTTAAAACATATAGTTGCAAATCTTTAAGATGAACATTTTTGCTTGAGTAATTTATAACAAAATATTGATCGTTTAAGAGTTATACTTTAAAAGACTTTTGGCCCCTTTGAGCCCCTAATTTGAGGGATCAGCCCTTTTTTCTTGATACCAAATGAAAGGTTTTATCATTTTGCACATCTTTTGTCATATATGTTTTAACAAAACATTTACAGGTAAAAAGATATAAAAGAAAACGTGTCAAATTTTGCAAGATGCTTGTGAGCCTATTTTTTGAGCCCAGGCGAGCTTCGGCGCCATTTGAGCTGGAAAGATATAGATGCCCAATTGCACATCTACAATCTTTCCTCTATCTTCACTGAAAATCTTAACGCAATATCTTTAGTCGTTTAGGAGGAGTTTCCAGGACAAGCCGACCTCTGAAAATCAGAAAATCGTCAATATCTCACGACCGGAAGTGATGTGATAAAAAACAAAAAAACCTATCAAGATCAATAGAATATCTTTTACATCTGAAAGTTTGGTGTAAATCGGCCCCGCCATTTCTGAGAAATCGCATGCACAAAATCGGTTGGAAGAAAAATAATAACTAGATGTGTGCTTGTTGCTAAGGCAACAAGTGGTCTTCCGACCGATTCTTCACTAAAAAAATATGCTGCAATATTTCATTGGAAACATACCTTAATTTCAGATTTTCTTATGTATTCAAGTACTACAGGTTTTCAAGAATGAACCATCATTATTACAAGTTTTTTCCAGTAAAGTTCGTAAAAACAAACCTTTTAAACGTCAGTGAAAAGTACAAAAAA
Source organism: Saccostrea echinata (assembly GCF_033153115.1). Lineage (NCBI taxonomy): Eukaryota > Metazoa > Mollusca > Bivalvia > Ostreida > Ostreidae > Saccostrea > Saccostrea echinata. The sequence continues at coordinate 31,062,684 of NW_026889778.1, forward strand.
TAAATGTCATTTTAATTGAAAAAAGAGGAAGGAAATGAAAAAAATATTTGCCTTCAGTTTGAATCAGCCATATCATGTCATCAGAGAAGTTGACACCTTTCTCAAAAGGTAACAGTTTTACTTTATGTATTCCCAGTATCTGTAGCTGTATTCTTACATGAAATGTAATCAAATGTTACATTGATCAAATATCACAAAATTCGAACAGAATAAATACCAGACATCATTTTTAAGATAATGTGTTATATCTAAGCTGAAAAAATAAATTAGTATGGACATTCTGAGAATTTAACGATGTCGTCTGTGTGAAATCCAACATTCTAACCATTGCGCTAGCAAGGACCACTGCTTCGAAGTGAAAAATGACGAATATCTAGAGTATGAGTTGATCAATCTTATAACAAATTATATATTCAATCTTCTTTTGAGACTCTTTATTAACCATGTAAATTTCATAGAAAAATGTTGAAAAACAAAAAAGTTGAAAAATTAGACTTTTTGAATTCACTTCCGTTCGCGACCGGAAGTACGAACGACGAAAAATAAAGGTCGATCAGCATATGAGATATGATTTTGACTATGATCTTTGTTAAAAAATAATAATATATAGACTTCGCTAAATAGATTTCATTCTTTTGATTTATATAACATTATCAAGGAGCTATAAATGACATGCTTTTGGCCCTTCTGATCCCCTAGTTTGAGGGGTCAGCCCCTTTTTCTTGATATCAATTGAAAGGTCTTGTGATTTTGAAAACGTTTTGTTCAAGAAATATTCAGAGATTTCCTTTCATTGTGGAGATATGCTGAATGGAAATATTTAGGGGGCCACCCCTCCAAGTCATTAATGGGGTTGTTTGATAAAAACTGAAAGGGTGCATATTGTTTATTCTGACCATCTTTTGTTCAGTATTGCTTATCAAAATATTCCCCCTTTTCGAGATATAAAGCGTCAAAGATTTAGCATTCTGGCCCTTTGGACCCCTTATTACATAATATATGATCGTAATCTTATCATATATTGTTGTAAATCGTTAAGATAAACATTTTTGCTTCATTAATGTATTACAAATTATTGATCGATATAGAGTTATAGATAAAAGACTTTTGGCCCCTCTCAGCCCCTAATTTGAAGGGTCAGCCCCTTTTTCTTGATATCATATGAAAGGTCTTGTGATTTTGAAGACTTTTTGTTCAACAACTATTCAGAGATTTCTTTTGGTTGTGGAGATATGCTGAATGGAAACATTTAGGGACCACCCCTCCAAGTCCTTAATGGGGCCGTTTGACAAAAATTGAAAGGGTGCATATTGATTAGAACATTATTCTGACCATCTTTTGTTCAGTATTGCATATCAAAATATTCCCCCTTTTCGAGATATAAAGCATCAAAGATTTAGCATTCTGGCCCCTTGTGACCCCTTATTACGTAACATATGATCAGAATCTTATCATATATTGTTGTAAATCGTTAAGATAAACATCTTTGTTTCAGTAATATATTACAAATTAATGATCGTTAAAGATGAAATATTTTTGATCCCTCTCAACCCCTAATTTGAGGGGTCAGCCCCTTTTTCTTGATATCAAATGAAATGTCGTATCATTCTGCACAACTTTTCTTCTATATGTTTTTACAAATTCTTAACATGTATGAAGGTATGAAAGAAAAGGTGTAAAATTTTGTGAGATGTTTCTGAGACATTTTTTGAGCCTTTTGCGCTAGAGAGATTTGGACACCTGCCTGCAAATCTACAAACCTTCCCTTACCTTCACTGAAAATCTTGACTCAATATCTTACGTCATTTCGGAGGAGTTTCCAGGACAAGCCGACCGTCTGAAAATCAGAAAATCCTAAATATCTCAAGATGGAAAGTGACGTCATAAACGAAAAAAATTTCCAATAAGGTTCAGATCAATACCTATCGGATCTGAAAGTTTCATGAAAATCAGCCAAGTCGTTACTGAGAACTCGCGTGCACAAAATTGGTTAGAATAATTATAATAACTAGATACTTATTGCCTAGGCAATAACAGGTCTTCCGTTTCTTGACTTCTTCCAAAAAAAAAATCACAATCTTGCCAATAGGATTACTCTAAATAATTAACAAAAGTTATCTCAAGGCTTCCAAAGATATGTAAATACAAATAAAAACAAACGGAATTACTTTCTTGTTTTCTTTATGTACTTCGTCATGAAAGAAAGTGCTCCAAACGAAAAAATGTTCATTCAACACCTTAATTATTCACAACTGATCCTCCCTAAAAGTTTCCACGAAAAACTACTCATGTTTGAGACAACTTCCGGTTTTTCGGTTTGCACTTCCGGTGATAATAAATTGCATGGTTATAGTCTATCTAACATATGCCAAACATTTCTGTAAAAAGAAAAAAAAAACTGTAACAATTCACTTTTCTGCATTGCTTCCTGTCACGACCGGAAGTGACGACAACGTACGATTTTTACATGATGTAGATAAACTGAGGACTGACTATCAGTTTTGAAAGTTTTAGACTTCAGTAGTGTACTGTTTCTGAGCAATTCGGTGAACAAAATCTCAACTTGAGGACAGAAAAACACGCGACCGGAAGTGCATTTTCCTAAGATGGTTAACGTCACACTAGACAATTGCAATCTCAATAACATATATAAAAATCATTTCAAAAAACTTTATCTATAAGTGATACCTTTAGGAAAGTTAAATATCCCAATTACATAGTTTTCTCTTATAACCGGAAGTTGTCATTTTTTGTTTCCAGTGAGGTCAACACATATAGAAACTGTGAAAGAGATTCAATTATATGATGCAAGTTTTATTTCAAAAGAGAAAAGTTGAAATTTTTGATTTCTTTGATCACTTCCTGTGACGACCGGAAGTGACGGCTGACGCTATTAACCCAAATGGTTTTGCCTACTCCTTAAGTTCTATTACTCCTATAAGTTTGGTGTCTTAATCTCTTACTGTTTTTGAGATCTCACTTGCACAAATTCTTATTTTGCGGACAGTAAAACACGCGACCGGAAGTGAATTTTACCAAGATATTTGATGTTACTCTAGACATTTGCAGTCTCAATAACATATTAAAAAACCATTTCAAACACTTAATTTATAAGCGATATTTATGGGAAAGTAAAATGCTCAAATTATGTAGTTTTTCGCTTATAACCGGAAGTTGACGTTTTTGTTTCCAGTGGGACCAACATATTTCGAATCTGCGAAACAGATACAATAATGTCATGCAAGATTAAATCCAAAAAAGAAAAGTTGAAATTTTTGATTTCTTTGATCACTTCCTGTGACGATCGGAAGTGACGGCTGCCGGATTTAAACATATTCTGCAAACCTTCTTGTCATGATCTATAATCCCTGAAAGTTTAGTGACTTAATCTTTTACCGTTTCTGAGAAAACGTCTGGACATGAACTCTTTTGAAAAAACGGAAATCGGACATATCTGACGACCAGAAGTCTATTTTGGAAAATCCTTAAACATGTTTTTAGTTTATTTTATTTTTCATAATCCCTGAAAGTTTCAAGAAAATCCATTGAGTCAGCTCTGAGAAATCGCTTGGACAAAAAATGGGGAAAAAATAATAATAATAACTAGAAACTCATTGCGAGCAATGAGAGGTCTTCCGTCCGATTCTGAAAAAAAAAAAACTCAAGCTGAAAAGTGATAAGAGAAATTCAGACACTCTGGAGATTTAACCCTGGTCGTCAGCCTGAAAATCCAACGTGCTAACCATTAACTATTCACTTTTTTGCATCACTTTCTTTCACGATCGGAAGTAACGGCGATACAAGATTTTGACACGATTCAAATAAACTGATGACTGACTATCAGTCCTGAAAGTTTTAGACTTCAGTCGTTTACTGTTGCCGAGCAATAGACCGGAAGTTGACGATTAATTCCGGTGGAATCTAACATATTTTAAAACAGCGAAAGAGATGCAATAAAGTGATGCAAGTTTTAGTTTAAAAAAAAGAAGAGAAATAATATGAGCGCATCCTCTGATCTAAAAAAATAAAACAGGTTTTGAAATCCTCAGAAATACTTCTATCATTTAATAGTTGCATATTTAAGATCAGAGGTTACGTCCTATATTAAATATCGAAAAATAGCTTTAAAAATTGGCTGTTTTGTAGAAATTTTCAGGATACGAGGAAAATGACGCATTTCATGACGTCTTAATGCATAGGCTAGCCAGAAAATTACGTCATTTTTGATAGATACGCAGTCATCAAAGGTCTAAATGATATTTAATGCATCGTCAACTAAAACCAAGCAGTTTCAGTTTTTCTGAAATTCAGAGGGCCAAAAAAGGCCTTAAGTGAACCTTGTTCTTTAATATTGAAACCACTACACTAGCGCAATGTACCAGCCATCATCGATGTTTACCTTGCACTCATTCCCTGAAGTAACGAGTGTCAGGCAGATTATTATTTTTTTCTTATAGTGCGGAATTATAGGATGAAAACTAGCCAGCTAAATTTTGTGCAAGTGCTAGTAGATTTACATCGGATTTGTTACTTGAGTTTTAACAATAACTGATAGCAGAGAAAACAATCTCTTACTGATAAAAACTAAAAAAAACTATTGTGTTTACTTCCTTTATTGTTTATGCATTCAGCTTTCTATTCTATGCAATTCCAAATACAGACATGTCCGTGTAATCTTTTTCTGTACTTCTACACTACTGCATCAGACCACTTGTGAAAGGCGGGTCAAGATACATTATTTCGCGCCAAACGTCACGAGTAAATCTTCGCACCTTTTCTTTGAAATGTGTCTTCAATTGAATAAATGTACGTGATAACTTCAAGGAAATTTAAAAAAAAATATATGTTGATATAGCCTGATTTTCGAGCCCAAGAATGTTTATTTATCACACTGTACATATAACATATCGTATACGGGCAAGTAACATAAAGGCAGCGCTAAGTTTTCTTACACATTTTATATTCCTCTTAACCCCCAAAGTGGACTATTCCAATTAGTAACACATTAATGAAAAGTCCTGAATGTTTTGCAACAAAACACCATATGACGCTCCAGGAATCTGATACCTATTATGTTCAGTAACTTACATCTAAAAAGGAATATAACCCTACTAAAATCAAAGAAAAATATTGAAAAACGTACAAGTTGAAAAAATTGACTTTTTTAATTCGCTTCCAGTAGCGACCGGAAGTACTCACGATGCACGAAAAGGCAAACCCGCATATTTAGAAGTCATGTTCAATGCTCTCCAACAATTCTCCAATTCATATCTTTGGCCGTTCTTTAGATCTCGCGCGGATAAAATTTCATTTCAAAATCAGAAAATGTCCATAACTTGGAACCGGAAACGAATTTTTCCAAAATTCTTTCAAATGTAACAATGGCATTTTATAGCGCATTATCCCTAAAAGTTTGATTGAAAATCACTGAATAGTTCTCGAGATATTGCGTGCACAAGATTTGTCTAAAAAATCTATTTTCTAAATGTATTCTGGTAGACAATTTTAAAAACAAATTATATGTTAAGCATTACAATAAGAGTCTCTATTAACCCTATTAAAATCAAAGAAAAATATTGAAAAATGTAAAAGTTGAAAAAATTGACTTTTTAAATTCGCTTCCGGTAGCGACCGGAAGTACTCACGACGCACGAAAAGGCAAACCCGCATATCTAGAAGTCATGTTCTATGCTCTCCAACAAGTCTCCAGTTCATATCTTTAGCCGTTCTTTAGATCTCGCGCGGATAAAATGTCATTTCAAAATCAGAAAAATGTTCATAACTTGGAACCGGAAGCGAATTTCTCCGAAATTCTTTCAAATGTAACAATGGCATTTTAAAGCGCATTATCCCTGAAAGATTGATGAAAAACCACTGAATAGTTCTCGAGATATTGCGTGCACAAAATTTGTCTAAAAAATAAGAATAATAATAAGAAACAGTAGAATCACTATAAGGTCTTCCGTGAAGACGGAAGACCTTAATAAACAGTAGAATCACTATAAGGTCTTCCGACTGAAACGGAAGACCTTAACTAGAAACCTTGTTGCCATGGCAACAAGAAGGTCTTTCATCCCTTCTCTGTCATCAGGGAAGCTGATTCCTGACAAAGCAACTTTTGTTATGTTTTGCATTAAACTGGAACGTAAAAAAAAATACGAGACATCATTTTTTTTTGGGGGGGGGGGGGGGGAGGCTATGTCCAAAACGTCTTTGTGTGAATTTTTAAAACTTTGATATTGTCACAGTTAATTGTGTAAATTATATACATCTATATAAAATCATGATAAAATAAGTCTTTTTTTTTATTTCAAGGACTATGTACTTTGACTTGTTTCATTCTACCTGATTTCATGCATTTGGCTACACCCCCCCCCCCCTTTCCGATTCCGCACCACACACGCATAAGAAATTGATTGACAATTTACCCATGTATTACGTGAAAGCATATTTTTTTCACTTAATGTTTCGAGTAGTTTTATTGTGTATATGCACTGCATATCATTAATTAACCATACCTTTATGAGCAAAACTGCTTTGAGCTCTTACTTACAGATCTTGCTCTGAAATAATTATATCATTGAAGTTTATTTTTCTCTCATTTGAAATTGCTTTATGTTATTCAATCAACATGAGAAAGTAACAAATTCCACTTTCAAAATACAATTCGGCAAATCTCCAATTTGTGATACAATTACATAGGTATTTAGCTACATATACATTTGTACCAACATGTTTACCTCGTTTTGTCATATCACAATTGCATCTATGCACATTAATTAGTGCAAAATTCAACTGCAAAACTCTTTATGAGGGAGTAAAAAGACACGTGGATATTGTGCCGTCAAACACTGCTGCTCTGACGTCGAACGACATAGCGCCCCCCCCCCCCCCCAAAAGATAAAATCTTATATTTGAGCCCAAAAAAGTGAGAAATAAATCGGACATTCTTTGGATTGAATCCGGATCGCCCACGTGAAAATTCAACATGCTAACCATTACGCTATCAAATGATAAATATTTAGAGTATAGGATAATCAATTTTTAAACAAATTACATATTTAGCATTCTTGTAAGACTCTTTATTTAGCCTATCAATATCATGAAAAAAATAATAAAAAACAAAAAAGTTAAAAAAAATTACCCTTTTTAAACTTCCTGTGACGACCAGAAGTGATGACGACACACAAAATGTTTCCATCACACATCTACAAACCAAATTCTATCATACCTGAAAGTTTCAGATTCCTACCTTTAACAGTTTCTGAGAACATTCACGGACTAGATTTTTAGTGGAAAAATTGAAAAATCGTAATAATTCCTGACCGGAAGTAACTTTTTCCAAACTTTTTCAATATTTCAAAATGGCATGAGATAACACATCATTCCTGAAAATTTGGCTGAAAATGATTGAGTAGTTTTTGAGATATCGCGATTTGAAAAGGTCAAAAAAATAAAAATGAAAAATAATAAGAAGAAGAAGAAACAGTAGAATCACTGTAAGGTCTTCCATGAAGACGGAAGACCTAAATAACTAGATGAGATGTCGTTGCGAGCAACGAGTGGGTCTTCCATCCGATTTTTAGATAAGATGAGATATGATTTTGACTATGATCTTTGTTAAAAGATAATAATATATAGACTTCCCTAATTAGATTCCATTCTTTTGATTTATATAACATTATCAAAGAGCTATAGATGACATGCTTTTGGCCCCTCTGAGCTCTTAGTTTGAAGGGTTCGCCCCTATTTCTTGATATCAATTGAAAGATCTTGTGATTTTGAAAACGTTTCGTTCAACAACTATTCAGAGATTTCTTTTCATTGTGGAGATATGCTGAATGGAAATATTTAGGGGCCACCCCCCAAGTCCTCAATGGGGCCATTTGACAAAAATTGAAAGAGTGCATATTGTTTAGAATATTATTTTGACCATCTTTTGTTCAGTATTGCATATCAAAATATTCCCCCTTTTCGAGATATAAAGCGTCAAAGATATAGCATTCTGGCCCCTTGTGACCCCTTATTGTGTAACATATGATCAGAATCTTATCATATATTGTTGTAAATCGTTAAGATAAACATCTTTGCTTTAGTAATGTATTACAAATTATTTATCGTTAAAGAGTTAAAGATGAAAGATTTTTGGCCCCTCTCAGCCCCTAATTTGAGGGGTCAGCCCCTTTTTCTTCATATCAAATGAAATGTCTTGTGATTTTAAACATTTTTTGTTCGACAACTATTCAGAAGTTTCTTTTCATTTTCAAGATATGTAGAATAGGAATATTTAGGGGCCAACCCTTCAAGTCCTTCATGGGGCCGTTTTGCAAAAATTAAAGGATGCATATAATTCAGAACATTATTCTGAGCATCTTTTTTTCAATATTGCTTATCAAATTATTTCCCCTTGACGAGATATAAAGTGTCAAAGATTTAGCATTCTGACCCCTTTTGGCCCCTCATTACGCAATATATGATCTAAATTTTATAATATATAGTTGCAAATTGTTAAGGTGAACATTTTTTGCTTCAGTTATTAATAAAAAATATATTGATAGTTAAAGAGTTATAGATGAAAGATTTTTGGCCCCTTTCAGCCCCTAATTTGAGGGGTCATCCCCTTTTTCTTGATATCAAATGAAAGTTCTTATCATTTTGCACATCTATTGTTATATACGTTTAAACAAAATATTTACAGGTAAAAAGATATAAAAGAAAACGTGCCAAATTTTGTGAGATGTTTCCGAGTCATTTTTTTGAGCCCTATTGAGCTTTGGCGCCTTTTGTGCTAGAAAGATTTGGACACCCATATGCACATCTACAAACCTCCCTCTACTTTCACTGAAAATATTGACTCAATATCTTAAATGGTTTCGGAGAAGTTTCCAGGACAAGCCGACCCTCTAAAAATAAGAAAATTGTCAATATCTCACGATTGGAAATGATGACATTGACAATGAAAATTTCCAAGAAGGTTCATATGAATATTTATCAGATCTGAAAGATTGGTGAAAATCGACTGAGGCATTTCCGAGAACTCGCATACACAAAATTGATAAGAAAAAAAAGAATAATAATAGGGAAAAAGAAACCGAACAAAAATAATAAGGTCTTCCTTTGGAGACGGAAGACCTTAATAATAATAATAGGGAAAAAGAAACTGAACGAAAACAATTAGGTCTTCCGTTGGAGACGGAAGGCCTTATTAATAATAATAATAGGGAAAAAGAAACTGAACGAAAACAATAAGGTCTTCCGTTGGAGACGGAAGACCTTAAAAAATACAGTAGAATCACTATAAGGTCTTCCCACTGAAACAGAAGACCTTAATAAAAAGAAACAGTAGAATCACTATAAGGTCTTCCGACTAAACGGAAGACCTTAATAATAAGAAACAGTAGAATCACTATAGGTCTTCCGTTGAAAACGGAAGACCTAATAAGAAACAGTAGAATCACCATAAGGTCTTCTGTGAAGACGGAAGACCTTATTAAGAAACAGTAGAATCACTATAAGGTCTTCCTTGAAGACGGAAGACCTTAATAATAGAAAACAGATGGAAAACAATAAGGTCTTCCAAAGGAAGTCGAAAGACCTTAACTAAAAAGTCTGCTATTGCAAGCAATAGCGTATGTTACCCCGGACTGGCTTTATTAGAAATGGTCTAAAAGTGTTTTGTTCTGGGTTTTTTTTTTTGTTTTGTTTTTGTTTTTTAAGAAAAAGAATGTTAAACACATGGTCCAATTGCTGGGATTGGACTACCGACTCTTGGATTGTGGATTATTAGTTGTGTGAAGATAATAATTTTGACAGGCAGGATTGATGATTAATAAAAATTTGGATTTCCTGAAAAACCTCTTTTTTTTCATTCTATTTCTGATTGAGTGAACATGAAATACATCAGAACACAGATGTTTATACATGCATGTAACTAAAACTAACATATCATATCATATCAGGAGAATTGGATTGTATTGAAGGAATAATATTGCTAGTTTTTAGTCACTACTGATACCGGAAATAATTTAACTAATACAAGTGGTTTATATTAAGATGAAGTAATCATAAATAATCAGAGTAAACAGTAAACAGTAAACAGAAAAAGCATCATGGCAGGAGAATATAAACTCATATATTAGGGAAACTTGATTTATTCATAAATATCAGAATAACTTTAAGACAAAAAGTAAATTATATATCTCTATTCATCTGTACAGAAATTTGCCGATTAACTAATTGAGTCAAAGGCAAACAATCTTTTAAGAAAATTTATTTTGGGTCTTTTATTAGTAGATTTAAAGTCGATCAGAGGTCGATTTCAGGTTAAGAAAAATATTTTATGTTGTTATTCTGGGATAGGCGCATGTGTGTGTTTAGGGGATGGGAGGGTAGTAAAACTGTACAATAACTTTCTTGATTTTACATTTATTAGTTAACAGAATTTTATTTGAAAAACAACACTTATCAAAAACATACATGTACTTCTTATTAGAAAGAGAAAAAGAACACTGGTTTGCTAAATATACAACCAAAGGTTTTTTTTTTCTATAAATTTCCTTCAATGACACCAAGAAGGTATTCCATCCTCTTAACCTCCTTCGGAGGCTTATTTAGCACATGAATCACACTCCGTGTTAACTCTGTCACTGCTTTCCACTAAATCAACAGTTCTGATGAATATAAAGCCAAAGTTTTTATTTTTTTTGGTTTACGATTTTCTGTCTCAAAAAAATGCATTGGGTGGTCGAAAAATAAAAATAACTAGATACTTATTGCCTAGGCAATAACAGGTCTTCCGTTTTCTTGACTTCTTTGAAAAACAAACAGAATCTTCTCAATAAGATTACTCTAAATAATTAACAAAAGTTATCTCAAGGCTTCCAAAGATATGTAAATACAAGTAAAAACAAACGGAATTACTTTCCTGTTTTCTTTATGTACTTCGTCGTGAACGAAAGTGCTCCAAACGAATAAAATGTTCATTCTACACCTAAATTATTCACAACTGATCATCCTTAAAAGTTTCCATGAAAAACTACTCATGTTTGAGACAACTTCCGGGTTTTCGGTTGGCACTTCCGGTGAAAATAATTTGCATGGTTATGGTCTACCTAACATTTGCATTAGCCAAACATTTCTGTAAAAAGAAGAAAAAACTTTAAAAATTCACTTTTTCATCGCTTCCTGTCACTACCGGAAGTGACGGCAACGTACGATTTTTACATGATGTAGATAAACTGAGGACTGACTATTAGTTCTGAAAGTTTTAGACTTCAGCAATGTACTGTTTCTGTGCAATTTGGTGAACAAAATCTCAATTTGAGGACAGAAAAACACGCGACCGGAAGTGCATTTTCATAAGATGGTTATCGTCACACTAGGTAATTGCAGTCTCAATAAAATATATGAAAACCATTTCAAAGACTTTATATATAAGCAATATTTTTGGGAAAGTTAAAAATCCCAATTACATAGTTTTCTCTTATAACCGGAAGTTGTCGTTTTTTGTTTCCAGTGAGACCAACACATATAGAAACTGTGAAAGAGATTCAATTATATGATGCAAGTTTTATTTCAAAAGATAAAAGATAAAATTTTTGATTTCTTTGATCACTTCCTGTGACGACCGGAAGTTACGGCTGACGCTCTTAACCCAAAGGGTTTTGCCTACTCATTAAGTTCTATTACTCATATAAGTTTGATGTCTTAATCTCTTACCGTTTTTGAGATCTCACTTTGACAAGTTCTTATTTTGCGGACAGTAAAACACGCGACCGGAAGTGAATTTTACCAAGATATTTGACGTTACTCTAGACATTAGCAGTCTAAATAACATATCTAAAAATCATTTCAAATACTTCATCTATAAGCGATATTTATGGGAAAGTAAAATACTCAAATTATGTAGTTTTTCGCTTATAAGCGGAAGTTGACGTTTCTGTTTCCGGTGGGACCAACATATTTCGAAACTGCGAAACAGATGCAATAATGTGATGCAAGATTTAATTAAAATAAGAAAAGTTGAAATTTTCGATTTCTTTGATCACTTCCTGTGACGACCGGAAGTGACGGCTGACGGATTTAAAGATATTCCACAAACCTACTTGTCATGGTCTATAATCTCTCAAAGTTTGGTGTCTTAATCTTTTACCGTTACTGAGAAAACGTCCGGACATGAACTCTTTTGAAAAAACGGAAATCGAACATATCTGACGACCGGAAGTGAATTTTGCAAAATCCTCAAAAATGTTTTTAGTTTATTTAATTCTACATAATCCCTGAAAGTTTCAAGAAAATCCATCGAGCCATCTCTGAGAAATCGCTTGGACAAAAAATGGGAAAAAAATAATAATAATAATAATAATAAACAGTACAATCACTATAAGGTCTTCCGACTGAAACGGAAGACCTTAAAAATAATTTTGGATTCAACAATTTCATTATAAAATAACAGCAATTTTTATTTTAATATAAATAATACACGTCAATAGTACTTTTAAGTTTTATTGTCTAGATCACATAACTCTTTTTATTTAATTTTAATTCATTTCTAACTTTAGACTGAATGTCATTTTCATTTACATATAGTTCTGATTTTTGTTTGTCAATCAGTGCTTGGTTCATGATGTTCAACATTTTGTGCTCTTCAGTGATATGTGATGTGTTATAAACCTTGGTATCCCCACAAACTAAAAATAAGGATCCAAATTCAAGTTAAATTTAGATTGAAGAAAAATACAATTGAAGTGTTTAACAATATTAAAAGTAATTGACGTTGAAATAAAGGTTATAATAATTTGATCATGCAGCTATCAAATTTAATGTTCAACCTGCGGCAAAAAAGCCTAATAATTTCTCAATCAAGTCCTTCTTTAAATGTTTGTTATGTACCTGTACAGTAGGCAATGCTCATTATTTATTAGTAATTCAAAGGACTTTAATCTCAATTGAGTATGAAATTTGCAAAGATTTGTATATTGAATTTACTTCTATAAACTAACAAATGTTTTATACACATTTGAATTTATCCAGTGAAATACCAGTCAACGTTGCTTCAACTATTAAGATGTATCTCTCAACACTAAACTGGCCTAACTATTATCCATGGATTTATCAGCCTATTTTGGGAAACACCATTTTGGGGGAATTGGGAAAAAATTATCGGCTGTTTGATGAAATTGCAAATTTTTTTTAAAATGTTGCTTAAATCATGTACTCAGGGGTAATTCATTTAACATTTCAGCACGAACTCTAATTTGGGCAACCAAATGACAATTAAATACGATCCATCTTATTCGTACAAAATCAATTATGAATAATAGACTAATAAAAGTAAAATGGACTTCAATGAGTATAAAGCATTTATACAACTTGGGTAGTACATGTACATGTGTGTATGAGATTTCAATTTAGATCATTATAGTATCTGTTTCTGGAGATTATAAACCTCCTGCAAAAAATTATACTAAGTACGCATTTTCTGAAAGTCCTCTTTTAATATGTATTAATGCATTGAAAATATATTTTTCTATAACTGAAATAATGCCTTAAGTCCTTACCATTAACTCGCAGATCAAATGAGTAGGTGGAAATAACTTAATAAATCTATATAATTACACAATATCATCATTTTTAGAAAAACAGAGGAAATTCGGATTAAAAGTTGGCGATGTTTTTACAGTGTTTTTAAACATGTGTTATGACTCCAGCTTTGCTAAATGAGTTAAAATTACAGACAATCTGACAATTTTACTTAGTGTTTTCCCAAGATAATTAAAAATAAAAGCATTGTTCACCAATTGAGAAAAAATACTGCCAAATTAGGAAAAAGTGAACTCATTTTCAATTGGGAATGGGCCGAACTTCGGCCCCTGAGAAGGCACTGATAAATCCTTATTATCTATAGGTGTATCCGTGTCTGCTAGGTCGATCAGGGTTGGGCATACACTCTCCAATATTACGGTATGAATTTAGCCAATTGAGACATTGCAATTGGAGAAAGGGATCATTTATCCAAGATTTTATTCACTTTTACATGCAGAAAAAGTTCTTTAAGTGTGTGTCATTGCTTTCAGTGAGGAATTACCTTGTTACATGACAGAGCCGCCATTTTTGGTTAGCACATGTGTTTATTTACGGTCACCTAAATGTTTGTAAAGGTCTCATATATTTGTAAGCGCTTATTTGACTAAGATGCATTCTAAAATTTAAAACCCACCAGTTCAGCTGACAAAAATCCGGAAAAATATGTCGGAAAAAGACGTTATTTTTATTTTCATGATTTGTGAAAATTAGGGTCGGCGGAATCGTAAACCAAGTGAAAAAAAAACTTTGGCCTAAATGAAAATAAAAGTGAATGATTTGTAGTGTTTAACGTACAGGATAGAAATAAACAGTCATATTTCCTCATCAAAGAGGTTCATTCTGCACTCATATCAAATATGTATTACAATAGCACATTTACTGTAACTTGACAACATCTATTTAATAATAAACATAACGTGAATAATTTATAATTTTTTTTTTTTTTTTTTAAATCAGAAATAAATGTATGTACGTTTTTGGACATTCATATTAAGAACCTGCAAATATTTGTATAAAATCTGTAGATAGACTTATAGCTCTATAAATCTCACAAAAATATATTCAATAACAAAAATGTTGGAGAAAAAATTTGGAAAATGATTTTTTAAAAGAAATATCTGATAGCATACAATGGTCATGTGACCGTGACTTTTCTTAAATCATTTGTTTCTTACCTGGCTTCAGCAACAAACTTTGAAAAAATGAAATATTGCATGCACAACTAGGGTCAGTGATTTTTATTGCTGTAAAGTTTCATGAAGATTTTGAAAGCCATCTACAAGAACAAAACAAAGGTGAACCAAAATACGACTTCGTTCCGGTGGCTGAAACGATGGACCTGCTCCAATTTTTTATGCGGAAAATAATTTCTGTAAAGTTTCATCAAGATTGTCCAAGCCACCTCTGAGAACATATGTGAGCATAATACCTTTTTTTGTTTTGTTTCTATGGTAACTGTGTGTGGCCAATTCCATTTTGTTTTTAAATAGAAATCACTTTGACACAATGCAAGGAATCATCCATTAAAGTTTCAAAAAGATTGCTTGAGTAGTTACTGAGAAAATGGAAGTAAAAGAATTTTCACTTTTCCTCTGTTTCCATGACAGTTTGAAAATTTTAAATGCGAATCACACAATTACAATTACTGATCTTCATTTCTGTAAAGTTTCATTATGAATGTTCAAGGGACCAGAGAGAACACTCCCAGACAAACTTCCTCACTTTTCACACATTTCCATGGCAACGGTAGTCATTTTGAAATTGAAAGTCGCCCTGCACAAGTACAACTAGTGATTGTTTTTTGGGGAAAGTTTCAGGAAGATTGTCCCAGACATCTGCGAAAAAATCCCCGGACAAGGTTTTTTGGGCGTACAATAGCAATATGTCACCCGACTTCATTCGGGGTGACATAATAACTAGATACTTATTGCCTAGGCAATAAAAAGTCTTTCGTTTTCTTGATTCTTTGAAAAAAAAAAACCAAAATCTTGTCAATAAGATTACTCTAAATGATTAACAAAAGTAATCTCAAGGCTTCCGCTGATATATAAATACAGATAACAACTAGTAAACTATTTGTTCCATGAACAGTTAGAGGCCTTTCCACCTTTTGAAGTGTTTCCATGTCAATTGGGTTGAAAAAAAGAAGAAAAATGCAAAAAGTTTGGGGGGGAAAAAATGTTCCTCTAGCAGGGATGGAACTCAAAACCCTTGGTTTGAAAGACAGGTGCACTAACCATTAGGGTACGCATTCCGATAACATTAAAAAGTTAAATTGTTTAGGACTAGAATAAATGCAAGTATTTTTAGAATCGGTAGGGGAAGAAAGAAGTGCTGTAAAAGGAAATAGTTCCTGAACTTGCAAGCAGTGTATAAAATAAGAATGGACAGGCTGCGTGAGAAATGTTAACACTGTCGCCTAATGAAAATGTATTAGTGGACTGTAGCCTGATTCATCAATATTGTGAGCATGCTCAATTTTTAGGTCACCTGAGTGACTCAGATGACCTATTGCTATCCGTTTTTGTTCGTCTTCGTGCGTTAACATTTGAACATTTTCAGCTTCTTCTCTGAAACCACTCAACCAATTTCAACCAATTTTGGCAAATAGCATCTATGGGTGAAGGGGAACAAAAATTACGAATTTCATGGTCCCTGCCCCCCTGGGGCCTGAGGGGTGGGGCTAAAACCACCAAAATTAATGCAACCTTTAAAAATCTTCTTCTTTACTCCTGGACAGCAAGCAGTCAAACTGTTGGCATGATTGTAATAAGCATTAAGCTCTCTACCAAAATTTTGAAATTCAAGGCCCTAGGGTCAGGGGTTCTGGTACTAGGGTGGGGCTATATAGATCATATAGTGAAAGTGCATTATTTCTTTGAAAATCTTCTTCTCTACTCCTGGGTATTATTGAAACAAATTGAATACATAGTTATGATATGCAAGGGTGACTCTACCAAAATTGTGAAATTCAAGGCCCCAGGGTCAGGGGTTCTGGTGCTAGGGTGGGGCTATATAGATCATATAGTGAAAGTGCATTATTTCTTTGAAAATCTTCTTCTCTACTCCTGGATATTATTGAAACAAATTGAATACATAGTTATGATAAGCAAGGGTGACTCTACCAAAATTTTGAAATTCATGGCCCCAGGGTCAGGGGTTCTGGTGCTAGGACGGGGCTCTATTTATTATATAGTGAAAATACATTAATTCTTTTTTTTCTGCTCCTGGGTATTATTTAAACATACTAAGTATATAGTTATGATAAGCAAGGATGCCTCTTCCAAAATTGTGAAATTCAAGGCCCCAGGGACAGGGATTCTGGTGCTAGGCCTGGGCTATATAGATCCTATAGTAAAGGTGAATCATTTCTTTGAAAATCTTCTTCTCTGCCCCTGGGTATTTTTTAAACAAACTATGTAAATTGTTATGATACACAAGGATACCTCTTCCAAAATTGTGAATTTCATGGCCCCAGGGCCAAGGGTTCTGGTGAAAAGAGGGGGAGCTCTATTGATTATATAGTGAAAAAGCAAAATTTCTTTTAAAATATTCTTTTCTGCATCTGGTTAAAAAGCAAAGAAGCTAAGTGTATAGTTATGATGAGCAAGAGTGCTTTTTCCAGAGTAGTGAATTGCATGACCCCAGGGTCAGATGTGCTGGTTTAAGGGTGGGGCTCTTGATAATATAGTGAAAATGCATTAATTCTATTAAATAATCCTGTCTGCTCCTTAGTGTTAAGCAGATAAACAAAGTGATTACTTATGATGAACAAACTTCTGGTCCCAGGGTCAGAGGCCCTGGTGTTTCTTGTTTGGGGGGGGGGGGGGGCTCTATTGATAATATAGTGAATCTGGAGTAAAAATGCATTATTTCTTTAAAAGTCTTCTCTGCACCTGGGCATATCAGAGGCAAAAAGAGTAAAAGTTTTAATAAGGAAGGGTATTTTTACCAGATTTTTGAACATCTGGACTATTTGGTCAAGTGTTCTGGTCCTTGCCTGGACTCTATTAATTTGTATTCTACTGAGAGGAGTTATTCCCCTTTTGCCATTTACTTTTGATGATTAATCACTGTAAATAAAGTACTTGAAAGGTTAATAGAATAAGAGAATTATGCAAGAATTTTTATTGTATAATACAAAAAGTACTTTCATAGTTCTAATGATCAGGTAGACTTGTACTTAATAGATAAATAACCTGCACTTAAATTTCAAACACAACAGAACTTGTAGTTTTTGCCGTTAAACTTCATGACTTCTATATACTTATAAGACTCACTGTAAAACTTTCAAGAACATTTCTCTTAGGTCTATACTACATTTTTCAACTTTGGTGTCGATCCGAGAAATATTCCATGTTGCTGTTGATGTGATTTTTTTTTTTGAAAAGGGGGGGGTGAATTATTTATTTTATGCCTCTTTTAAACTTAGAATTGTAACTACTTCCACATCCTTAGGCCTGATTGTGACCTTTGGGTCAAGGTCAAAGGTCAAGGTCATAAAAACCACAAATCTTTAATTTCTTAGTTTTAACCTAATACTGGAGCTGGATGCATATCCTTACTTTTATATTTGACCCAAGGTCAAAGGCCAAGGTCAAAAGGTCAATGTCATGGAAAAAAAAACAGAAATAACTCTTTACTTTCTATGGGTTTTTTTTTACTTTATCACAATTACTCCAAACAAATAAAATGTTCTACACCTAAATTATTCACAACTGATCATCCCTAAAAGTTTCCATGAAAAAACTACTCATGTTTGGGACAACTTCCAGTTTTTTTGGTCTGCACTTCCAATGAAAATAATTTACATGCTATCTAACATCTGCATTAGCCAAACATTTCTGTAAAAAAGAAAAAAAAAAACTTGAAAAATTCACTTTTTTGCATCTCTTCCTGTCACAACCGGAAGTGACGGCAACGTACAATTTTCACATGATGTAGATAAACTGGTGACTGACTGTCAGCTGTGAAAGTTTTAGACTTCAATCATGTAGTGTTTCTAATCAATTTGGTGGACAAAATCTCAATTTGAGGACAGAAAAAACAGGTGACCGAAATTGAATTTTTATAAGATGATTGATGTCACTGTAGACAATTACAGTCTCAATAACATATGTAAAATTCATTTCAAAAAACTTTATCTATAAGCGATATTTATGGGAAAGTTAAATATCCAGTAAATTAGGTAGTATTTCTCTTATAACCAGAAGTTGTCATTTATTTGTTTCCGGTGAGACCAATACATATCGAAACTTTGAAGGAAATACATATATATGATGCAAGCTTTAATTTAAAAAAAGAAAAAATGAAATTTTCGATTTATTTGATCACTTCCTGTGACAACCGGAAGTTAGGGCTGACGCTCTTATTCCAAATGGTTTCGCCTACTTCTTAAGTTCTATTACTCATATAAGTTTGTTGTCTTAATCTCTTACCGTTTTTGAGATCTCACTCGACAAGTTCTCATTTTGCGGAAATTAAAACATGCGACTGGAAGTGAATTTTACCAAGATATTTGACATTACTCTAGTCATTTGCAATCTGAATTACATATTTAGAAATCATTTCAAAAACTTCATCAGTAAAAGATATTTATGGGAGAGTAAAATACTCAAATTACGTAGTTTTTCTCTTGTAACCGGAAGTTGTCGTTTTTGTTTCCGATGGGGCCAACATATTTTGAAACTGCGAAAAAGATGCAATAATGTTATGCAAGATTTAATTAAAAAAAGAAAAATTGAAATTTCTGATTTTTTTTAATCACTTCCTGTGACAACCGGAAGTGACGATTGACACTCTTAACCCAAATGGATTTGCCTACTCCTCAAGATCTATTACTCATATAAGTTTGGTATCTTAATCTCTTACCATTTCTGAGATATCACTGGGACAAAATATTTTTAAAATAAACAAAAATCAGACATTTCTGACAACTTGAAGTGAATTTTGAAAAAATTAAAAAAAATGTCTGGGGGTATTTTTGTTTTCTATCATCGCTAAAAATTTCAAGTAAATCCACCCAGCTATCTCTGAGAAATCGAGGAGGACAAGAAAAGGGGGGGAAAATAATAATTAACAGTACAATCACTATATTAAGGTCTTCCATCTGGAATGGAAGACCTTAATAAACAGTACAATCACTATAAGGTCTTCTGTCTGGAATGGAAGACCTTAATAATAAAAAGAAACAATACAATCACTATAGGTCTTCCGTTGTGAACGGAAGACCTAATAAGAAACAGAGTAAAAACAATGTGTTCCCCAACTTTGTTTGGGGAACATAATAATAAAAAAAATAACATAGGAAAAAATACATGGGCTGCATAGGTGAAACTCAAACAAAGGGGGGGGGGGGGGGGTTCCTTTGAATATAAATTTTTGGTCATATATAACTAACAGCAAGCATATATTCTCAGAAAAAAAGAATGCGAGGGCTATGCTTTTACATTTATGAACATTATATGATGAATTAATTGATTTACTGGAATATTACATGTAACTAAGTATGTATTTTAGTAAATATTTTGAAGTATGGAAAAATATTACATGTAGTGGCAATTTACATAAATTATATATCTTACACAGTCCCTTTTTGAGGGATCATAATGAATATCGGATGAGAAATTACCCCCCACCCCGGAGAAAACTATGACTGAGAATAAAGCAATATTTTAAATAGGTTTTTTTTATTGATAACTTAATATGTGTTTTCTATCGATGCCTTAAACTGTTTTTAGACATGCTCTTTCTATTGAAGTATAAAGATCTACTGCTTCTTCCACCTATAATAAAATTATATTTTTATATATGCGTGTCTTAAAATCTTACATAACCCACTTGTCCATGCATAAAATGTTTTATTTTTTGCTTTACAAATATCCCGGTATAATTTTATATCGATAGGAAACCATCACAAATTGTTCCTAGGATCATCTAATTTTTAGCAGGGAAGGGATTCCATACATTTTAAGGTATACGAGGGTTGTCCGGTAAAATCGTGGAAAAGTTGTCTAGAGTGAAAAATGATTATCACTGCATTCTAAAATTTTCACTACTTTTTAGTACATTTTTCATCAATATACATAGCAAATTTCATATAGATTTATGTTCAAATAAACAAAATATGAGACTTTATGTTATGTGTGGTATCGCCTTACGGCGTACGGATAATAACGTCAAAGTGTCTAAAGCAGCGTCACATTTCCTCTTTGCTACTGAAAAGTTTGATAAGCCCCACTTAAATTTCCCTTTATTCTAAGATGAACAGTTGAGGAACCAATCTCGCACACACATGGGACCTTCCGAAGATTTATTAGTAAGTTATGGACAGTACTCTCACTATCATTCAACTAAATATGCTATCTTGTATCCACGGTCTACAATGACGGCATCTTTCGCTGTTGCCAGTAGTTTTTGTCCATATTTTTTGTTCTACCAGGGGACCCGATCAAAAAGCTTCCGCTTAGAAAACTCTCATTTCACTTGTATACTAAAGATCTAGTGGTATTTTTATATTTTTTTTCTTCTGCAGTCATTTAAAGTTTTTAAGGGGATCATTACTACATCTAAATCAAACTGAACTGCTAACTGGTGCACCGTAACGTCACCAAATGTCGCCATTTTTTGTGTGTTGCGTTTGCCACTTTCCCATTTCAAATGCTTCAGAAACTGTCAAAAATTAAGCAAATGCCTTGATATTTCACAGAAGATGAAATAATAGATAATGGGTAAAAAATAGGATAATTTTTACCCCAACCTTATCTATTTAATACTTTTATTTCGAAATAATACTCGTGTATTACTAATGATTACTAATGAAATCCTGGTTTTATATCATGCGCCGTAGGACCATACGCTGTGCACATTCAAGCATAATAAAATATTTATTTTTCTCAATATTTTATCAAAAAAATTAAAATGCACTAAAATATGATGAATAAACATTTGCTGAAAATTTCAGCTAAGTGCGCCCATTATTTTTCGAGAAAAATGCTTTGTCCACGATTTTACTGGACAACCCTCGTAAAATAAATAACACGCCAAGAGTTGTTAATTTTCTTCAAAATTTTACACTTGGTGAATAATTCACAAAATTAGAAATAAAACTTGGGAAATATATTTGTGGGAAATAAAGTAAAATTACATGTAATCATTTATTTTTGGTAATGGCATTGAAAAATAATGATGCTGTGGTGTCTTCCTTGCTACCCCAACTTCGTTAGTCGTGTCATTTTGAATTCTTTAGACTAACCTGTAAATTAGGTTCAATGAAAGACACCGGTATACATGTAATACTAACTGACATAATTAATGGACCATTGCTCTATTTTGTTGCTTTTACAAAAAGTTGCAATGGGATACCCAATTTCGTGGATTCAACATTACCCTGATATGCGATTTCATGGATAATACCCAAGTTCAAGTATTCTCTCCAACCTGTTTAACACAATTTTCATGAAGGCCAGCATATTTTTGCAGAATCAGCATACTCAAATTATGTTAAAAAACCAGGCTGGACAAAATAAAATTTATTTCCTGTTAAAATTTTTTTTTTAGCTCAGCTGAAAGTTCAAGTGAGCTTTTCTGATCACCTGTTGTGTGTTGTCTGCCCGTCCGTCCATCTGTAAACTTCTCACATTAATTTTCAACTTCTTAAAAGCCATGTAGTCAGTTTAAACCAAAGTTGGTTCAAACCATCCTTGGGTAAAGGGGCGTTTAATTGTTAAAGTGAAGGGCCAAGCCCCTTTCAAGGGGAGATAATCAAGAAAAGACAAAAATAGGGTGTGGTCATTAAAATATCTTCTCAAGAACCACTGGGCCAGAAAAGCTGAAACTTATGTTGAAGCTTCCTAAGGTAGTGTAGATTCTAAATTGTTCAAATCCTGGCCCCAGGGGCAAGAATGGAGCCAAAATAGGGAATCACATTTTTAAAGTTGAAATATATAGGAAAAAATCTTTAAATATCTTCTTTTCAAGAACTACTGGGCCAGAAAAGCTGAAACTTATGTGGAAGCCTCCTGAGGTAGTGTAGATTCTAAATTGTTCAAATCATGGCCCCTTGGGGTAGGGTGGGACCACAATAGGGAATCAAAGTTTTACATTGAAATTTATAGGAAAAATATTTTAAAAATCTTCTTCTCAAGATCAACTGGGCCAGAAAAGTTGAAACATGTGGAAGCTTCATGAGGTAGTGTAGTTTATAAACTATTCAAATCATGGCCCCTGGGGGTAGGGTGGAGCCACAATATGGAATCAGATTTTTATGTTCAAATATATAGGAGATATCTTTTAAAAAATCTCAAGAACCATTTGGCCAGAAAAGCTGAAACTTACGTGGAATCCCGAGGTAGTGTTGATTCTAAATTGTTCAAATCATGGCCCTCAGGAGTAGAATGGTGCCCCAATAGGGAATCAAGGTTTTACATTGATATACAGTCAATTCTCAAATTATCGCCATTCAGTTCATCGCCATTCTCGCAATACTGCCATGATTTTTCAAGAACGTTTTTCCTACTATATAAAATTCTCGTTATAAAGCCAAATTTGTATTCCGCCATCCACTACCCTGTTTTCACAACTAAAGTCCATTTCAAAGTGTCAATTATCTTGATATACCGCCACAGGTGCATGTGGTCAGTGAAGCGACTTACTGGTTGTCGCTACCATTGTAAAGCCAGACAAGGTACATGTAATTAAAGAATTAAATAAACAATAATTTTTAACATCAACTGTAATTATAATTTTTGTTTTGTGTTTAATAAAAATGATTTAATCATGATTTCTCCATGAAAGTGGTTGTTGTAAAACTTGAGTTTGCCGACAACGATATTAGTTCAAATATCCCTACTTCATGTAATGCAGAGTTTGCTTTAAAATAATGAAACAGTATTAATTGTGAAAGTTTTAGCAACGACGATGCCATAAACAAAAGTATTTACATTAATTCATTTTACATACTATCAGCAATACATCAAGACGATCGACATGGCATGTTTTTCTTAAATACCAGACGTTCAGATTTACACAACATGTACATGTATTTATTTTATAATTGTGTTTTTTTAAACAAAATTATTGTAAGCAAGACAACTATTTGAAGTATTTACCAATTTTGAATGTGTTTTTATATAATACTAAGAATATAAATGCTAAATGTTTTATTTCCAAGAATGGTAACTCTATTTCTTGTTTCCCTAAAAAGGGGAAATTCAATTCATCGCCAAATTCGTTATACCGCCATGATTTCTAATTTACAAAAGGTGGCAGTTTATCAAGAATTAACTGTATGTAGGAAAAAATCTTTGAAAATCTTCTTCCCAATAACCAATGGGCCAGAGGATTGAAATTTATATGGAAGCTTCCTGAGGTAGTATAGATTCTAAATAGTTCAAATTGTGACCCCCTGGGGATAGGGTGGGGCCACAAAAAGTATTGCAAGGTTGAAAATCTGGTAAAGAACAGCAGGGCCAAAGTTACACTGGTGAGCATTCTGGCCCATGGGCCCCTTGTTTCCATAATTCGAACCAGACTATAACAGATAAAGTCAGACTCTGTGGTGTCTTTAATTTTGAGTTTAAAGGGATATATCAAATCAATGTAGGAATAAAAATGAATATTGTTTATATTGATCAATTTATTAGCTCTTCTGAGCCAAAGGCTCCAAGAGTTAATGCAATGCCCATTCATGTGGTGTTCGTAAACTTTTAGAATATGGTCCAAATCTCAAGAACCCCTTGGCCAATTTTTGTAAAATTTGTCACAGAGCATCCTTGGCCCAAGAGCTCTTGTTTATACTAAACCTAGTGATGTGACCCTTAAACAAGGGGAGATAATTAGGAAAATAAAAACAAAAGTACTGGTTGCTAGAAAAAAATCCTATTAAGAACGACTGGGCAGATTATCACTAAACTTACACACAAGGATGAGGATATGTTGTAGATTAAAAGTTATTCAAGGTATCACCCTGGAGCAAAGGGAGTGGTCTCAAGGTCACTTCAAAGTTGACCAAAAATTATGTTTTGTTAAAAATTTTTTTTTTTGTTGTTATTGTTTTCTGTAAGGGCTAGGATCATCAAGTTTTGTCAGTTGATGCATCTTCTGACCTCATATCATGTTGACTCAAAAGTAGGTAACAGTGACCTGAATTTTGCAGGTATTCATTTTCAGTTTGATTTTGATGCATATCTTGCACATTTTGGTGCCTATGATGATCAAAACTTGTTAGTTTATGCATCATGGGACCTTGAAGTGTGTCAACCCAAAAGTAGGTCACCGTGACCTACTTTTTAAATTTTATGGCTAATCATTTTCTAAACATTAAAGGTCATTATTTCAAATTATAAAGAGGTTTAGAATCATCAAACCTTGTAAGTTGATGAACCTAGGGGCTTTAAAAAAAGATCAATTAAATATAGGACACAGTGATCTACTTTTGGAATTTTACAGGCATTCATTTTCAGATTGTCTTAGAGGCATATTTTGAACACTTTGAAGCATAGGATCATCAAACTTTGTCGGTTCATGCATCTTGAGTCCTCAGAATGTGTCAACCAAAAAGTAGGTCACCTTGACCTACTTTTGCAATTTCATGGCTTAATTTAGATATTTCAGATACTAAATGGCTTACAATCACCAAACTTTGTCATTTGATGCATCTTGAGTCCTCAGAGTGTATCAACCAAAAAGTAAGTCACTGTGACCTACTTTGGCAATTTCATGGCTTAATTTGAATAGATAATAATTGGCTTGGAATTATCAAACTTCATCAGTTGATGCTTCTTGGGTACCCAGAATGTGTCAACCAAAAAGTTGGTCACTGTGACCTACTTTAGGAATCTGATGGCTATATCAGATACTAATTGGCTTGGAATTATCAAACTTTGTTAGTTGTTGCCATGCTGACCTACTTTTGGAATTTCAAGGCTTTATCCTTAAATATAGGTTACCAAGAGGCTTAAAACAGATGAGATTATAGGTTACACAATTTTCAGAAGAGTGCTTCTAGGCCCTTGGGCCTCTTGTTAATATATTTATATAGTGATAATAACCTCGTTTTTCTTTTCAACATCAGGCTGATACAACTGTACCATATGATGTTCTAAAAATTTCAGTAAAGACTAAGATCAGTTAATGATGAAAATGATTTATGAAATAAATAAATGATTGCTTGTTGTCTGTTTCCTTAGAAATTGCCAGTAATTTAGATCTGCCAACTGAAATCTACACTACTCCAGGAGGCTTCCATATATGTTTCGGCTTTTCTGGCTTAGTAGTTCTTGAGGAGAATATTCTTAAAGATTTTTTCTTCATATTTCAATGTAAAACAATGATTACCTATTGTGGCCCCACCCTACCCCTGGGGGTCATGATTTGAACAATTTAGAATATACACTACCTTAGGATGCTTCCACATAAGTTTCAGCTTTTCTGGCCCTGTGGTTCTTGAGGAGAAAATTTCTAAAGATTTTTTCCTATATATTTCAATATAATACTTGGATTCCCTATTGTGGCCCCACCCTACCCCCTTGGGCCATGATTTGAACAATTTAGAATCTACACTACCTCAGAAAGCTTTCACACAAGTTTCAGCTTTTCTGGGTCAGTGGTTCTTGAGAAGATGATTTTTTAACGATCCCACCCCATTTTTGTCTTTTCTTGATTATCTCCCCTTGTAAGGGGACTTGATCCTTCATTTTAACAGTTTAAACTCCCCTTTACCAAGGATGATTTGTACCATCTTTGGTTAAAATTAGCCTATAGTGGTTCTTGAGAAGAATTTGAAAATGTGAAAAGTTTACAGATGGATGGACAACAGGTGGTCAGAAAAGCTCACTTGAACTTTCAGCTCAGGTGATCTAAAAAGAAATCACCTTAAGTTGTTAATTTGTAGCAAATCAATGCTTACTATAATGAAGTATACATGTACTTATACCTTGTTTGTTGTTTACACATGCCAGGCACAGGTATATACAAACATGCATCCCATATTTGCAGTTTAAATGATGTTTTGAATCTTTGTCTTTTAAATCTTGTGTTTGAACACTAGGTGAAAACTCATCAGTCATGTCAAAGTCATGGAGTTTTCTTTTTAAAATTGATTCTTCCCCATCATTTTAGTAAAGTAGACACAAAACTTAAATATTTATCAAAGGAGTTTCTATTTATTTGTATGAAAATTTGGGTTTTGTGTTTATTTTTTTATCATTTTCTTGCTCATTCTCTTCAGATGTTCCAGCATCTGGAATGTACTTCATGACATATGAATGGCTTCAACACATTTTAACACCAAAAGGTCACAGGTAAACTTTTAAAAAGCTATTTAAGAAAGAAATGTCAACAGCAATGTTTTACTTACTTAAACATGTTCCCTTGACAATTTTAAGTGTTGGCATTTGGTTGAGAGCTGGGTGGTAGTAAAGGTAGGTTTTTAGGTCACGATTTTTAAGTCACCTGAGTCACTCAGGTGACCTTTTGCTATCTGTTTTCATCCGTTGATGTGCATTGTTTGTTATGGGTTTTCCGTCATGCCTTTACATTTGAACATTTTCAGCTTCTTCCTGGAACTGCTGAACCAGTTTCGACCAATTTTGGCATAAAGCATCTATGAATGAAGGGGAACAAAAATTTTGAATTTTGTGGTCCCCCCCCCCCCTTGGGCCTTAGTGATTATCTTTAAAAATCTTCTTCTTTACTCCTGGACATTGTCGCCCGCATGGCGCAGTGGTTAGAGCGTTCGCTCTAGAGTCGCGGAGTAAGGAGATGATCCTTACATCGCGGGTTCGAATCTCACTGTGGATGTGGAGACCGGTCCTTCAGATGAGACCGTATAAACCAAGGTCCCGTGTCGCAGTAGGTGCTGGCTTGAAAAAGATCCCCCACTGCTCAATGGCCCTGAGTGTCGAGTATAGGTCAAAATTTGCAGCTATCCACCATCAAGTATTGGCGTCTCCATGAGTGAAAAATTCTCGAGAGGGACGTTAAACAATAAACAAACAAAAACTCCTGGACATCAAGCAGTCAAACTGCTGGCATGATTAAACCCCCTGCAAACGAAGTTTAGGGGGGTATATTGGAATCACCATGTCCATCTGTCTGTCCGTCCGTCTGTCTGTGGACCAGGTTTTTGTCCTGACCTGTTCTCAGTGACTATTGGATAGATTTGTCTGAAATTTGTACACTCGTTCACCATTTGAAGGTGTGCACCTGGTACTTTCATCTTGATTGGATAATTTTTCTGCATTTTACAGGTGTTTTTTTTTTTTTTCATTTTTATTGACTTAGTCATTTTGAGTTTATGTAGCTATTCCCCAAGTGGTCACAGTGATTTATTGTGTTTTTCATGAGCAGGCAGTCACAGATCAAATCAATAGCTTCATTAACGGAACATTCTCATGTGGTAGTGTTTATGTTTCATTATATTGTTAAATAATTACCATTTCATAATTACCAAGAATTTTACATGCATTATAAAAGGCACTGACAACAAAGGTGAGAGTGGGGAAGGTGGCGGTTGAAATCAAAATGTAAACAATAGATATTTGGAAGCACGCACCAGCAATGAATTCGATAAGCAATGACGTCACAAAAGGATGCTAAAGCGAGGCTGAGTTATGTAACATAATGGATGTAAAGGGGCTTCAAGGGGGAAATTATCAGGCTGTGACAAAATAAATTTGATAAAATATGAATGAAAACATGAAGACAAAATAATTTCTATAAACATAAATTATGTACATAATTTTAATTTTATAGACTAGTTATTGTTCATAATATAGCTGTCTGATATGCATTGATCGAGACTGCTGAGACTGATACAAAACAAGATATTGGTTAAGTAAACTAATTTATTTTAAAGAACACAAGATAATAAAATATCTACACACTACAATTAACAAACATACAATTTGGAAAACTGGGGACATACAACTGTTCTGCATTTATGAATTTTATATGAGTTATCCCCCTTTTAAAGACAAGTTGAAACATGGGGGATGAGAAACAGAGTACATTTAATAAAAGTTATCCCCCTTTAGTAACAATTCAGTAGGGGGATGAAATACAAAAGAACATTTTCTAAAAGTTATCCCCCTTTCTTAAAAAATACATACTAAACCTTAAAAAAACTTGGGGGATGAGTACAAAAGTTTGTAACGAATTGGCCAAATACATATGCAGAGCAGATGTAGCCCCCAGGTTCCCATGAAAACCTTTGTTGTCAGTACAAATCTAATCAAGCTGGATAAAGTGTTGTGTCTGTCTGAGCCAGTTGAATTTGAGCATCTTTGATAATGTTGGGAGATGTATGTATATGTGTATCTAACATAACAATCTGATGACCATTGACCTAAGGTTTGGATCAGATGGTCTTCAAGTCGAGCTTCATGAACAGATGTTGCTGCTCCAATTCTGAAGGAGTGACCTTTATAACTATTACTAGTTAAACCTAATTTCTCTTAAAGAATCTTGATGTGCATAATAAAAAATTGTCTAGATAAAGGTTTTCTGTCTTCGTTTACAAAAAAAGCTTCACTGTTTACTGAGATCAAAGACTGCCTTAAACTGTAATATCTAAAAATAGAAAGCACTGGACATACAGAAAAACCTAGCTGTTTTATAAAAAGGAATTGTTA
This sequence comes from Saccostrea echinata, assembly GCF_033153115.1. Lineage (NCBI taxonomy): Eukaryota > Metazoa > Mollusca > Bivalvia > Ostreida > Ostreidae > Saccostrea > Saccostrea echinata. The sequence goes on from NW_026889778.1 coordinate 31,091,900, forward strand.
TACCTTGCCTAAAGGGGCCAGTTTTAGATTTCTTAAATGTAATAAAAATAGATTCATTGCTGATTTGAACATCACTAAAGCGTAGATGACAATCAGAGTCAAACTGATTAAACACTGTAAATTCTTCACACCTAAGAAAACCAAAAAAAAGCTGCAACACAAGCAGCTTCTAACATGATGCTATTGAAATAACCAAATACTGACATTTTTAATAAATTGCACATCTGTGACAATATGGGCATGGTTATAGGTAAATGAACGCGTTTACTAGTGGATCCTTGTTTCTTTTTAATACCCACTAAGATTGTTTTCAAACACTCAAGTGGTTTTCCATCTACAAACATGGGGTTGAAACCACTATGCTTTAAATAATAGAATCTGATTCCACACAAATAAAGTTTGATTGTAGAATGTTTAATTTGTTTATGTTCATCACAAAAAGCTGCAAAGTGCATAAGTAGCCTTTCTGTAATGGGTGGAAGACTTCCATCATCCCATGTTGTGCCATGAAGTAGAAGAAACTTTGTGTAGGAGTCCATACCTGATTCATAGGCAGTTAAAGTTGCACGGGATAAAGCATGAGTCCAGAGATTGTCTATTGAGCAGTCCAAAGAATCTTGGATAGTGGTGGACATGGCGTTGGTAATTCCTCTGCATCCGGCACCAGTTGTCGGAATTTCTTTATCTGAAAACATGATAAAGCATCGGCTATAGAGTTTTTAACACCGGGAACATGTTCACTAAAGACAGCAAAATTGTTTATGGCAGCACACATAGTTAAGTGTCTCATTAGTTTCATGATACAAGGTTCTTTGGATCGACCTTTTTTAATGTACACTGTAGCCATGTTGTCACATTTAAAGAGGATATTTTTACCGGTTTACTGATTTCCCCATAGAACTGCTGCAACAACTATGGGATAAAGTTCGAAGAAAGCCATAGACGCTGAGTAATCCTCAATTGTAGGTAATTCTTGGGGCCATTTGTCACAAAACCATTTATTGGAGAAAAAAAACCCAAAACCAATAGACGATGAAGCATCGGTAAACAAAGAAATTTGAGATGCTAAGGTCAGTTTGTTGTCATAAAAAAGGTTAATTCCATTCCAGTTAGTAAGGAATTCCAACTACATTGTCAGATCAGCTTTACATTCTTTGTTAAGGTGAACATGATGGTAACTTTCTTTTACAGTCGACATTAAATTGTACAAGTAAGTAACGAATGCTCTTCCTGGTAAGATAACACGACTTGCAAAGTTCAAATGTCCTAGAAGTTATTCAAGCTCTTTTCTTGTACAAGAAGGTTTTTTGAGCATTGTTTTAATGAAGTCAATAATTCTTACTGTTTTGTCTTTTGGCAAACGAGCTTGCATGTTGACTGTGTCTAATATCACTCCAAGGTATTCCAATTCACATGTAGGGCCTACTGTTTTTTTTTTAAACATTAGAGGTATTTTCAGCTTGTTAAATATTAAAGTTAATAGAGCAATAGTTCTTTCCCCACAATAACCTGGTTTGTCTATGGTCAGAAAGTCATCAAGCAAATGAAAACTTACATTGATGTTGTAATTGTGTTTTGCAATCCAGCAAATACTTTGAGATAACATGTCGAAAAGTTTGGGACTGGAATGGCAGCCAAATGGTAATCGAACATAATTGTAGTATTTGTTTTCCCATTTGAAACAAGAGATGCCATTACGATGGAGTAACAGGCAACTGCTTGAAAGCAATGGAGATGTCTACTTTACAGCATATGCTGTACTGACCATATTCTTGAATAACTTGGATTGCATCGTCTAATTTGATGTAGGACAGAGAGCATAAATCTTTATCAATAAGATCATTAAAACTAAGATGCTTGTCTTGATTATGTGGGGAGGAGAGGTCAAAAATGTCTCTTTTTAGCTGAATATTTATGAGTAGCTATACCAATAGGACTGACTCTGTAAACAGGAAATGGAGGTTTGTCAAACGGACCATTTACAAAGCCTTTGACAATTTCATCTTTGATCAGCTTTCTAACAGTTTCTGGATCTCTCCTCGCAGATAATGCATTTTTACATTCAAATGAAACAAGATCAAACTCAGAAACTAGCATATCAAAACTATGTTGAATACTGTTACAAAGCAGTGTTGAAAATTCTTTATCAGGAGGATTTTTTAATTCTAGTCTCAGCTGATTATAGTGTATTGGAGTAGAGGCTAGTCATGATTGATTTTCGGTACCAGTAACTGGTTTTGGATTCTGTTGCTTTGGTTTAGTATTGGATGACTCCTTATTTTTAGTTGGACACTGATTTCTGCCATGATTTTTAGACTTGCATTGTCTATAGACATGGACATATTTGCAGTAAGGCTTAGAACAACCTTGCACCCAATTGAAGTTATTGCAAACTTGTTGGTCGTTATGGTGAACGATTTCACGTCCAAGGGTATCAGCTTTACCCGGGCCTGTGTGCAATTGAGATTTTGATGGACACATGTTGGTAGAATGCATAGTGGAGTAACACTTGGCACAAGAATTAACATGGAAACCTGCACAAATTTTCTGTTTCAACTCAATATTGCCCTTAGACCAATCAATTTTAACGTTGTGTTGGATAAGCATAGTAGCACATTTAGCTGAAAACATTTTGTGGTACTCATGAAATTTGTGTGGCCAAATATTAGCTGTTTCAACAACAAGAGCAGGGTACAAATCTAGCTCTTCTGCCCTTGATAGAAATGCTGAACACATAATTCTTTTGTATCTGCCAAAGGCCACTATAAACTCATCTAAGGACAGGGCTCTTTGTAACCTCTCATCTTTCTCTTGTGTTTTCTTTTTAACAGGTGTTTCATAATTTGGAATAAGTAAAGTGTTTAAATTCACATCTTTACCTGCTACAATCTGTTGGTGTACTTCTGGGGAAATAATATCGATGTCGGTGATCGACGTCGCTGGTACACCGAAAGATGGCCTAGACATCTGAGTTGTGTCAGTGCTGTTACATACGGGGTATGGCATCAGGGGAAATGCACTAGCCTTTGTCTGACATGCTGCCATGGCGGACTGTAGACTGAAATTGGAAGTAGGCTCGCTTTTTTGAGTCACTTGTAACAAAGTTTGCTGACAGAGTTGCAGCGTATTGACAAGAGCACTCTCTAACTTAGCATGGTTTCCAAGGACTTCCTAACTGCCCTTGGTGGAAGTTGGCTGCGAACTGCCCTGGGTGGAAGTTGGCTGTGATAGCGATGTATCACTCCGCGAGTTACAAAGTAGTGATTGGGTTGTTGGCAGCATGGTGGGTATAGATTCCTGATTTTCATTACTAGAAGAGCTTGTTTGTGACACAATTCCTGCATTAATCACATCGTTCGAATTTACGACACTGGCGGAGATCTCACTGTTCCTTTGATTACTGGCATTGGCACTATTTTCTACTAACACAGGTTGTCTCTCTATTTTCTTCATACAATTTCTTCAATTGATTATTATTCAGGGGAATAGAAATGTTGATTCCCAAGTTTTTTAAAGCCGTTTGTAACTGAGCATTTGTTCAGTTTGCAGGATTAGTAGAATCTATTGAGTTCTTTGACCTGCGTCTTGACGCCATATTTCGAAGAAATGGAAATATTTCAGTTACATAAAACACAATTTTTTGTCATATAACGAACACAGGTCCACACAATATATACGTATTAGCATTCACATCCATTAGTAAAAAGTATCTACATCATGAGGCAAGGAAAACTGTATCGGAAGGCTTGAAATCAAAATGTAAACAATACGAGGGTTGTCGGGTAAAATCGTGGACAAGTTGTCTAGATTGAAAAATAATCATCACTGCGTTCTAAAACTTTCACTACTTTTTAGTACATTTTTCATCAATATATATATATATCAAATTTCAAATAGATATCTGCTCAAATAAACAAAATATGAGACTTTATGTTATGTGTGGTATAGCCTTACGGCGCACAGATGATAACGTCAAAGTGTGTAAAGCAGCGTCAAGTTTCATCTTTGCTAAATAAAAGTTAGATAAGCCCCACTTAAATTCGGGGATTTCATTGATGCACAAACTTGATTTTCCCTTTATTCCTCCATTAACAGTCGAGGAACCAATCTTGCACACACATGAGAGCTTTTGAAGATTTATAAGTAAGTTATGGGCAGTACTCCCACTATCATTCAACTAAATAGACTATCTTATATCGGTGATCTACAGTGACAGCGTCTTTTGCAAATGCCAGTAGCTGTTTGTCCGTATGTTTTGTTCTACCAGGGGACCCGATCAAAAGAAAACTCCCATTTCACTTGTATACTAAAGATCTAGTGATGTTTTTTTTAAATTTTTTTCTTCTATAGTCATTTAAAGTTTCTTAGGGCATCATTACTACATCTAAACCAAACTGAACTGCTCTCCGGTGCACCGTAACGTCACCAAACGTCACCATTTTTCGTGTGTTGCGTTTACCACTTTTCCATTTCAAATGCTCGGGAAACTGCCAAAAATTAAGCAAGTGCCTTGATATTTTAAAAAAGATGAAATAATAGATAGTGGATTAAAAATAGGATAATTTTTACCCCAACCTTATCTATTTAATACTTTTATTTCGAAATAATACTCGTGTATTCACTAATGAAACCCTGTTTTTTTATCGTGCGCCATAGGACCATACCCTGTGCACATTCAAGCATAATAAAATCTTTATTTTTGTCTATATTTTATCCAAAAATTTAAGATGCACTAAAATATGATGAATAAACATTTCCTGAAAATTTCAGCTTAGTGCGCCCATTATTTTCTGAGAAAAACGCTTTGTCTATGATTTTACCGGACAACCCTCATAGATATTTGGAAGCATGCACCAGCAATGAATTCGATATAAGCAATGACATCACAAAAGGATGCTAAAGCAAGGCTGAGTTATGTAACATAACGAGTGTAAAGGGGCTTTAAGGGGGAAATTATCACGATGTGACAAAATAAATTTGATACAATATGAATGAAAACATGAAGACAAAATAACTTCTATAAACATAAATTATATACATAATTTTAATTAACTTCTTTTTCTTAGCCAAAAATCTCAAAATTGTTAAAAATCTTGAAAAAAGCCTTTCATGTATCCTTTAGCCTAAAACATTAATATTTAGTTTCTATGGCCACAAATTTCAGTTAATAAAGTAGGTAGTGTTTTTAAGTTGTAGTTTGCATTACATCTCTTTTTTTTTTTTTTTTACATCTCTTTTTTTAACATTTGATATTCGTACATGTACATGTAGCATGAAACTGAATTTCATTTGTTGTACATTTATTTTACATCAACTCACTATGAAGTGTAAATAATGTTTTTTTTTTCAATACGTGTTTATAAAAGATTGTGCATAAAATATTTTACATAAGTGAAAAGTATTCCTTTTTAGCTCACCTTGACAAAGTCGAGATGAGCTTACGCTATACCCCCAGCGTCCTGGTTAAAGTTTTAGGAGCAAGTCTATTCCCAAGTAAATATAAGCCCTACCTGGACCAAACTTGCATGGATGTTGCATCTCGGGATGGACACTACCAGACTTGCTTCAGATGCTGGATCTGACCTACTTTTCCAGATGAGGGACCATGTTAAAGTTTTGGAGCAGCAAGTATCTGTAAGTCCAACCTGGACCAAACTTGCATGTATGATGCATCTAGGGATGGACACTACCAGACATGCCTCGGATGCTGGATCTGATCTACATTTTCCAGTTGAGTGAATTTTGGCCATACTTTAACAAAATTAGCGTGGATGATGTATCTAGGAAGGGACACTTCTAGACTTGCTTTGTATGCTGAATTTGACCTATATTTTCCAGATGAATGAACAGGATATTTTTTTTGGAGTAACTCTATAATTATATGGCCTGTTATGACTTAGCTTGCATGTATGATGCTTCTAAGGATGGACACTTCTAGTCTTGCTGCGGATGTTGGAACTGGCCTACATTTTCTTTATTAGTGAACAAGTAAAAGTTTTTGGAGCAGGTCCATTCTCAAGTACCTACAAGTCCTACATAAACCAAACTTGCATGGATATTGATCTTGATCTTGGGATGCACACTAACTAGGAAAAAATATGATGTAAGATTTGCCAAGTACTGAAAGATATCATTCGTTCAGGTGAGCTTATTAATCTTTGATTACCTATGTTTTAATATGTTGATAAAATAGGCCGCTGATTAAAAGTTTCTCCCTAAAGTAGTTTAATTAAATTCAATCACAATTTCTAAAGTTATTTGAGATTAAAAAAGCACAGGATTATACCATATATTAGTTGACAAGAAACACATGGGCCTCAACACTCAACTGAGTCACCTGGATCCTACTGTTCAGATGAAAGTTTTTTAAAATGACTTTTCTCACTCTTTTTCTACCATGAAAAATTTTGGCCCATATACTGACCACAACATAGACCAAAGAGGTCTTGATATGATTAAGTGTGGATCTAATATTCTTTTTGTTTATCTTTTTATATTTCTATACACTTTATGTACAACTTTGAATGCCTATTTTAGCCCCATTAAATATCTTGCAAAGGGCTCTTACTGGCAACTAATTTAGTTGCCATGGTGCCTAATTTTTTAAAAAAATTTCTCTATATGTCGCCAATTTTGTGACCATTTGAACTTGACTTAGCGATTGTCAAATTTAGGAACTATGATTATTTTCAACCTTTTCTTCTGAAGATGAGAAATGAAGTTTAAAAGTTAGCATTGGACAACACAATGTATTTTCTTTGTAACCCTGTTTTTTTTTTTTCAGTCACACACATTTGAATATATAATTTGTGTCACAAAAAGCTCGTGTAGACAGATGAAGCAAGAGCAGCCCGGGTAATTGTTGGCTCCAGAAAATCGACACTTGTGAAATGCAATAAATTGGACCAGTGATAGGGTCAATTGTTTGTCAATTAAATTCTCACTCATTAGAGATATTGTCAACACGTTAGTGTTAAGTCGTAATTGTACAGACAAACATAAACATAGGTAATCAGAGATTACAGAGCTCACCTCAACAAATGTTGTATTTAAGAAAGGTAAAGTCCCACATTAAACTAATTATCTAGTAGACAGTGTACATCCCAAGATGCAACATTTATGCAATTTTGATCTGATAGGGCTTGCCGTTACTTGGGAATGGACTCATCAAAAAATTTCAAACTAGTCACTCATCCAGAAAATGTAAATCAATTCCAGCATCTGAAGCAAGTTTGAGAATGTTCATCCCTTGATGCATCATCCATGTAAGTTTGGTTTAGATAGCCCTTATAGTTTCTTGGTAATGGACCTGCCTGGTCACTAATCCAGAAAATTTAGGTCAGATCCAACATCTGAAGCAAGTGTGGTAGTGTGCATCCTTAGATGTATCATCCATGCAAGTTTGGTCAACATAGGACTTACAGTTACTTGGAAATGAGACCTGCTCCAAGAACTTTAACCTAGTCACTCATGCAGAAAATATAGTTCAGAGTCAGCATCTGGGTATATATGCATACCTCTAATTATTTAGAATTGGTAGGGGAAGAAAGTAGTGCCAGGATGCTTCCACATAAGTTTCAGCTTTTCTGGCCCAGTGGTTCTTGAGGAGAAGATTATTAAAGATTTTTCCTATATATCTCAATGTAAAAATTGGATTCCCTATTGTAGCCCCACCCTACCCCTGGGGGGTCATGATTTGAACAATTTAGATTCTACACTACCCCAGAATGCTTTTACATATAAGATTTCAGCTTTTCTGGCCCTGGGGTTCTTGAGGAAAAGATTTTTAAAGAATTTTACTATATATTTCAATGTAAAAATTGGATTCCCCACTGTGGACCCGCCCTACACCCGAGGGTCATGATTTGAACAATTTAGAATCTACACTACCCAAGGATGCTTCCACGTAAGTTTCAGCTTTTCTGGCCCTGTGGTTCTTAAGAAGATTTTTAAAGATTTTTCCTATATATCTCAGTGTAAAAATTGGATTCCCTACTGGGGCCCTGTCTTACCCCCGTGGGTCATCATTTGTATAATTTAGATTCTACACTACCCCAGGATGCTTCCACATAAGTTTCAGCTTTTCTGGCTCAGTGGTTCTTGAGAAGATATTTTAATGACCCTACCCTATGTTTTGTCTTTTTTTGAATATCTCCCCTTGAAAGGGGGTTGGCCCTTCATTTTAACAATTTAAACTCTCCTTTACCAAGGATGCTTTGTACCAACTTCGGTAAAAATTGGCTCAGTGGTTCTTGAGAAGAAGTTGAAAATGTGAAAAGTTTACAGACAGACAGACGACAGACAACAGGTGATCAGAAAAGCTCACTTGAGCTTTCAGCTCAGGTGAGCTAAAAAAAGGTTTCCATCCTTATTACAATATTTGTAAATGAAAACTTTTATTTTCATGGAACAGAATTACATGAATGAGGACATACATGTGCATTTTTTCAAAGTCAGTCAGGCTACAGTTGTGTGGAAGTTAAGCAGTGTGTGCATGAACATGCACACTAACATTTTTTTTAATTTTATTAAATGGATTAAATGTATTTTTCTAATGTATAACTATTGTCAGTAAACATGCTTTTTACCTGTATTATTAATTTACATGTAATTTGACAATGTTGAGACTAATCAGTGCAAATTCATACTTTTCAGTTGATGATTTATTAGGCTGCACCTTAGTTTCATTTATTAAAAAAATAAAATGAGCAATTATACTTTCACTCTAAATGTTCATGCAAATTGTGAACACCTCTTAGATCCATAAAATATTAGTGATTTGGCACCTTCTCTGAAAACCCCAGTGGGGGTTATTTGTCCCTTTTGGACAGTTCTAATTGTAAAGCATTAAGCCCTCTACCAAAATTGGTGAAATTCATGGCCCCAGGGTCAGGGGTTCTGGAGTTAGGGTGGGGCTCTAATGATCATATATTGAAATGCATAAATTCTTTAAAAATCTTCTTCTCTCCCCCTGTATATGAAGCAGATAAATTAGATGCAGGTTTATTATAATCAAGGGTGCCTCTTCCAAAAATGTTGAAACATCCTCAGGTAGTCTAGATTGAAGTTTAATCAAATCATGACTCCCAGTGGTAGGGTGGGGCCACAATGGATGATCAAAGTTTTACATGGGAGTACATTGGAAAAATCCTTCTCCAGAACCACTGGGCCAAGAAAAATGAAACTTATGTGGAAACATCTTCCTGTAGTGTAGATTCAAGTTTGTTCAAATCATGAACCCAGGGTGTAGGCTGGGGCCACAATGGACAATGAAAATTTTATGTTGAAATACATAGGAAAAATCTTGAAAAAATTCTTTTCTCAAGAACAACAAAGCCATGAATGGTTATATTTACATGGAAGCATCCTCAGGTAGTATAGATTCAAATTTGTTCAAATCATGACTGTGGGGATAAAATGGGGCCACAACGGATGATCAAAGATTTACATATGAATACATAGGAAATATCTTTGACAATTTTCTTCTCAAGAATAGCAAAGCCATGATTTGTCTTATTTATATGGAAGCATCCTTGGGTAATGTAAATTCAAATTTGTTGAAATCATGACCCCCAGGGGAAGGGAGGGAACACAAAAGGTGATCAAAGTTTTAGTTAGGAATATATAGGAGAGACCATTTAAAAATCTTCTTCACAAGAACAGCAAAGCCATGATTAGACATATTAATACAGAAGCATCTTCAGGTACTAGAAGTAAGATTCAAGATCATTCAAATCATGACTCCTGGGGGTAGGGTGGGGCCATAATAGAAAATAAAACTTACAGGAAAAAAATCTAAATGGAGGACAGATTTGAACTTAATTTATGAGTTGTAACTGAATACTAGACTAATTTTTTCTTAATTTATTAGTTATTACTGAATACTAGACTAATTCAATGATCCTGATCACCCTATTTCTTCTATCAGTTTATTTTATACTCTATGGATCCTCTATGGATTGTTGTTTTATACTCAGGTGACCATTAAGGCCCTTGGGCCTCCTGTTAAAACTTGTGGTGCCAGGGCCAGGGGTTTTGGTGTTTCGGGGGGGGGGGGGGGGACCTACTGATAATATAGTGAAAATTTTTTTTGAAAATCTTCAACTTAGTGCATAGTTATTATGAGCAAGAGTACCTCTTCAAAAGATTGTGAATTTCATGACCCAGGGTCATAGGTTTTAGTGTTAAGGTAGGGCTGTGTTGAATCTATAGTGAAAATGTATTTTTTCTTTGAAAGTCATCTCTGCACCCGGGCATCTCAGAGGCAGAGTAAAATTTAATATCTATACTTATAAATTAATATATTTTGTAAATAAACTCCGAAACCGGTGTACCAGAGTGCTTACTTACTCCTCTAACATTACACTATATACAAGATGATGTCCGTAAACTATATTTAGATTTCACTCGCATAGTAAGTATCATACATTAAATTAAAAGACTACTTTCAGTTTCTATAAACAGCCACGAAATAGCAAAAACGTGAGTACAGTGGCTTTTCCAGTTGGCGGATCTAAGTTACTGGCAATTTTTAATGGAATTGACAACAAGCAATCATTTATTTATTTCATAAAACATCATCACTGAATTATTCAATCAAAACTTGATTTAGATGATATAAAAGAAATAAGTTGTGAAAACCGATTAAAAAGGGAAATGTGCCAATTATTTTTGTCATTCACCGATCATAATATTGACGGAAGCTTCTAGAACATCATATTGCACCGAGCCCGATGTTAAAAAGAAAAACGAGGCGATTAATTTATAGCTGCATGAACAGAAAAAAAGCTTTTGTGTGAATGGTCATTGAAATAATGGTAAATAACTGATAAAGTTGTGAATACAATTAAAGCTGTAAAATTTTTATATATAATCATTACATTTCATTTATTTTCCTAAATACAGTCTTTTGTATCAAATTCTTGGCATATTCATAGGGCATTAAAAGCTATTAATTTTTACACAACTACTTGGGTCTTGGTTTATAAATATGTATGTACCTTATTGATATGTAAAAAAAAGTAAAGTACATTTTTTACATATCAATAAGGTACATGCAGTACTTATAAACCAAGACCAAAGTACCTGTGAATTCCCCTCCCCCCCTACAAAAAAGCATATTGAATTCGCTGCTTTTATTATCTGAAGTACAACATCCAGAATATATAACAGGTTTCACAATAAACGTCAATTAATGAAATTGTTATTTTTCAGGTTTTTACAAAAAGGGAGAAGGGGTGGAGACGTACATGTATAACTTCATGCAGGATTTTGAACAAAGTATTTCTTCCTGTCATAAGCCTGTAGGCCGTCAGTAGAAATTACAATATATATTATTGGAATTTTTCTGTCGATAGTGGTATAAATTCAATTCCCTTTGCTTGCACGAGATTTCAGCTAGTTCACCAGATTTTTTAATTTTCTGGACCATTTGGTCAGGTGTCAAGTATAAAATAAACTGATAGAGGAAGCTTTGTTGCCCAAAAGCAAGAGAAATAGGATGATCAGGATCAATGAAATAATTAGTGTAGCATCCAGTAAGACCTCATAAATTAAGTTTAATCTGTCCCCCACTTATCACTGTCACAGTGCAGACTATTAACAAACTATTAGTTCTTCTGTTTTATTCAAATCCAATATTATAACCTCTTACAGTGGCCTTTCTTGGTCTTTGAAGAACATTTAATAAGTTATTTTTGTGTCATTTTTTTCTATTATTTACAAGTCTACCTGATCATTAAAACTTTGAAAGTACTTTTTATATTATACGATAAAAATTCTTGCATAATTCTCATATTTTATTAACCTTTCATTGACAAATATATTATTTACAGTGATTATTAATCAAAAATGAATGGCAAAGGGGAATAACTTCTGTTAGTAGAATACAATTTGATAGAACCTTGTCAGGACCAGAACACTTGACCAATTTGTCTAGATGTTCAAAAATCTTATAAAAATACCATTGCTTATTACAACTTTTACTCTGCCTCCAATATGTCCAGGAGCAGAGAAGATTTTCAAAGAAATAATGCATTTCCACTACAGATTCAACACAGCCCTACCCTAACACCAGAACCCATGACCCAGGTTCAGGAAATTCACAAATTTGGAGGAGGTACCCTTATCATCATAACTATGCACTAAGTTGAAGATTTTCAAAGAATTAACCCCCCCCCACCCCCCCCCCCCCCACCCCCCGGAGAAACAACAGAACCCCTGACCCTCGGACCACAAGTTTTAAAAATTTTGTAAGAAGCACCTTTGTTCATCATAAATATGCACTTTGTTTATCTGCTCAACACCAAAGAGCAGACAGGATTATTTAATAGAATTAATGCATTCTCATTATATTATCAATAGAGCCCTACCCTTACACCAGAACATCTGACAGGGGTCATGAAAATCACAATTCTGGAAGAAGCACTGTTGCACATTCATTTATTCAATGAGACTTAAAAGGATTTAGAAGAAGAGAAATTTCTATTTACCCTCTCAAGTTTGAAATATCAAAATTACCATCCACATAAAGCAATGGGTCTAGTCCCAGATTTATATCTTTGTATTTCTTTAACTTTAAAATCAAAATTTGGATTTTTTTTCAGTCGGAGTGATTTAAGTGTGAGCAGGACTCTAATAGCTGGTGGATTTGCTGGAATGTTTAACTGGTTGGTTGCAATTGCACCTGATGTACTGAAGTCACGGTTACAGACAGGTCAGAAATTTTATGGTATCATTGTAGAATATATGTATATAAGCTATACTGCAGATTTATTTGTCATCTACCTCTTTTGTGTGATTATAGTTTTTAGATCGGTATAGCAGAAAGCTCAAATTTACTTTTCTAAACACCTTTGTCATGCATCCATCTATCTGTTCATCTATAAACTTTCTATATCTTTGACTTATAATTATTACAAACCACTGTGTTAATTTTAATCATAATTTGTAAAGATGAAACTTATGTGAAAGCCTTCTGAGATATACTCTAAAGAAAGGTCAAGTCATGGCCTTTGGGGAAGGATGGGTCCACCATACAGAATTAAAGTTTCATAATGAAATGTACAGAGAGAACTCTCAAGAACCACTGCACCAGAAAAGATGAAGTTTATTTGAAAGTTTCTTAGGGTAATACATGTATATCTTCTAATTTAGGACCCCAGAGATCTGGTGGGGCCACAATAGGAGATAAAAGTTTTGCATGTAAATATATAGGAAAAAATATTTGAAAATCCTCTTTTCAAGAACCACCTAGTCAGAAAACATGAGACTTATATGAAAGCTTCTTGATATAGTTTAAATTCAAGTCATGGACCCCAGGGTAGGGGGGCATTAATTAAGGATCAAAGTTTAACAAAGAAAAATAAAGGAGAAAATGTTTAAAAATCCTCTTGTCAAAAACCACTGGATCAGAAAAGATAAAAACTTACAATAAAGCTTCTTGACAAAGTGTAGATTTAAGGTAGTACACAATAGATAAGCCAAATTTGTCCTTCCTGTTCAAATTTTGATATTTTGTTCTAGGATACAAAATCTCTCCTTATATTTTATATGAAAGAGAAATTCAACCATACATTTTTTGCCCACGTAGTTTGAAATATGGCCTATCAGACCCCTGTAAGAAGATTGTGAAATCAGACAGCTGACCTGAGATTGTGCATTTTATTTAAAATTAACCAATTGATCTTTTGCAAACTTGTGTGATTCTGTTTATAAAGGCAACCTTTTTGTACTAAAATCTAGTGAAACATTTTGATACCAGTATATTTGAATAAAATATGATGTAAAAATAGATATGCATAGCCCAGGGATTGAAAATTCACATGTAAATATGCCACACGTTAAATTCTCCTTAAAGAAAATGTATAATTCAATTTTTACAAAAAATCAACAGAATAATTGAAATGGAACCCAGATCAAAATACCGTAAGTTTTGGAAGATAGGATGATACTTTTTTTTCTCAGAACCGCTGGGGTCATCCTATTTAATGAATCAACCTATCTAAGGCTCAAGTTTACGAAAAATACCCCCAAATCAGTAAAATTTACATCAATTTTAAAGCAAATCTGTGCCATTTTTGTATTTTTTAAAAAAAATTTTACCAAGAAAAAAATAATAAACAATAAAGAATTAAATATTTATTTCATTGATTTCTTACAAAATAATTAGTTCCATTAAATATCCGTCGATGTACAAAAAAAACTTTAGTTATTATATCATCTAGTAAATAATTTACAACATATTGTGTCCATCTTGTAAAGTTGGAAGTCGCAATCGTTTACTAAAAATAAAACCGCAACAGTATCAAAGTTTAAAATACGGAATAGTTTTCACAGTCGCAATTGTAATCTTTTTTTTACCATTTATTTGTAACGATTAATTGAAATAGTATACCTAAATATTTTTTTCATTGTCTTGTGATATTTATTTAAATGTAAATTGCGTGAAATAAATTGTTGCCAGTAAATTTCTAAAATTATTTACCAAATATACCGCTAGTCATAACTATTTTGTTTTACATCCCAAGGGGTAAACTGAATAATACAAAGATTGGCTTCTAATAGAATTTTAATTGTCTGACAGATAAAGGGATATACACTGTGTACACAAAGATGTTAACACCTGTGTTGGTTTAAACACCTGCAGGGTATGATTAACAGATCCTCGTGCCGTTACAGGGGTATTAGTGCTATACATCATTGAACTAACAAAACTGTGAAATTCATGATGACTGTTAAATTGCAAATGTACTCTCAGTTAAATTTATTTTTTACAACAATACCTCAAGCAAAATTATAGCATGTTAATATGATTAATTTCAATTGCTCACTGTTACATGTACCGGTAATTGTCATTTGCGTGTTTTAGCAAATCCCTGGACAAGAAATATAAAAATGGCAGTCATCGAAGCTAATATTGTACCCAGGTAAATAATGCTGGAATAAAAGAATGTGTCCACGATGTTCTAAAATGGAAATGATTATTGTTTGATTTAGGGTATTTCCCTAATTATAGCTATTGTATACTACCGTATTTATGTGCTTAACGACAGAGTCAAACCACGATGGCATTGAACAGGCAAGTTGGAGAAAATACGTTATATCACAATTCAAGGAAGTTTTAACTATGTTTGTATAAAACACTATTAAAATGCTGTACTCATAAAAATACCAGTTTATTTTCTCAATATGTTAATATCATGGGTTAAGTTAAAGAGGTTTACATGTTCTGATACTATCTACGTAAGAATCTCTAGAAAATCGATAAACAAAGCTTTGTCCTATCTTCCGAATTCATCCTATCTAAGGATTTTTTAAAAATTATGGCTGAAAATGAGCCTTTCAACCTATATACCCCATCGACATATACTTAAAAAATTACGGTATGTCAAAATGAGGAAATTTGAACCAGCAGTTTCAGATATTTTGATGATTTCAAATAAATCAAATGCAAAAAAAAAGTAAAGATTCAGTAGATGATGTCACTATATTTGACCTTTGACCTCTTAATATGACATTTTTATTGTACAAAAAGAATGGAGACGCTGTATAAACATGTCCAAGTATCAGGTCTCTACTATAAATAAAAAAATCAAAAGTTACTTTGCATTTAAGGATGTACAACACACCTACCTAAAAAAATTTCCTGTCGTTTAATTTTCGCTATTTTTGTCTATTTTATACATGACAATACCTACTATGTGTATGTACTTTTTGGTCAAAATCGTTCGAGCCGAATTTGGACAGGAAGTTCCTAAAGTTACCCCCCTTTGGCTGATCACGAGTTCAAAAAAATTTCAACCAACTAACTATAAAATCCCTTATTTTAAAATATTTAAGGTTAGCCTAACTTTCAAAATTTGCTGATTCGTTCGTTTAACTATTAAACACACAAAGTGATTTTGTAGAGGTACACTTCGAGAAAAACGATTATGAAGAATTTAAACTGAAAAACCATGGTTCATTTTTGCATTGAAAATGCGTGATTTTCAAATGAAGTATCTTTTTATGAAAAAATCTGTCGTTTAATTTTGAAAAAATAATTAATTCTTGTAACTGATGATCAAACTGTTCTTGAGAATTTTTTGAAAATTTTTTAAACGACGCATTTTGAATTTATAGCGGAAAATATCTCATCCCCTTATCTCCGTAAGTTACGTTTCTCAAAGCATCTTTCAGACTTGGGACAAAACCAATGCTATGATTCTACAAATACAAAATAAAAATTCCTAGCTGGAAAATATCTTTTACTTAAAAAATGTAATGTACATTATACTTATCACAACTATAAAACTTTACATCTGCATTTAAATGAAGATGAATAAGCAATTTATGAAATTTTAAGACACCCCCTCCCCCCTCTCCATTCTTCTCTGCAATGCAGGACATTCGAGCTTGAAAAAAAAAACATAGGTTACATCTGCATAATATATATAATTGCATATTGAACTCCTAAAGTAATGTCCTTCAATTGTGTATACAGATTAAATATTGATTACTAATATTTTTTGTTATTCTAAATATTATTATTTTTTTTATCTTTATATTTTGTAAAACTATTTTTCTAAGGATTTTATGACCACGTGTCTGGTTTGGAGTTCATGCACACAGGTGCAATTTCAAACCTTTATATGACTTCTACTTGCATTGAATATTATTTTTAAGTGAATCAACAGTGGTGTATGTACAACTCTCTTGTGAAGAAAATGGGCCCCTCATCCAAGCATACCCTGGATGTGATGGATGAGGGACATTCTTGGAGTACAGCCTGAGGCTGAAGAGTATCAATAGCATATTTCTTGACCAATAATATGCGGGCTCGCTATTCAAATAAATTAAAACCCATGTGACATCACCAGTATAAATACCGACCGCCATGCCTCAATCACTCATAATCTAAAGCAAATTTATTGTCAATGAATAAAATAAAAAAGAGGCGGGTATATTAATTAATGTACTAATCCATGCAATCTCACATGGGTGGGAAAGTTGATACTCTTCAGCCTCAGGCTGTACTCCAAGAATGTCCCTCATCCATCACATCCAGGGTATGCTTGGATGAGGGGCCCATTCTTTTCATACAGCCTTCAGCTTTCAGAGTATCAATAGCATGTTTAAAGAATTGACAATAAATTGAATCAAACATTTATTTGGAAAAATCATCATATCAGTCACAGTTTAATACACCATTCATATAAGAATTAGAATCATTATCTTGAATGTCTCTAAAATAAAATTTTCTGAAGTTCTTCGATGAGGACCAATCTCCAGTCTTCAAAATGTTTGCTAAGGAAACACCACTTTTCAAAGCTGCAGAAGAGGATTCTGCACGAATTGAATGTGCCTTAAAAGTACTTATATCTATTCCTGCACTTTCCATAACACACTTAATCCACCTAGCTATAGTACTTGTGGAAACTTTATTGAATGTCCTAAATGAGACAAGAAGTTGGTCACACTTTCAAAATTTACTTGTTCTTTTAATATATTCCTGTAAAGTACACACAACATAAAGTTTTTCATCCTTGTATCTATTAAGGGTAATAGAAAATGACCTTCGTGGTCTAGATGTCTTAAGTAACGACGTAAAATAAAAAACAACTCTCTCTGAACTTAACTTCATATTCTTAATATCCAAGTTTACAAGAGTTTGTGCCCTAGCTGCTGATAGCTTCCAAGTAAGTTGTTTCAAATCTAATGAATCCAAAGGAAAAAGAGACTTTAAATAAACAAGAACTTTAGTCACATCCCATGTAAACTCATATCTTGGTAAGTTTGGTCTTAAGTTAAACAAACCTTTCATAAATTTTGATAGTAATGGTGAATTTTTATTCCATTTTTGATCTAATAAAGATAAAGTCTGAGTAACAGCTACTTTATGAGTATTAACCCATGAGTAAGACTTTCCATCTTTAAATAACAAAAACAAATAAGACATCAAGTCCTTGTCAGATATTTTATATACACTTTTGTTTCTTTTATTACACCAAAAAATGAATTTTCGCCACACGAGGTCATATTGTTTTCGGGTTGATCCTCTCCATGAAGACAGTATGATAAGCTTAATGTCTTTTGAAAATCCTCTATCTTCCAAGGTTTTCCAGAGAAAACTGCAGCGGCTAGGATGATTTTCTTGTTTAGGGGATGGTTTCTTTTTCCTTCTGTCAGAAGATCTGCATGTCTTGGCAATCTAACTGGAACAGAAACAAGCATCGATAATAAAAGAGGAAACCAAGTTTGAGATCGCCACACAGGAAAAACCACAATCGCTCTTTCTACCTTATCTTCCTTAATCTTATTGAAAATTCTTCCTAATAGATGAAAAGGCGGAAAAATATAGGGCATTAAACCTGTCCACATAAAAGAAAAAGCATCAATTTTCCATGCATTGGGACTAAAACACCAAGACACATATTTCCGTATTTTATAATTGTTATCCGATGCAAAAAGATCAACATCTGGACAAAAAAACTGTTTAACTATTCTATCAAAAATTTCTGATTTTAAACTCCATTCACCTGATGTAGAAGTTTCCCTAGAATAATAGTCTGCTATTTCATTTAATTTCCCTGGAAGATATTGACATGTTATCCATATATTCCTTGCACAACACCATTGCCAAATATCTTTTGCTAAAAAATCCATGTCCTTTGAAACCATTCCACCCATATTATTTATATAAGATATGGCTGTTTTATTATCACATTTTATGCCAACATGAACATTTGTTTGATTTTTAAAGAAGTATTGTAAAGCAAAGAATATGGCCAATAACTCCAGATAATTGATGTGGAACTTTTTCTCTCTTTCTGACCACTGTCTGCTAAAGTAATCTGTTCTAAAAACAGCACCCATTCCTTCACAAGAAGCATCAGATTCTATCCAAAAATCTATGGGCAATAAACGAATAGGTTTACCATTTTTTATTTCAATATTCTCTATCCACCAAATGATTTCATCTTTACTTTGAGTAGATAAAATTATACCTCCATCATAATTATCACCATTTTCATTCAGTGTCTTAACCTTGTCCCTTTCTAAAGATCTGTAATAAAGGGGTCCTATCAAAACTGCATTAAATGCATGTACAATGAGCCCTATGAAAGTTGCCACCTCTCTTATACTAATACAGTCTTCTTACAATAAATTTTGAGCAGTACTTTTTATCCTATCTATTTTGTCCCTTGGTAAAAATATTATGAACCTCTTTGAATCAATTATCAACCCAAAAAATTCAATTACTTGAGTTGGTTTTGTCACGATTTTCTCAAAGTTAACATGAAAACCTAATGAATGCAAAGTGTCTATTATTAATTGAGTATTCTTCATACAAGAAACCCAGCTTTGGTTCATAATTAAAGAATCGTCCAGATAAAATGAACATCTGATACCAATGGATCTAAAATAAGCATACACAGGTTTCAAAATCTTTGTGAAAATTCTGGGTGCTGAAGACAATCCAAATGGCAAAACCACGAAACAATAAACCTTTCCATTCCACTGAAAACTCAAATACCTCTGAAATTCCTTTGCAATGGGAACACTAAAATAAGCATCTTTAAGGTCAACACTACAGAAATAATCTTCTTTCTGCAAAATACCCAAAATCTGGTTTAAATTTTCTTGCTTAAATTTTTCATATGAAACAAATTCATTTAAACTTCATAAGTTTATCACAGGTCTGAGTTTTCCATTTTTCTTAGGAACAACAAATATATTAGAAATAAATAAAGCATCATTTTCGTCTATTTCTACTATTGCACCTTTTCTAAGTAATTCGTTAATCTCTTCATTTACAATAATAGCTTCTTGATCATTGAAAGAAATTTGAGATGGTTTCTTTGATTGGTAAGGTTTTTCATCAAACACAATTCTGTAACCTTGGATTGTCGTCAGAACCCATGGATCCTTAATGATCTTTTCCCATTGTGATACATGATATTTAATTTGACCAACACTTACCGTGTTTGTCTCATTCAGTATTTGCTCTCTCGTCTTCCTCTTTTGTACGACCTCCATTCTCGACTGTACATTTCTTCCTCCTAAAAAAGGCCTATTTGTTCCTCTACCTCTTCCATAAGAATAATTGTACGAGAAATTCCTTCTTCCCCTACTACCTAAATTATTGTAACTACATGTACCCCTAAACTTATCCCTCTTGTATCTGTCAAAATCTGACAATTCTTTGATTTTCTTTTGAATGTCTGAACCAAATAACAATTCTGTAACAGGCTGTGAGGCATTACATATGTCTGAAAACTTGTTTGGTAAAACCTTTCTCAAAAGAAATCTTCTTTTCTGAGATAATTGATACACAGAGTTACACAACACAATAACTGACTGCTTAATCAAATTCCTAACTTCCTTCATGTTTTCATTTGATTTTGACATTTCAGCTATTTTGAGCAAAGGAATAATCCCTGTTGCAATTGTTTTTTGGACAGCTTGAAAACCAGAGTCCCTACTTTGAGCAGATTTTGGCATAATATTCCAAATATCTGCATTTACCCGGGGAGCTAACAAATATGTACAATTGGCTGGTCTGGGATTACTCTCTATTATTTTCTCTCTTTCACCCTCCTTAGTACAGAGAGTGTTGACCATGTTTGCTTATTTATCATCAACATTCTTTCCCTTTTTATCTGTTGAAAACCAGTCACTCTGGAATATCCCAGTCATTGTCTACCTCTTTGTCCTGTCTATCTGACTCTTTGTCATCCATAATAAAATCAAAATCATTTTCTCCATGTACACTTGAGCCTTCATGCTCATTATCATTGACATCAAGATCAACACTCTCTTGTTCTAAATTATTCAGATTTTCTTCCTGAAGGTTATAAATACACCCAATAATGTCATTTATCCCCATCATTTCTTTGAATTTGTCAACACTTTCAATGTCCATGTTCATAATAGCATTGGTAATATCATTACCAGAAATTTCAACCTTTTTATTTTTCTTCGCTTTTGTTACATTACTACCTGGCCTTTTACGTTTACTACCTTTCTTAGATGCCGAGGACGGCTTTGCCGTCGACGTTGAAGGCCCTTGTTCATTATCATCATTTGCACTTTGTATTGCAGAACCTGCTGTTGCCCTAACTTCTAGAGCGCTTATTTCATTTATTTTAGAGGCGAGTTTTTTCTCGGCCTTTCTAATGTCCTCGCTATCGAACCCCTCAAAAGACTCATCGTCCAAGTCTGCCATAATTGAGAGGACGTCAGACTTTTCTGGCGAGGACATACAAACATGTAAGTTTCAAAACAAAACTTGAAATTCACGTGTACCACGTGAAAGCCTCAGACCACATCTGAGAACGATAAAAAACACTGAAAAATAAACGTGTATACAACACGTGAAGTTTAGACTTCGTCTAACTCCAAATTTAATCAGAAAATATCAATATACCTTAAAGCCCGCACAACGTGCGCCAAGAAAAATATGAGTGATTGAGGCATGGCGGTCGGTATTTATACTGGTGATGTCACATGGAATATATGTACATATAGGTTTCCAAATTATTTCTGTTTTCAAACGAGAGGGTTCCCCCCCCCCCCCCCCCCGATATTGTATCTTTCTCGTTTCAATAAATGGAAATGATGTATTTGTCCATATTAACTTCAATTGTACCAAATTGTAAATTATTTATCAGTATTAAAATTACTCATGTGCCTGAATCATCTACAATGGTATCATCTACATTGGTATCAATCGTTTTGTTTTTATTGGAGGAAATACGAACTGAAACTGTTTACAGTAAAAGATTTTCTCAGTGGGGTGCAACCGTTGTATTAATTTCAGTAAATAATTTTTCACCGTTGATACTTACTTTAATTTGTATAAACTTTGGCTTTCAGTTCATGTGTTCCTTGCAACACACTGTAAATGTGTATTTGTGAGGGGAAAAGAAAACCCATAATTCTTTGGAAAACAGGAGGAATAACTCAGCTAAGGGGAGGAAAGACATACACCTCTACATTTTTAGAGTTGTTTCTCTTTGATCAGTGACCTGATGAAAACGGTTACTCTTTTTTTTAATTTTTTTTCAAAGAAAAGAAAAGCAAGAAAATGTTTATTTTTGTAATATGATAATATTTAGACATACCGGTAATATTTATTCTCAATGTTATGTGGCCGACTGTAACGGAAAAAGCAACGTAGAGTAGCATTAACATTTTTAGCTTTTCTGAGCCAAAGGCTCAAAGAGCTAATGCTATGGCCATTTGTGCGGTGTGCGTAAACTTTTTAGAATATGGGCCATAACTCAAGAACCCCTTGGCCAATTATTGTCAAATTTGTCACAGGGTATCCTTGGCCCAAGGGCTCCCTTTTGTACTAAAACTAGGGTTGTGACCCTCAAACAAGGGGAGATAATTAGGAAAATCGAAACAAAAGTACTGGTTGCTAAAAAAATCTTCTTAAGAACCACTGGGCAGATTATTATATTATGTTGTAGATTAAAAGTTGTTCAAGGCATCACCCTGGGGGAAAGGGCGTGGTCTCAAGGTCACTTCAAAGTTGACCAAAAATTACATTTTATTAAGATGTTGATATTTTTCTTACTATAAGGACTAGGATCATCAAATCTTCTTAGTTGATGCATCTAAGGACCTCATATCATGTTGACTTAAAAGTAAGTCACGGTAACCTACTTTTTAAATTTTGAGGCCATTCTTTTTATCCCCTCGCGCAACTAGTTGCGGAGGGGATATAGCATTGCTGCTGTGCGTATGTGTGTGTGTTAGTGTGTCCGTTACAGCTTGTGGGCAAGATTTAAAGAGAACCTTTGCACTATCATTTCTCAGTCTTCACACACTTATGTGGGATTGTAAAAGGACGAACCCTATTCATTTTCAAGTTAATCGGTGATGTAGTTCTTAAAATAACGCGTTTTTACTACCTTATAACCCTGCAATTTTATGTACGAGTTGCCAATACTCACTTCCGGTAAATTAAACAGGTTAAAATTCAGGTCGTTTCGATAGAGCCGCTTCGGTAAGTTCTACTTTGTATTCGCGTATTGTAATATTATTGCGTATCTTGAGAAAAGTTTGTGTGAATAAAAAGTGTCATCACTGTCACTGAGTAACTGAAATAATTTGATGAACGTCGCGGTTTCAATGCACTACACGTGTGTGTTTACAATAGGGGCCTGTGAAATTTAATCTTGAGGCGCACATAATTCTTGAAAGCTATAAATATAAAGTTTCACAAGTTTCATTGACATCTCAACACCGGTATATTGTCATTTTTCACTACAAAAAAAATTACTTCCGTGCGTATTTTCAGATTTGATGCCTATTGCATGCTACTCAGGTATAGGTAAATCAATGAAATTTACAGCATACTTGATATGTTTCTGCTAGGAATAAGGGAAACTGCCCAATCACGTATGCTTGTTATGACCGGCACGTCGATTTACCCAAATGGAACCCAAATGGAAACCAAATGGAATATTAAATATATATCATCGTATTATCAAGTTGTTACTTATTTAAAATGATGAAAATAATGAACTTACAAATGGAGAATATTAATTATTCATTTCTAATATTGTAGTTTAAAATACGAATTAATTTTCTATAG
Organism: Saccostrea echinata; assembly: GCF_033153115.1. Taxonomy (NCBI): domain Eukaryota; kingdom Metazoa; phylum Mollusca; class Bivalvia; order Ostreida; family Ostreidae; genus Saccostrea; species Saccostrea echinata. Next base: position 31,115,487 of record NW_026889778.1, read on the forward strand.
TTTTCTATACATCGGCAGAATTATGGGGGGGGGGGGAGTAGTGCGTCTCTCTCGTGCCCCCCACCCCCCCTCGGTATTACGGCCATGAAATCTATAAACTTTAATATGAAATGCTTCCATTTTGTATTCAATGATATGCAAAAGTTATTTCAAATAGAAAAAAAAAATAATTGGTATTTTAAGATACAATATTAGAAATGAATAATTAAAATTTTCCATTTGCAAGTTTATTATTTTCATCATTTTAAATAAGTAACAACTTGGGAATACGATAATCTATATTTAAATATTCCATTTGAGTCCATTTGATTTCCATTTGGGTCCATTTGGGTAAATCGACGCACCCTGTTATGACCCCCCCCCCCCCCATGATATCCACCACCTTGACTTTTGTTAAAATTTAATCAGTGTTGCAATACATTTTAATTTCTTTACCTTATTTTAAACTTTATATATACAGTATAGTAATACAGGGTACCCTTGATTACTAGGCCTAGATGATTGTATCTTGTTTTACGTCCCTCTTGAGAATTTTTTTCTCGTGTGGAGACATTGCCATTACCGGTGAAGTTCCTGGCGCGAGGGGATGCCCCGCTTAGCGGTGCTCTTGTTCAAAATGATTTAGAGGCATATTTTGAACAATTTAAGGCCTATGATCATCAAACTTTGTCAGTTGATGTATCTTGGGTCCTCAAAGTACCTCAACTAGAAAGTAGGTCACCTTGACCTACTTTTTGAATTTTATAGCTAATCTTTTACAAAACAATTAAGGTCAATAATTCGAATACTGAGAGGTTTAGAATCATGAAATCTTGCAAGATGATGCATCTTGGGGCCATAAAACATATGTATTAAAAAGTAGGTCACAGTGACCTACTTTTTGAACTTTGCAGGCATTCGATTTCAAAGCATTTTAGAGGCATAATTTGGACATTTTAAGGCCTATGATCATAAAACTTGTTGAATCTTATTTTTATCAATGAAATTATATTAACACTTACCTTTTTGTTTTAATACTTTGTTATATGGCCTCTAGAGCGTAGAACACTTCGAATTCTCCTGGGAATGCTTGCATATAAGCTCTGCATATAGTGCAAAGGGAGGCTACCCCATATTTCATTGACGATTCACTCCAGATCATTCGCGTGTCTGACCTCATGTGTCCTCCTTTGTACACAGATTTTGAGCACTCTCCAGACATTTTCAATTATATTGAGATCAGGACTTTGTGGGGGCCAATGTAGAGTGTTAATATTGTTGTCCTGTTTCCAACGATTTGAGAAGGCGGAGACATGACAGGGGGCATTGTCTTCTTTGAAAGTCCAATGCTGGTTTGGGAAATGACGAGCAACCACAGGCCAAAGACACTCATCAAGAATTGTAACATATTTCTCGCTATTCATGTTCCCATCCACAGTTTTTAAGTGCCGACTCCATTATAACATATACAGCCCCAAAACATGAGGGAGGCCTGACAGTTCATCTCCCAATCACCACGCAATCCGACACATTCAGGACGTATTCTTTCCTCACTCTTCCTCCAGACATGAACTTTATCATTTTTTCCAATAACTATTTTAGTCTCATCACTGAATATTATGGATGACCAATAATTGTTTACTGTCCAGTGCAATTTTTGTCTACAAAATCGGGTTCTCTTCTCTCTATTCATGCATGAAACAGTTGTTTTTTTAGAAACTACACACCTCTTGTAACCTTCCTCTGATAATCGTCTGTGAACTGTTCTGAGTGACGCATTAGATCCTGTCCTAGCATTGAATCTGGTTGTAATGTCTTTTAAAGTCTGACAACGACTGATTTTAATGCTTCGGAAAAGAACCCTGTCATCTCTCTCTGAAGTTTTTCATTTCACCCCACTTCTCAGTAAATTTTCTATATTACCCCTTTCCCTTACACGCTTGAGAAATTTTTGGATGGTGCGACTGTTTATTCCAGTTAGATTCTCAATTTTATAGCTTGAAAGACCTTCATTTGACATCTGTATGATTATTTTTTTTAGATTACTAGTCAATTCTTGACCATGTGGAGACATGTCTCCAAGCAGACAATAATTGTTTATCAAATGGGAATAATCCAATTTTACAACAATGGACTCTTTTAATTAAGTCATACCAAAACTCATACCAAATATTTTGTCCTTAAAAGTAGTGGTTACGTTAATTCAGCAACTGATTCACTATCCTTCTTAAATAATTACGTTGACGGCGGCCATTTTGCAAACTCATTTATGTCATACTACTGTAGAAAGAAAATTACGTCATGTTCAATAGATACACGGTCACCAAGGGTCCATGTTATAAATACTGCATTTTCAACCAAAAGCAGTTTCCATTTTTCAGAAATTCTCAGGGCCAAAAAGGCCCTGAATGGCTCTTGCCTCTTTCATAGAAGTTACAGAATAGGGTAAAAATTGCAAATTTAACAGAATAATTGTGTCATATGACATGAGTGAATTGATGGGATTTTTGGATTACAAATGCTCGAATCAAAAGAGTTTTTCACTTAGGTAGAAGAAAATGCCATCTTCAAGGTTATGCCACATGGACATACCATTGCTTACAAAAAACATCAAAAAATTAAAAAAAAAAATTATGATTTATAGTTTATTATATAGATAGAGAAGATGATGCTTATGAAAATTATAAAAATTTGTTGATGTACCCTAAGCGGTTTTAATTTTATGGCACTAGTATACCAACTTTTTGATAACCCCTCGTATGTATCTGCACTTAAGTTGAAATAATCAGGTTAACATTATATGAAAAAAATTCCCTCTCATATGAAATTCTTTGATGATGAAAACTTTATATGTTATTTCAGTTCACAAACGAAAATGTTGTACAAATTAAAAGTCATCAAGATTTAATGACTTGAGGCTTCTTAAAATTTATGAAATTTGAAAATAACTGAGTCAATTGATTCAAAATTTCAGGCAAAGGAAGTTAAAAAGATGATGTAAATAGAACCTACTTATAGTACCTGATGTGAAGGCAAACTGAGAAAAAAATTGATATCTCCAACAACATCCTTTCACAGATACAAACAGTTTCAAATTCTTGTTGTTTTTCTCTGCAGAGACAAAGTTTCTGATTGGTTAGCTTTGAATACCCACAATGCAACTCAAGAGAAATCTTGTATAATGTAAAAATTCTAAGTCCACACTTATTCTGGCTAATACCATACTGATTTTCACTTATAAGTGAAGAACAAGTGAAATATTCACTGACATGTACGTGGCTTATCTTAATTCATTATAAGTGAAATATTAATGAAATCTGTTCCTCACTTATACTTACTTTGACTCATAGTACACTTATAAGTGAATTTCAAAACTTATAGGTGACTTATAAGTTGCTTATAAGTGGCTTATAAAACACATAAATTTCTATTGGGTTTTTTTCTGTAAGGGAGCTCTGCTCCTGGGTATTAAGCCGATAAATTAAGTACATAGTTATGATGAGGAAGGGTGCCTCTTCCAAAGTTGTGAATTTCATGGCCCCTGGGTCAGTGGTTCTGGTGTTAGCAGGGTGAGACTCTATCGATTATATAGTGAAAATGCATTATTTCTTTAAAAATCTTCTCTGCTCCTGGGTGTTATTTAAACAAACTAAGTGCATTGTTATGATAAGCAAGGATGCCTCTTCCAAAATTATGAAATTCATAGTCCAAGGGTTGGGGGAACTGGTGAAAGGAGGAGGACTCTATTGATTATAGTGAAAAAGCATAATTTCTTTGAAAATATTCTTTTCTGCCCCTGGATCAGATATTCTGGTGTAATTGTTGGACTCTGTTGATAATATAGTGAAAATGCATTTATTCTGCTAAATAATCCTGTCTGCTCTTTAGTGTTGAGCAGATAAATAAAGTTCATAGTTATGATGAACAAGTGTTCTTCTTACAAAATTTTTAAAACTTGTCCCAGGGTCAGGAGTTTTGATGTTGGTGGGGGGGTCTATTGAAGATATAGTGAAAATGTGTTAATTCTTTGAAAATCTTTAAGTGCATAGTTATGATGATGAGGGTACATCTTCCAAATTAGTGAAATTCATGACCCTGGGTCGTGGGTTTTTGGTGTTAGGGTAAGGCTGTATTGAATCTGTAGTAAAAATGCATTATTTCTTTGAAAATCTTCTTTCCTCCTGGGCATATCGGAGACAAACAGAGTAAAAGTTTTCATAAGCAATAATATCTTTACCAGATTTTTTAACATTTGGACCTTTTGGTTAAGTTTTATAATCTACTGAGATAAGTTATCCCTCTTTGCCATTCACTTTTGATTATTAATCACTGTAAATAATATATTTGAAAAGTTAATAGAATAAGAGAATTATGCAAGAAATTTTAATTCATATACCAAAAATACCTTCTTAGTTTTGATGATCAGATAGACTTGTTAATAATAGATAAATAGAAATGAGACAAAAATAACTTATCTTATTAAATGTTCCTCAAAGACAAATAGAGGCCAATGTGAGAGGTTATAATATGGGGTTAAAAATAGTATAGAAGCACTAATAGTTTGTTAATAATCTGCATGGTAAAAGTGATAAATGGGGGACAGATTAGAACTTAATTTAAGAGTTGTTACTGAATACTAGACTTATTATTCTGCTGATTTTTATCATCCTATTTCTTTTGCTATTGGGCAACAAAGCTTTATCTATCAGTTTATTTTATATTTCTCTGGATCCTCTAAATTCTTGTTTGATACTCAGGTCACCGTTAAGGCCCTTGGGCCTCTTGTTATTCATTCCGATTTTTAGCTCTACTGGCCAGAGACCAGAAGAGCTTATGCGATAGTAAGGTGTCCGTCATCCGTCCGTCTTTCTGTCTGTCTGTCCATCCGTCTGTAAACAATTTTTCAAAATGCCACTCCTCCTACAGTTTTAGTCCGATTTCAATATAACTTAGCACACAAGTAGACTACACTAAGATACATAATTCTGTGTATCAGTTTTTGATTTCGATGAACAGTGTTGCCATTGTTACTAAAAATAGAAATTTCCTTGAAATACTTTCAAAACGCTACTCCTCCTACAGTTTTGATTTCAGTATAACTTGGCACAGAAGGAGACTACACTATGATACAAAATTGTCTTTATTGTTTTTTGATTTTGTTGAATGATGTTGTCATGGTTACTAAAATTGAAATTTCTGTAAAATTCTTTTAAAAGACTAATCCTCCTATAGATTTAGTCTGATTGCAATAAATCTTAATGATACAAAAATCTCAATAAAACAAAAAGAGACTACACCAAGGATCATTATTCTATGTATTGCTGTTGCAAAGTTTCAAGTCCAAGTGCTACTTTTAAGTACAAACCAGTAGAACTACAGTCTCATCAAAGACTTCTGGTTTGTCCCCCGCTTTCACTGGAAGTGGGGGATATTAATTTGGGTCTGTCTGTTCATCTGTATTTCTGTCTGTCTGTAACACTTTCGTTTCTGCAGGATATCTCAAGAACCCTTTGAGCTTTCGCAATGAAATTTTGCATAGCAACTCCCTATGGCCTATTGATTTTAAGGTCAAAGATCAAGGTCATAAATTCATAAATTCTGTCTGTTTTAACACTTTCATTTCCGCGCTGTATCTCGCGAATTCTTTGAGTTTTTGCAATGAAATTTTACACAACAACTCCCTGTGGCCTAAGGAAGACCCCTATTGATTTTGAGGTCAAAAGGTCAAAGTTGAAGGTTGTTAATTTATAAATTCCTTCTGTGTAACACTTTCGTTTCCGTGCAATATCTCAAGAAGCTTTTGCAATGAAATTTTATACCATAACTCCCTATGGCCTCTCTCTCCCCTCTAAAAGTGTCCCGCCCGTTTTTTTTTTTTTTATTTATTGTTTATTTATTGTATTAAAAGTCGCTTGGCACTATTTTTAGCACAGGGGCATGTGGAGAGTTATTACGTATAATACAGGTTGTCAGCAGACTTTATATTCTAATTACATCTATTAGAACTGTTTAGTAAAGGCTAAATTAGACAACATGTATTGTATAAAATTTTGACAATATTGAACATGAATATAAACATTATATGAGACCTACTGTTTGCATTTAATCTGCTGTAAAATCAAGTGCATCCGTGGTCTGGGTGTATGATGCTGGCATAGCAAGCGAGAGACCCGGGTTCAAGTATCGGATGACATTTTCTTTTTTTTTATTAGCTAAATGATAGTATTCAACATGTGAAATGAAAAAGTTATGACATCTGGCGTGTACAAACTCATAAAATCATTATTACAGTGTGATAAATATTCTATATAAAAAGAATCTTCTATACACATTTTAAAGAATAAGCAATCAAATCTTTATATCCATACTGGCATTTTTTATTTGCTTCAATATACATTTAATAATTCTACAAATCCCGGGGGGGGGGGAATCTGACCCCCACCCCCCAGAACTGAACATGCTCTTCTTTTTTCCCTAAGCGGAGGACACAAATTCTCTGAATTAGCTTGTTGTTATCCCATTTAAGAAATATTTTAACTTCATATTCATAAGTAATTTTGAATTAAAAATCCTACATACCTTCTAGGGATGTCAAATTTGTCAGTATTTAATAATTGGTCACTCAGACTATTTTCTGATCAAGTACCCGGGTACTCGGAAAAAGTGTGTATACATGTAAAAGTTTGTTGATTTTATTGAGACTTGTTTACCCCATCGATGTTTTCTTTCAGGTATAAAGCATGTACATAAACATCGAACACAACCAAAATGATTTTTGGGGTACTGTAGATTCCTTATTTTACGCGAGTACTTAATATCGCGAAATGGCCCAAGGGCGTCAAATCACGAGAACAATAATTTGCGAATGGGTGATTTATCTACAGATTTTACATACATTAAAGCACCATAAAAATAAAAGCGAGTGATTTTATTTCGCGAGTAGTGCTTCTCGTGTAATTACGCGATAATTAATTCCTCGCGTATATTCAGGAATCTACAATACTTAATTTTTGCATCAAACAAACAAAAAAGACATGAACAATTAATACACCAATAATTACGAATGCTTTACAGTTCTTGTTTAGGAAGACTATTTGATCAAAGGAAGAGAAGGACGCAACTTTGTAATGATTAGACTAGTGAAGGAGAATATCTTTGGTAATGGACATTGTTGTGACACGAGTCTTATATTATTTACATTTCTAAATGTTTTCTCTGTGGTAACTCTGAAAGTATTTTGATTTCTCAATACAGTGGCTTCCATTTTATCGGATAGCGGTTTAACGAATATTTCGGCTATTTCAATATAATATCAGAGCACAAAACCATTTCTTATATATTTATTAATAATTTCACCTGATATTCTGATGAAAAAATTCTGGAATTTCGTTTTATCCGATACAAAAATTTGGACTATCATAGTGTTTTTTGATAATCAGCACCTTGTTCACACCTCCAACTTCGTATGTGAAGCCTTTGTTTACACAGTTTGACACCAATTACCTTGACTGGCTTGAGTACGATAATGAGGGGATTAGTTACGCCTGGACGCACACAGGCACCTTACCTGTGTCAATAGTGGGCATAGTAAATAGATATGTTTTGATTACAGTTGTGGTGATCAGCTTGGGTTCAATGATGCACTTGTTAATTATGACAATTATTTGCAATTTTTTCGGCGTGAAATTTTAATTATTGAACTGATTAGCTTGAGTATGACAATTTGCATGGATAATGAAATAAACCTATTCAATCGTTTAACTTGGTCAATTGGCTTAATATTTATTCACTTTTCAGTGCAAAATTTATGGTAAAAATCACAAATGGCTCGTTCTATAAAAATACGTCTCAAAATTCATACCATCTTTCTCCACATGGCTCTCAAAATCTCTCTTCAGCAGACAAGAACGAGACTGGTAAACTCACACACAGTATAAAATATGTAACCGTATTAAAGAAACAAATCAAAAGGAAACAATTACGTATATTTAATATTTTTGTTTATTTTTAATTTACAATCTATCCAGGGAAAAATAGTTTACGGTTATTAGTCAAGCATTTAGTCTACTTCCGTTTCCAAAATGGCGACCGTCGAAGAAGGAATGTAAACATGTGCTGAAGAAAGATGGCAATAACTATCATAGAATATATTCTATACGTCAATTTATTTGAAAAAAAATTTCATATTAAATTCATAAGTAAGTGAAATAAATTATTTTTAGTAAAGTCATTAAGTAAACATGTCTAAAGAAAACAAAAGTGCAAGCTTGAAATTTGCTAGCTACGATGTATTATCAATACATGTAGCTCTATACATCTGTCTTTGGACTCGGTATGGAGCAATCGGCTATTCTAATTTTCGGCTATTCGGATAAAACTATGCTGACAACTTGACTATTCGATAAAACGGGAACCACTGTATTTACAACTTCACCCGTTATGCATCAATTATCCCACATTTCCAACTGCCATTAATGCCCTGGCAAACCCAATAGACTAGACAATAATTCCTTAAATATATGGTTGTTTCCCCGTTTACACTAAATAACTATGCACAGCTGACTTTAAACTTTTTTTTTTAATCTTCGGTTTATTTTAAAATTTTTCTTCACTTTTGATTTAGTAGCAGTATTTCTATGTATGTCCAATTACGTTACCGTATGCTAATTAAATAATTTAAGGATAAATAATAGATCATAATTAAACGTTATTCATTGAAAAGAAAGAATTAGAGCCATCCAAAACTTAGGGTCACAAGAGGTTAGAACAGCTGTGTATGGTGTGCTGTGATTGGTCATGGTAATTACTGTATATACATGTACAAAGCCACAGGCGATAACGAGTATTAACTGGCATAGATGATGTTAATTACAGTATAAACATGGACAATGCATATATAAATCACATTTTTGATAAGTTTCTAATAAATATATGCACTCTGAAATATGAAAAAAATATATATTTGAGAACAGAGTACCAATTTTAGTATCCGATACTCGGATGTTTGATGTTTTACCGAGTACTCGTTGACATCCCTAATACCTACCCAACTTTTTATGCCCCGCCATGAAAATGGCTGGGGCATATAGTGTTTGTCATGTCCAGCTTCCGTCCTTCCATCCTTCCGTCTGTCCTTCCATTGCGCTTTGTGTTTAGCTCAGTTCAAAGCTCAGTTTCAAAGAAACTATCCAAGATATTCTCATCAAATTTCATATGCTGATAGATATTGATGAGGGCTATGCAACTGCATCAACATTTTTATACCCCCTGCAAACAAAGTTTAGGGGGGTTAAATTGGAATCAGCATGTCCGTCTGTCTGTAGATGAGATTTTGTCCGGACCATTTCTTGGAAACTGTTTCTAGGATTTGTCTGAAAATTTGTACACTTATTATACGCCATATGAAGGTGTGCACCTGATATTTTCATTATGATTGGATAATTTTTTTGCATTTTACAGGTGTTTTTTTTTTTCATTTTTATTGTGTGGTTTTGTCCGGATCTGTTCCCAGAGACTATTGCATAGATTTCTATGAAAATTTGTACACTTATTATTTATGATATGAAGATGTGCACCTGGTATTTTCAACATTATTTGATAATTTTTCTGCATTTTACAGGTGTTTTTTTTTTTCATTTTCATTGACTTAGTCATTTTGGGTTTATGTATAAGGCTTGAGATATAGAATCTAGAACATCTGTACAAAAATGTGAACTACAGCTTAAAACTACTCATTAGAACTAAAAAAAAATCACAAAATACTAAAAACAGTTTCTACATTACACAGCAGATAGTGTAAATCCATTTGTCCATTGGGAGTAATGAGTGGACATGCATCCACTTAAAGATTAATTAATGAGTTCAGTGTGGGAAACTGTTAGGGTATCTCTTATCAAGCAGGTCTTATCTATGTAACCGGAAGTAGAACTCTTTAATGAATAACTTAACAAAGTTAATAGCCAACTTGGCTTAAAGCAGTAAACTATCTCCAGTTATGTTTTGTCAACCCAGGTAAGGGGTTAACTGAACTATGATCAACGCTAAATAAAAACACAGTGGTAAGTTTTATAAATTTAATAAAGTGAGAATTAACCTTTGTAAATGATAACAAATAATAAATAATAGTCAAAATTTAAACAAGAATAAAGGGAGGAATGTGAAAAACCTATGAAAATAACTTATGTCCCAACTGAGCTTCCATACTTATGAAAAAGGTCAAAAATCCTATTAAAAACTGCTATAAATGTCAATGATTTGGAAAAATGTAAGGGAAATGAGCTACATCACCCAATATGAACTCTACTAATCAACGCTCTAGAATTGAACTTAAAATAATAAAGCTAAATCTGGACTCTAAAAATATCTAACCCAGAAAATAAACAACACCAAAAATAAATAATAAATAGTGAATAGTGGTTCTAGAAATTATATCTGTTATCTACAAATCCCTAGACCAGGTTGGACTTGGAAAGGGGAAAACTAAATTAACTCTATAAAACCTACATCCTAACAAAAACCTAGAACTTGTGAAAAATGTGAAACTAAAGCTAGCTAAGACTTAGAGTACTGTTAAACCATGAGGTTTTCTTAGCACTCTAAGGTACTAATCAAATAGTACTCATAAACCATGAGGTTTTCTTAGCACAGTAAAGAGGAACTAACCATGAGGTTGTGTTCCCCAACCCAAGTGAAGAAAACTACACGAACACGGCTTTAAATGCCCTAGCTATAGGCCCAAAAATAAAAGCCAATAAACATCAAAGATCCTACAACTAACTTAACCAATCAGAACACAGCTACCAAAAGTACTATGGGAAGACTCCCAACATGGATGACACTTCCTGTTTAAAAAGTAAAACATGTGGAATGTCAACACATGTCCTAACTTATAAAAGACAAATAATAAAGAGGTTTTATGTAAGTAACAACTGAAAACATAAGGTAAATAGAATTATCAGACTGAAATACCAACAAATACTTTCAAAATATAATTTACGAAACGAGGGCTATGAAATAGAAATCTAAACCACTACATCTATATCTCCTGGGAATTGGGCAGAAAGAAATAAAGATCTCTGTTGTCTAAGTCTCTTAATTGTAATTTATGTCTGTCAAAATACATAGTTACTGGAACCAGCCTTTTATTTTTAAAATGAATTTGATATAAAGGTATTAAGATCAATTTGATTTTGTGTAATTAATTATGATATTTTTTTTTCAACAATCAATTTGCAGAGTGTCATGTCTCACAAAGATGACAGGTAGTTGCAAATTATTTTTCAATGTAATAAAAAACACTGTAATTATTAGTATTGATGTTTTATTAGGCTGCACCTTAGTTTCATTCATTAAAAAAATATAATGAGTAATTGAATTTTCACTCTAAATGTTTAAGCAAATTGTGAACACCTCTCACATCTAGAAAACATTAGTGATTTGGTACCTTCTCTGAAAAACCCAGTGGGGGGTATTTGTCCCTTTTGGACAGTTTCTAGTTGACCTTGACCTCACTTTTCTTAAATTAGCTTTTAGCTCAGTTTTAAAGATACCATTTAAGATAGTGTAATCAAACTTCATATGTTGATACATACTGATGAGAGCTATTCAACTGCATCAACATTTTTTGATCTTGACCTTTCCTTTGACCTTGACCTCACTTTTCTTAAATTAGTGTTTAGCTCAGTTTTAAAGAAACTCTTCAAGATATTTTTTATCAAACTTTGTATGCTGATACATACTGATGAAAGCTATTAAACTGCATCAACATTTTTTGACCTTGATGTTTCATTTGACCTTGACCTCACTTTTCTTAAATTAGTGTCAAACTTCATATGCTGATACATACTGATGTAAGCAATTAAACTGTATCAACATTTTTGACCTTGACCTTTCATTTGACCTTGACCTCAAGTTTATCAATGTCTGTTTAACTTTGATTTAAAGAAACCATTCATAATATTTTTATCAAACTTCATATGCTTATACATACTGATGTAAGCTTTTCAACTGCATCAACATTTTTTGACCTTAACATTTCCTTTGACCTTAACTTCATTTATTTTAAATAAGTGTTAAGCTCAGTTTTAAATAAACCATTCAAAATATTTTTATCAAACTTAATATGCTTATATATATTTGTGAGAACTATTCAACTGCATAAAAAATGTTTGACCTTGAACTTTCCTGTGACCTTGACCTCACCTTTCTTAAAATTGCATTTTGCTTAGTTTTAAAGAAACCATTTGTATTTGTGTAAGCATATGCACTTACAAGTATACATAATTTAGTGAGAATTTATCATCTATATCCAACTTTTCAGATTTTAATTTTAAAGAAACTATTCAAGATATTCTCATCAAATTTCATACACTAATACAATTTTCATGTTGCATTACTAATATACCCTCGGCGGGCATTCATGTCCTATGGACATATTTCTAGAATATCCTGAGTTGAGAAAGGGCAAGCAAACAATTTTTTTTAAAGATGTCCTAATCCTTTATTAGCTCTTCTTAGCCAAAGTATCAAAGAGCTAATGCTTTGGCCATTTGTGTGGTCTGCGTAAACTTTTTAGGCCACCTGAGTTTACTCAGGTGACCTATTGCTATCTGTTTCATCCATTGTCATGCATTGTGCGTTAACATTTGAACATTTCCAGCTTCTTCTCTGAAACTGCTCAACCAATTTCAACCAATTTTGGTATATAGCATCTATGGGTGAAGGGGAACAAGAATTTTGAATTTCATGGTCCCTACCCCCCCTGGGGCCTGAGGAGTGGGGCCAAAACCACTAAAATTAATGCAATCTTTAAAAATCTTCTTTACTCCTGGACAAACTGTTGGCATGATTGTAATAAGCATTGAGCCCTCTACCAAAATTGTGAAATTTATGGCCCCAGGGTCAGGGGTTCTGGTGCTAGGGCAGTGCTCTGTTGAATATTTAGTGAAAATGCATTATTTCTTAAAAAATCTTTTCCTCTGCTCAGGGTATTAAGCAAACAAACAATAAGGATAGTTATGATGAGGAAAGGTGCCTCTTCTGAAATTGTGAATTTCATGGCCCCTGGGTCAGGGGTTCTGGTGTTCGGCAGGATTATATAGTAAAAATGCAGTAATTTTTAGCTCACCTGAGCTAAAAGCTCAAGTGAGCTTTTCTGATCACCCATTGTCCGTCTTCCATCCCTCTGTCTGTAAACTTTTCACATTTTCAACTTCTTCTCAAGAATCACCAGGCCAATTTTAACCAAACTTGGTACAAAGCATCTTTGGGTGAAGGGGAGTTTAAATTGTTAAAATAAAGGGCCACTCCTTCTTCCAAGATGAGATAATCAAGAAAAGACAAAAATAGGAAGGGGTCATTGAAAAATCTTCTTCTCAAGAACCACTGGGCCAGAAAAGCTGAAACTTATATGGAAGCATCCTGGGATAGTGTAGATTCTAAATTGTTCAAACCATGACCCCCAGGGGTAGGACAGGGCCACAATAGGGAATCCAAGTTTTACATTGAAATGGATAGAAAAAAATCTTCTTTTCAAGAACCACTGGGCCAGAAAAGCTGAAACTTAAGTGCAAGCATCCTGGGGTAGTGTTGATTCTAAATTGATTAAATCAAGAACCCCGGGGGTAGGGTGGGGCCACAATAGGGAATCCAAGTTTTACATTATGATATTAAGTAAAAATCTTTAAAAAATCTTCTTCTCAAGAACCACTGGGCCAGAAAAGCTGAAACTTATATGGAACCATCCTGGAGTAGTGTAGATTTTAAATTGTTCTAATCATGACCCCAGGGGTAGGGCGGGGCCACAATAGGGAATCCAAGTTTTACATTGAAATACAGGTAAACTTCGGTATCTCGACATCAGATATGTCGACAACCTGGGATATGTCGACGTCCTTCCACGGTCCCGGCAGTATTTACTATATTAATGATTTGCAAAAACTCTGATATGTCGACCTCGGTAATGTCGACAACCCGGGTTTTCTCGACGTATTTTCACAGTTCCAAGAGCAAAATTTACCTGGTATATGTCGACATCGGCAATTTTCTGCTATGCTGAACCTAACTGTTTGTCAGATAGGGTCACTCGTCATGCACGGACGACTCCAGGTATCTCGACGTCATCAAAATTTCACACCTTTACAATCATGTTTTGACTGCATGCTGCATAATTAATTCTATAGACTGTGTTTGTAGGTGAATCCCAAGCCCCCTCGGCGTCTTTGAGAAGTTAATTGCATAATGTTCAGCTTGGGTAATATCATAGTAAATCTACACGATTCTGTGTAAATGTACAGACGGTTATTTATATCGAAACCTAACATAACTTTTAAATTTGAAAATGGTAACTAAATTACAATGAATAACTAACACACTGAATAATTCAAACTAAGGAATTAAAAGGTTTTTTCAATGATATTTTGTAGTTAAAATGTATTCAACAGGAAACAATCCAATTAACGACACGATTGACCGAATCAGCCGTAATTCATGCTTCTGTAACATCACTACGTTAGTTTAGATACACAAATCTCTTTAAAAAATTAATTTTAATGTACATTCTTCCTGAATGAATTAAGAAAAAAATAATCTGCATTTAATTTTTTCTGTATATTGGATGTCGACTTTATATGGTTCTAAATTTATAGAGCGCATTTCGTATCCTGTTCTGACAAAAAGGCAAGTTACACGCGAATGATGTAACTTTGTGCTGAATCTTTGTGAATTTAGAAAGATTTCGATACAGAACACGTCTTATAAACAAGATTTTTAAAATAACTTCTTAATAGATTTTTTATAAAAATAAAGGGAATTCTGAAATATGTTGAGCTACAGTCTATATTGAAGTCACGTACATAATTATAATAAGCTTGTCTGTTTTGCTATACAGTGAAATCTTAGACGTCAAGTCTCAACTCTGATATCTCGACACCTCGGATATCTCGACATTTTCCGATGGTCCCAGCGATGTTGAGATAACAAAGTTTACCTGTATGTAGAAAAAAATCTTTAAAAATCTTCTTCTCAAGAATCACTTGGCCAGTAAAGCTGAAACTGAAATGGAAGCATCCTGGGGTAGTGTAGATTTTCAAATCATGACCCGGGGGGGGGGGGGGGGGGGGGGGGGGGTAGGGCGGGGCCACAAGGCCAAAGTCACTCAGGTGAGCATTGTGGCCCATGGGCCTCTTTTGAAAAAAATTTCTCCTCTGCTCCTGGGTATAAAGCCAATGAACTAAGTACATAGTTATGATGAAAAAGAGTGCCTCTTCCAAAATTGTGAATTTCATTGCCCCTGGGTGAGGAGTTCTGGTGTTAGGGCAGGGCTGTAATGATTATATAGTGAGAATGCATTAATTCTTTAAAAATCTTCTCCTCTGCTCCTGGGTACTAAGCAGATGAACTAAGTACATAGATATAATGAGGAAAACCGCTTCTCCCAAAATTGTGAATTTCATGGTGCCAGGGTCAGGGGTTCTGGTGTTAGGGCGGGGCTCTAATAATTATATAGTGAAAATGCATTGTTTCTTCAAAAATCTTACCCTCTGCTCCTGGGTATTAAGCTGATGAAATAACTACATAGTTATGATCAGGAAGAGTGCCTCTTGTAAAATTATGAATTTCATGGCCCCAGGGTCAAGGGTTCTGGTGATAGGGAGGGGCTCTAATGGTTATACATGTATAATGAAAATGTATTAATTCTTTGAAAATCTTCTCCTCTGCTCCTGGGTATTAAGCTGATGGACTAAGTATATAGTTATGATGAGAAAGAGTGCCTCTTCTAAAATTGGGAATTTAATGGCCCCAGGGTCAGGGGTTCAGGGGCTTTGGTGGGGCTCTATTGATTAATTAGGAAAAACGCATTAATACTCTGAAAATCTTCTCCTCTGCCTCTGAGTACGTAGTAAACAAACTAAATGTAATAATGTCAATGTAAATGTATTAAATATTATTATTAAGTCACCAGAGCTGAATGCTCAAGTGAGCTTTTCTGATCGAAATTTGTCCCTTGTGTCGTCGTTGTCATTGTTGTTGTTGTAAACTTTTCTCATTTCCATCTTCTTCTCAAGAACCACTCGGCCAATTTCAACCAAACTTGCCACAAAGTATCCTTGGGTAAAGGGGATTCAAGTTTGTTCAAATGAAGTGCCACTCCTTCTTCCAAGGGGAGATAATCATGAATTCGTGAAAAATTAATGGCTTCATTCAAAAATTCTTCTCAAGAATGACTGTGCTTGAAAATATGAAACTTATATGGAAGCATCCTCAGGTAGTGTAGATTCAAATTTGTTAAAATTATGACCCCGGGGGTAGGGTGGGGTCACAATGGGCAATCAGAGTTTTACATAGGAATATATAGAAAAATTCTTTAAAAATCTTCTTCTCAAGAACAGCAAACCCATGATTGGTCATATTGATATGGAAGCACCCTCAGGTAGTATAGATTCAAGTTTGTTCCAATCTTGACCCCCGGGAGTAGGGTGGGGCCACAATCAAAGTTTTACATAGGAATATATAGATAAACACTTAAAAAATCTTCTTCTCAAGAACAACAAAACCATGATTGGTCATATATATATGGTAGCATTCTAAGGTAGTGTAGATTCAAGTTTGTTCAAATCATGATCCCCAGGGGTAGGGTGGGGCCACAATGGGCCATCAAAGTTTTACATAGGAATATATAGGAAAAATCTTTAAAAATCTTCTTCTCAAGAACAGCAAAGCCATGATGAGTCATATTTATATGGAAGCATCCTCAAGTAGTGTAGGTTCAAGTTTTTCCAATCATAACCCCATGGGATAGGGTGGGGCCACAATGGGCGATCAAAGTTTTAAATAAGAATACAGAGGACAAATCTGTAAAAATCTTCTTCTCAAGAACAACAAAGCCCTGATTGGTCATATTTATATGGAAGCATCCTCAAGTAGTGTAGGTTCAAATTTGTTCCAATCATGACCCCCAGGGGTAGGGTGGGGCCACAATGGGCAATCAAAGTTTTACATATAATACACAGGAAAAATTTGTAAAAATCTTCTTCTCAAGAACAACAAAGCCATGATTGGTCATTTTTATATGGGTGCATCCTCAGGTTGTGAAGATTCAAGTTTGTTCAAATCATGACCCCCCAGGGGTAGGGTGGGGCCACAATGGGCGATCAGAGTTTTACATAGGAATACATAGGAAAAAGCAAGCATTTTAAAATCTTCTCAAGAACAGCAAAGCCATAATTAGTCATATTTGAATGCAAGCATCCTCGGGTAATGAAGATTCAAATTTTGTTCAAATCATGACCCCCCAGGAGAATAGAAGGGCCATAACAGGGGATCATAGTTATACAAAGAAATACAAATGATATATCAATAAAAATTGTCTTCTTAAGAACAGCATAGTCCCTTTGAAATATAGATTCAAATTCAAATCAACCCCTCCCTCCCCCCCCCCCCCTTTGAACCACTTTTATATCAAAACTTTTTTCAAGAATGAACTGAATTTCTTTTTCCTAGCCAGAGTGCTCAGGTGAGTGATGTGGCCTCTGGGCCTCTTGTAAGTAAATTTGCCTTTCTTTGCTCCTGGGTATCTCGGAGGCAAATGGAGTACTCAATTGTAATAAGTGAAGCAAATGAGAGTTACTTACCTTTGCTAGATTGTTTTAATCAAAAAGTCCTTGTATATAATTTGATTAACAGGTAATTTGATTGAATGAGAATACAAGAAAGAATGTTAAATATTTAAAAACAAAATAAAAATGAATGGTTTAAATGAGCAAAGCATGCTCAAAGTCAGATTCTTGCCTGGAAAGCAATATAAAAGATTGACGAAGTTTATTTATATATTTAGCAAAAATTGAAAATGGTATGTTTACACTATGGGGATCTGTTTGACAATGAATGAATTATTATCAGGTAAAGTCCAGGTTGACAAGAGACTGCATAAAGTTGTTTTACACTTCATCAAAATGAACAAAGAACCACAAAGAGCCAGGGTGACTTGTTGTAATCAGTGACAAGTGGCAAATAGCAACGTTATATAGCCAAGTCTCTGTGTACTGAATTTTAGCACTAGACAACTGACATATATTTAATATCTTACACAATAGGCAAGTGATTATTGTATTTGTATATTTTACATCCATTATCACCCCTTAAAGGCTTGGGCAAACCAAGTATGACCCCAAGGAGATCACTCTGTCTAGCACGCTACAAAAAGCAAGGATATTTTTGCTAGATTTTTGAAATTCTTGGGCAACATTGCTTCATCTATCAGTTAATTTTGTTTTATACTTCTATGGATCCTTTACAGTGTTGTATTATACTCAGGTGATCGTTAAGGCCCTTGGGCCTCTTGTTAGAATATGGGCCATAACTCAAGAACCCCTTGGCCAATTATTGTCAAATTTGTCACAAGGTATCCTTGGCCCAAGGGCTCCCGTTTATACTTAAACACTAAAACTAGGGTTGTGACTCTTAAACAAGAGGAGATAATTAGGAAAATAAAAACAAAAGTACTGGTTGCTAAAAAATCTTCTCAAGAACCAATTGGCAGATTATTACCAAACTTACATACAAGGATAAAGATATACTGTAGATTAAAATTGTTCAAGGCATTACCCTGGGGCAAAGGGCGTGGTCTCAAGGCCACTTCAAAGTTGACCAAAAATTACATTTTATTAAAATGTTGATAATTTGCTTACTGTAGGACTTTTGCGGGAAGCGCTGACTTTTACAATCTATGACTTACTTTTACACTGGGACAATATACGGCAGCTCTTTTGCGATATAAATATTTAGCTTAACAGTTAATTCAAAGATAATCATCGGGCATTTCAACACACATATTATGTTGTCTAGGGAGGGGAATGTGAAATACCCTATACTAAACCCCCTCCCTTCCATATTGACCAACTCCTGCAAAGTTTTTTCTTCAGGAATGTTTTTTCTTCCTTATTTGCAATTGATTCCTTCATAAAATGAGATTGAAAGGAAATACTGCCCTGTACAAATAAGGTAATTTAAAATAAGTTATTTTACCTCCCATCATCTCTTGTGTTGATTGCATACCAGTAAATCATGTAAGTGCCCTTAACACCATACCTATGACCACAAGCAAGGTTTTTAATCTAATATCAATTCCTTACCTCCGTACATAACACACATTTAAATGTCAAAGTAAGCCGTCGAGTGTAAAAGTGCTTCTCGCAAAAGTCCATAAGGACTAGGATCATCAAATCTTGTCAATTGATGCACCTAAGAACCTCATATCATGTGACTCAAAAGTAGGTCACGGTGACCTACTTTTTAAATTTTGCGGCCATCTTTTTTCAAAATGATTTAAAGGCATATTTTGAACAATATAAGGCCTATGATCATCAAATTTTGTCAGTTGATGCATCTTTGGTCCTTAGAGTATGTCAACTAAAAGTAGGTCACCTTGACCTACTTTTTGAATTTTATGGCTAATCTTTTACATTATATTTAAGGTCATTAATTTGAAAACTAAGAGGTTTAGAATCATTAAATCTTGTAAGATGATGCATCTTGGGGCCATAAAACATATTTGTTAAAAAGTAGGTCAAAGTGACCTACTTTTTGAACTCTGCAGGTATTCAATTTCAAATCATTTTAGAGACATATTTTGGACATTTTAAGGCTTATGATCATAAAACTTTGTCAGTTGATGCATCTTTGCTCCTTGGAGTATGTCAACTAAAAGTAGGTCACCTTGACCTACTTTTTGAATTTTATGGCTAATCTTTTACATTATATTTAAGGTCATTAATTTGAAAACTAAGAGGTTTAGAATCATTAAATCTTGTAAGATGATGCATCTTGGGGCCATAAAACATATTTGTTAAAAAGTAGGTCAAAGTGACCTACTTTTTGAACTCTGCAGGTATTCGATTTCAAATCATTTTAGAGACATATTTTGGACATTTTAAGGCTTATGATCATAAAACTTTGTCAGTTGATGCATCTTTGGTCCTTGGAGTATGTCAACTAAAAGTAGGTCACCTTGACCTACTTTTTGAATTTTATGGCTAATCTTTTACATTATATTTAAGGTCATTAATTTGAAAACTAAGAGGTTTAGAATCATTAAATCTTGTAAGATGATGCATCTTGGGGCCATAAAACATATTTGTTAAAAAGTAGGTCAAAGTGACCTACTTTTTGAACTCTGCAGGTATTCGATTTCAAATCATTTTAGAGACATATTTTGGACATTTTAAGGCTTATGATCATAAAACTTTGTCAGTTGATGCATCTTGGGTCCTCCAAAAATGTCAACTGAAAAGAAGGTCACCATGACCTACTTTTGAAATTTTATGGCTATATTTAAATATTTAGGGTACTGTTTGGCTTAAAATCATCAAAATTTATCAGTTGATGTATCTTGGGTACTCAGAGTAGGTCGACTGAAAAGTAGGTCACCACGACCTACTTTTCAATTTTTATGACTATAATTAAATATTTCAGGTACTAATTGGCTTAGAATCATCAAACTTTGTCAGTTGATGCATCTTGGGTCTTCAGAGTAAGTCGACTGAAAAGTAGGTCACTGTGACCTATTTTTGAAAATTTATGGCTTTATTTAAATATTTCAGGTACTAATTGGCTTAGAATCATCAAACTTTGTCAGTTGATGCATATTTGGTTCTTGGAGTATGACAACTGAAAAGTAGGTCACCTTGATCTACTTTTGAAATTTTATGGCTATAATTAATATTTTTCAGGTACTATTTGGCTTAGAATCATCAAAATTTGTCAGTTGATGCATCTTGGGTCCTCGGAGTAGGTCGACTGAAAAGTAGGTCACCGTGACCTACTTTTGAAAATTTATGGCTTTAATTAAATACTTCATGTACTATTTGGCTTAGAATCATTAAACTTTGTCAGTTGATGCATCTTGGGTCCTCTGAGTACGTCTACTGAAAAGTAGGTCACCCTGACCTACTTTTCAATTTATATGGCTATAATGAAATATTTCAGGTATTAATTAGCTTAGAATCATCAAACTTTGTCAGTTGATGCATCTTGGGTCCTCGGAGTAAGTTGACTGAAATATAGGTCACTGTGACCTACTTTTGAAATTTTATGGCTATATTTAAATATATCAGGTACTTATTGGCTTAGAATAATCAAACTTTGTCAGTTGATGCATCTTGGGTCCTCAAAGAATGTCATCTGAAATTTTATGGCTATAATTTTCAAAATTTTTTTAGGTATTAATTGGCTTAGTTGATGCATCTTGGCTCCTCAGAGAATGACAAGTGATAAGTAGGTCACTGTGACCTACTCTCAGGTACAAATTGGCTTAGAATCATTTTGGGTTCTCAGAGGGTTTCATCTAAAATGTAGGTCATGATGACCTACCTTTGGAATTTCAAGGCTGTATCTAAATAAATGTATACAGGATACTAAGAGGCTTCAAATAGAAGTGATAGGTTGTACAGTTTATCAGAAGAGTGATTTAAGGCCCTTGCGCCTATTGTTGTACTTCATTATAAAATTGCTCAAATATTTTTTTTCCAACTAAGTGTCTGATTCGGTACGTGTGTACTATGATTACGCAAGCACGTGGCAAAGGATGCGTGAACATCTATAGATAACATCGTCAATGGTGGCCTACACGTAGACAATGAATATGCAGCTCAAATTAATTGTAACTTGTTTTTAATATCTTTTAACAACAGATGATCATTATCAACAGATTATAAATATAACATTTTCAACAAGCCTACATTCCAACAATAATTTTCTGAAGTTCTAAATACAGCGATAAACAACAAGAAATTGCCCATGTCTCTAGGTAATACTACAATATGTCCAATAGCCATGTTTCACCTGAAAGAAAAAACTATAAAAATCTTACTGTGGTGTAAACATTTTCCAGGAAGAAAGTGCGTATTATATTCAGCCAAATACGGTAGTTAAAATTTAGTCAGTAGAACAAAATCAAAAAGAAAACAACAATAATCAGAGCAACAGTGTAACAACAACACGAAGTTTAAGCCATGACTTTTCTTTTTGCTCTGCTTAGGCATAAGCAGGATAAGTATTGTCCATTCTAACACAGAGAAATGCTAATAGTATCATTGAAAAAAATATGCAGATGACTGGAGATGCCCAGACTCGTGCATTTAACACTACATGTACTATGGAAGTCTTTTTACCAAATTCAGCATTGACCATTGGGATTGCTGAAATTCTAAAAACTGCAAAAGTTCCTTGAAATGAGTAATTAAATATTATAACACTGCATGCAGTGGTACACTTGTTGGTTGATCTGAAATTTATTAATAAAAAATGAACCTCTAGCTTCCATTGATTTTTGGTCGATATTTTGTACATTTTTTTTGTAAAGTTTTTTGATGAACAATGTATAGTATTTTCACCCAAATTCCAGTATTTAAAGACTCCTGTACAGTATTTGGGTCTAAAAATTATCACATATATGACATATTAATTTGTATGCCATTTACGGAATAAATGCAGTATTAAATAACTTATTGGGATTTCACTGTTCAAACTGTTCGTATCGTATAAAAGGTATGAAATAAATAGCAAAATCTCCCCTTTCAGAGATGTTTATAATGTTGCATCTGTATATATATACCGTAAATCTGGAAATTTTTGCTGTAGATAAATTTTTAGCAAATTTGCGCGTGCATTGCATTCGCAAAAATATATTTCTTAAAAATAAATCAACAACAAAAGAATGAAAACAAAAAAATTGCTATTTTTAACAAGATGAACAGGTGT
Source organism: Saccostrea echinata (assembly GCF_033153115.1). Classification (NCBI taxonomy): domain Eukaryota; kingdom Metazoa; phylum Mollusca; class Bivalvia; order Ostreida; family Ostreidae; genus Saccostrea; species Saccostrea echinata. The sequence goes on from NW_026889778.1 coordinate 31,138,221, forward strand.
TCATAAGCAGTGGTCGTTTTAAGAAACCTGTTTATACTAACAAGTTAATTACCTGTGATAATCCGTGCATGAGAGTGCCTTCACTTCACGGATGATTTGACAGGCAGTATGTCTCTTTTTAAATTATTTCTCTAAGAGAGGCCAGCCATTTAAGAACAAAAGTTTTATCTGAAGGTTTGTTAAAGCTGACATCGTTTTACATAACTATTTTATGTACATGCATGATTTATTAAATGTTATGAAAACTTTAAATAGTTTAGATGTTTTATCTCGTAAATTCTAATATTTTTATCTGATTGTTGAACATTCGTATTGTTTAGTATTGTATGTACACGTGTAATTTATAGAAAGTACATAATCCGATTATTGAATGTTGGCATCGTTTAATATTGTATGTACAATGTACATGCGTATGCGAAACTTATAAACTGCTATGAAAATTTTAAGCACTTTTTAATTTAAGCACAATGAATGTCAATTCGCAAAAAATTGAAACGTAAAAATTAATCAACAGCTTTTTGACCCAGATTCGCAAAAATAAATCGACGTAAAAATTTCCAGATTTACGGTACTCATGTTATTCAATTCGCTTTCTGTGATAAGTCAATTTAAGTCTTGTCTAACTATATGATGCTTTTTATCATTTTTTTAATGCTTTTAATCATTAAAATCAGTTTTATATAGGTAATGAGGTTAATGTGTACATCAAACTTAATCCATTCATGAATTGAATAACATGATTATGCCAGCTCTTTAGGTTTGCTACCTTTTTTACAACCCGAGGACAGCTTCGCCATCGACGTTGAGGGCCCTTGTTCATTATCATTTTGTATTGCAGAACCTGCAGTTCCCTAAATTCTAATGCTCTTATCTCTTTTATTTTAGAAGCGAGTCTTTTCTCCACCTTTCTAATGTCCTCGCTATCAAACTCCTCAAAATACTCATCACCCAAGTCTGCCATAATTGAGAGGATGTCAGATTTTTCTCGTGAGGACATGTATATAGGATACGTTTCACAACAGAACTTGAAATTCATGTGTACCATGTCAAAAACCCAGACCAAGTCTGAGAAACAATAAGCACACTGAAAAATAAATGTGTATAAAACACGTGAACTTTAGACTTCGTCTAACTCAAAATTTAAACAAAATATTTCAAAGTATACCTGAAACCCACACTATGTGTGCCAAGAAAAATGTCAGTGATTGAAGTATGGCAGTTGGTATTTATACTGGTGATGTCACATGGGTTTTAATTTGTCTTTTAAGCCGGCATGTTATTGGTCAAGAAATATGCTACTGATACTCTGAAAGCTGAAGGCTGTATAAAAAGAATGAATAGTTTTGGTCAAAAAGTTTAAGAAATATTAAAAAAGTTTATTTAATGTTTATTTTAAAAAGTGTTTATTAAAAAAAATATAATGCTGAGAATATTTTAGGCTATTTCATAGCTACCAAATTCATACGGTATAAACTGTTTAGGGCAGTAAATGTCTTATAAACTAAAAAGCTGTTTATAAAAAAAAGTGTTAACTGCTCCAAAACAGTTTCTAGTATACTGTATAAATTAGAAGCTATTAAATTCATTCCTTATGCATTCATTTAATATAGATGATTTCAAATTGTACAAAATTTATTTGTAACGTCAGGCGGATCAATACATTTTTAAGGCAAATTATTGTGACTTAGGAAACAAAGTTTATACAATATAAAGTAAATTTTTATCCAATCAAATGCTGTATTACAACAAGAATATGATGTTAAATGACACTTTGATGTAAATTTTTAACCCCTCACAATGAAGTTGTAGGGAATATAGTAATGCACTTGTGTGTGTGTGTTAGTTTGTCCTTGTGCGAAATGGAAGTGACATAATTTGCATTGGGATCGATGTTGAATGCTTCGTTGATTTATAGATCTATATGCACTTTGCAAGGGGATGCTCAGCTTTGCGATGCCCTTGTTTTTTTCATTTTTTTATGTCACTACATTTTAATCAATTCTACCTTTCACGGTAGCTCAGTCGGTAGAGTGCTTGCTCCGTGATCGGGAGGTCGTGAGTTCGAATCTCGGCTGCGACTGACCTAAGTCGATAAAAAATGGGTAGCAACTGTTCTTTCGCCATGTATTCGGCACTTTGAAGTGAAAGTTGCAGGTCCTTCAGATGAGACCTTAAAAACTGAGGCCCCGTGTCATGGCAGGCGTTGGCACGATAAAGATCCCTCCCTGCTCAATGGCCCTTAGTGCCGATTTAAAGCTCTACTGAAGTCTTTTAAATGCCAAATCGGAGTCGGCCATATTAGTTTTCGATAACCCTACTATCTGCTAACCAAGTACTACCCAGTTGTGAGCTCACGCACGACTGATTTTGTCAGTCGGTTCCAATCGCATCGGATATTACCCAAGGCCTATTAGTAAAACACCTAAGAATTTTTCAATAAAATAAAAAGTTCCGAAGTATCTCGAGTTCTGAGATACTTTTGAAAGCATTCTTGGTGTTGAGCAACTCTGACAACACGCAGTTACACGGTCACAGAAGTTGGTGCTTGTGCAGTCCATGTGCATGCACTGAAAAACTGAAGTTCCTGGTTGTAAATTTCCAACACGAAGGTAAGATAAACGAGCATATGCAAAAGCATCTCAAAAACTCAATTACGAATAAAAACAATATATTTACTATGTAAAGAGTATGTAATGTGGACCTCAGACCGACAAACGTCTGCACTCACCACGGACTGACCGTATTATGTTTTGCCCATGCGCAGAGGAAAATGTTGAGTGAAAATGAAAGTAGGTCCAAAAGCACATGTGTAAACACGGGGGAGCAATTATTATTGTAGTTCACGAATAAAAGTGACGATGGATTAGCGAATTGTAAAATAAAAGCGTTTTATATTGTTTTAGAGTATCAGAAATATGGACATCGATATTTCTGACAATGCTAATAATTGTGAAGATGAAGAAATGGAAGAACAGCATGTAAGTAGTATCTAGAATGCAAAAGTGATATATTGAAGCTTCCGTGCACTGCTAATCTTCAAGCAAGTAATATTCATTTATCGTTTCTTATTCATTTTCTTTAATACAAGTGCGATAGATGCATTGTCTGACTTGACTACCTTCATATAATATATTTACTAGTGCTGTGTTACATGTAACGCATGCATTCAGTTGTGGCACAACCCAATCCATTTTACCATTTCATGAAAAAAAGAAATAATTATGGGATTTGTTTGTCTGTTTTTGTGTTGTTGAAGAGAGACTTTTTAAAAAAAGAAACCAGCCTTTCATGCATTATAATTTATCTAAGTAAATATTACAGTAATGTCAATATACTGTCATTGTCTTTTAAACATGCATGCATACAGGATACTGAGCAAATAAATGAGATCATGAAAGAGATATTTGGATCTTCTGGTGATGAAGATGATGACAATGGTGAAAGTGATGAAGAAGAGGAGGAAGAAGATGAATATGGGATGTGGAAAGATATATCAAGGTTTGTGAAAGGCAAACACTGTAATGCAAAATAAGTAACAAATTTAGGATTTTTTATAACTAAAAATAGCATCTGCTGTAAATGAAAAACTAAGATAGGAAAAAAATATGTAACATTCATTTTTTACCCCACAGTAAAAATCATTGATATAAAATGTCACTTACATTTACATGCATGACTGTATTTCCATTTCTATTTGTTTTTTCTGTGATAACTCTTTGAAAGTTATGTGACTTGATTTCTTGATAATTCTACCGGAATGTAAATTTCGCCAAGCAAAAGGTCAGGAGCTAAGAAGGCCTAATATGCATGTAAATCTTGTGCGCCTGTCTTTGTGTCTGACGTCAGTGGGCAGGAACTATTGAAATTGACCTGGGAGGCCTCGTGTAATTTAAATCTATTAGACAACATTTTATGCAAATTATATTCGACGTTTCCAACTATTGTTGATGCCCTGGCATACCCAACAAACTAGACAGTGATTCCTTAAATTTATGCAATTACTACATTATGTAATCTATACAATTTACTACACAGTGGAATAATTTTACAATTTTACTGTCTTTTGACATGATTAAGATGTCTCAAATTCTTAGGAACTGGATGCAGCGATTTGTTCCCCCTAATGTAAAAAAATATTCTTGTAAAATTGCAGTGTTTTTTGTTTGTTTGTTTGTTTTGAATCACAGATTGCTTGTAGCATGTAACATAAAAGATTTAAATCTTAAATTTGATTATTTTCTCTTATTAAAAAATTGTATTTTAAATTTTCATTCAAGGAATACTGATGAATATGACAAGGAGGAGGTGGATATCCTTTCAGATAGAAGATTTATTGTTGGAGAGAGGGAAATATTGGACCTTATTAAAAGGAGCACTTGCAAAGAGTGTGTTGGACCAATACTCCCCTCTTCTGTTGTTGAAGCAGAGAAAATAGCTGCAGGAGTAAAGTATAAATTTACCTGCAGAGTAAGTATTGCACACCAGTTTGAAGCTCATTTCTAAAGTTTACCAGGGTAATGAAAAGAACATTTAGACTAAGAGGTATTGAGGCTAACTTCAATCCTACTTTACATTAGCATATTTATATTTTTTTTTTTATTAATTGCATTGATATAATGAAGTAAAATACTTTAAAGAAATGATAAACAGGTAGTGAAATTCATGATTTAAATAAAGGATTTGTTAAGAAAAAATGACAATCTACATTATAAGCCTTCAATATTATAAGGAGACAGAATGAAAAAAAATGTATCAATGATGTTTATGGGAAACTTTGAAAAAGGAAAGTTTACAAAGAGAGAAGCATCAATTGAATATAAGAAATATATATAACTATACACTTTTTCATGTAATATTTAACAGAATTTCACATTTTCCACTTCATTTGTATGTCAGAATGGTCATGTAGGAAAATGGATTTCTACACCATTTTATGGAGGGAGAAGTGCTGCTGCAATCCTGCTGCAACTCATGGTTCTTCTCTCTGGGGCATCATGGGATCAGTTTACCATGGGTGCCAAATTTATTAATCTTGCAATAGGATCAGCAAGACAATTCTACAGAATGCAACTTCAGTACAGAGTATGTATTACCAGTAATGCTTGAATGGATTTTCTCTACATTTAAAAAAATCTCATTTATTGTAATATTTTCTGCATTAATTTTTGATAAAATTTTGTCTTCATATTGGGCATATTATATTTGGTAAAAATTATATGCAAAAGCAAAGAATAAAATTTTTAAGTTTCATGTAAAGTCAATGCAGGGATATGAATTGAAATCAAGGACATAGTAAAATACAGTTCTTTCATAAATTTTATATGCTATTACACTACAGTGTAGTTTTGCGAATTAGGTTGCTGTGCAGAAAGTTTTTAAAAAGCACATGGAAAAAGTTGCAGAAAATCTGAGAGAGATTCCTCTTAGCCTGGCTGTGGATGTAAGATATGACACCCCAGGTATAGTATCTTTTAATGCTTATGTGGTGCTTGTAAAAAAAGTTTAATGAATATATTGCACAAGTTGCAAAGCAATATATATTGTCTTTTGAATGTAAACTTGTAATCTTCTTGCCTTCTTGTTCTTTTTTTTTAATTTGAGTATGTTGATTGATATACTTTCACCACATTTCTTATTGAGTAAATTTTTACCACACTAACAATGAAGAAAATTTTGAAGGTTTCTGTGCCAGCAAGTCTACAGCAGTTTTTATGGACATACATTCCAGAAACATTGTACATATGGAAATTGGGGATTCTCGTGAGGTTGGACGGCACAGTCCCAAAATGGAGAGGCTTCTAATTGAGAGGGGTCTCAATTATATTGTTAGTGCTTCACCATATGTAGTGTGGGAAATCATTTCAGATGCGAGTAGAAATATTATTTCTTTAATGCGTAAGTGCATTTTCAGTAATTTAAAAGTATTACTTATAAAAGCATAAAATAAATCAATGAAATATGTAACTGTAAACCTTTATCATATTACTGGTACAATAAAACTTGTCTAATCTGGATGTGTATTCTAAAATTTTGTCTAAAATGATTTAAACATCAAGTCCCCTTCACTAATTGTCTAATCCGGAATATATTCTTATATGGCCAGTTTCTTTGGAACCAGTGGCAGCCAGGTTAGACAAGTTTTACTGTATTTACATACACCCTACAAGGCTAGACATTTTACAATCAAAGTATTTAAATTAAAAGAAATCTTGATAAACATAAATAATTAATAATAAATATTAAAAGTACATGTAAACCAATATTGCATATTTGACAGGTACAGATCCATATAAACATCTTCAGCACAGTTTAGACATCTGGCACAAAGCCAAGAAACTAGCCTTTATGTTGGGAGAAATTGCTAAAAAGGCAGCAAATAAAGATCTTTTGCCTTGGATTCGACCTGTAGTGAATCATTTTTGGTACTGCTGTAGCACTTCAAAAGGGAAAGTTGAAAAATTAGTAAAAAGGTGGTTTGGCATTCTTCATCATGTCACCAACCAACACTTTTGGCCTGGAGGAAGGTAATTGGAAAATCCTTTAAATATTAAATTGTGCATCACTTCCATTAAGCAGATCATAAAATGATATGATATACTCTGTCACAGTATTTGTATATAGAGTTCTTGGCAAAATTAGTTGACCACTTGGATAATTGGGAGTGAGCTAGTTAGTGCATTTGATGCCAAGCATGGGCACCTGATACCAAACTGGTAAAACTACTCACACACTCCTCACTATAAAATATCCACCATTCATACAACTCGAAGCCTCACCAATCTATCACAAACACATATGACCTTTCACACATTCAACTCAATGTATATGAATTAGATAGTTGTATGAATAGACATAAAGAAATTTTATTACGCTTCCATTAATGTAGATGCCATCACCCTACAAACTCATGTTCAAATGAAAAATGGCTCGGAAGGAATTCATCAGGATTTCAGGAACTAAGGTGTGTTTTGGGAAGTTTTCTATGCATAACTCTTTATATCTCTAAAGTCTAAACATATTATTGCATTCTTGATTGAGCTTTAAGTAGTATGTTAATCTTTTAGGAAAATTGTTACAAACAGAGAATGGTGTGGAAGCATGTCATTTTATGTCAACTGTCGCCAAACTTGGGCTATAGAGAACTTTTTTAGCCATACTCTCCTGCACTATGTTCCTAAAAGAGTGTCTTACAGCTATGACTCCTACAGCATTAGAAACATGTTAGCTGTTATGGATCACAACAACCATCTTCATAGGTTACCAGCAGTAACAGAGAGTGGTTTACCACATGTGTATTCCCACTTTTCACGGAAAACCAAGCAGTGGGTTGCATATGAAAAGAAGACAATTAAAGAATACACATACATTCCAAGTATTAAATTTTATGCAATATACATTTTAATTATTTTGAGTTGTTTCAATTTCCCTTTAGAATGTTTTGAAACTATAACAAAATTATTGTACATGTATATACATGCACATAACAATTTTTTGTTTTAGGATAAGAGTGTAAATTCATATGATTTTTTTTACATTCAATTTTCCTGATTACATGTACTGCTATTACTTTATTTGATGAAAATTTCTTGATCATGAAGTTATTAAAGGTAATGTTCTAAATTTAATTTTAGAACTTATTGTAACATGCATGAAGGAAATATATGGGAGTCCTTGTGCAGGTTACACAAGGAGTAAGCAGTCCAAAGACCTTGACAGCATCTCTGCCAATTTATCAGGCATAGAAAATCCTGGATCAAGGCTTTTACTTTCAGAAATGAAAAGCAGAAAAAAGTGTGGTAAGTTTTTAAAAACTAGTGATTTTATTCAGAGTCTGAATTAGCTGAATGATAGCCTCTGTACGCTCCATCTAGTTGGGGAAACCTCCTCCTAACTGCCACAGTCACACAAGATGGCACTGGAACTCTCCTTCCTGCTCCAAGAGGACCATGCTGCCACAAAACAAAATTACGATATGCCTGGTTCCGGAAGGTAGAGGGGGCAAACGAAGGTTCAAGATTAGTATGAAAACTCCAATTCAGAATGTTGGCAATCTCTAGCACATCATGCCGCAAACACAGATTTCTAAACTCTGGTTTTGTGGTAATGCATGGAGATTGACAACAGCATAGGTTCATGCGAGGATCCTCAAATACTTTGCATCCTCCACATAAACACCATGCAATTTCTGAACTGGAGTTTTCATACTGTAATGAACCTTGGATGTAAGATCTTATGAAATCTGGTTCTGCCTCTATAGCTCTTTTCAAAACTTGGCGCATTTCATCTTCATCCATTTGTGTCACAATATCCTACAAGTATAGTAATAAAAGAATTTAGAGTGAGAAAAATGAAACATAAGAGATATATGTTCATTTGGTTAATATATTTAGATGAAAATAATTTCATTGTAAAATATAATTTATGATTCTTTAACCCTTTTAAAAAAATTTCAAGAAGTATTAAACATTTGATAAGCATAACTTATTTTTGGTACATACTTGCAATGTTGAAACCAACTGACTGTCCTCTCTGTTTTCAGGACTTGCTGCTGCCTCCAGCAAATGATTTCTGCTAGGAAGATGTCCCCTGCTGACATTGCGTGTGCTCTGACTAGCATAAGGATGGTAACGAGCAGACTACAACAGTAATAGTTATTGTGAGATCTACGAAATACATGTATACCAATTCTGATTTAGGAGGACCTTATCATAGAGGAAGGGTGAACATCATAACATTAACAGATAGCCAACACTCCTATGTGTAGGATAACAATCCATCATACTTACTTCCTGCGTACTTGTGTTTTCTTTGAATTGACAGCAGGGATTTCGGCAATTGGTACAACCTCTTCTCTTGCATGGGCAGCTTTTACATTTGCCTCTGTTTTCACAGGGACAGCACTGCTAAATGTAAATTTTTATAATACATGTACATGTACAGTGTACTTATTTTTCATAGGTTCATTTGACTTTTAAAATTTATATATAGTACTTATTATTTTCATTATTAATACATTTTTAAAATAACTTTCAATTTGTCAAAACCATTGAAATATATATATTTCCTTGTTTAAATTTAGGTAACATAGGAAAAATTTTATTTTTTCAAATACAGTGGTCTAGAATTATATATATATATATGTATATGTATATGAAATCAATTTGTAAACAGATGTGCATGAAAATTTCATTTTGTTTCTGTATTAAACTTTCAGAATTAAATTGTGAATAATTTTTATGAACTTACAGTATCACAATTTTTTTTATTTAAGTGAAGAGTTTTCAATTTATTGTCAATTACCTAACATTTTAATGATCTTTACAATTTCTGGGGAACTGTTCATTTATAGATGAAAATAAATAGTCTTGAAATATTGTGAGCATCATTTATGGCTGAGAATTTTTTTCATTGCCAAACTGGGCACATTGTTTGTTTCTTTGATACTTTTTTACTTCTGTAAGAAAGCTACAGAGAAAAGATTTGCTGTTTTTTTATGAATTTGTTTTTTAATTGCTGGAATAAAACTATATTCTAAAGTTCAGGAAAAGTTCCTATCAACTGATCAAAGATCTTGAACAGCAGGGTTAATTGCACAAGAAGTTTGCCAAACTACCTACTGAATGTGTCCAAGTAATTACTTTTCCATTGAAAAAGGCAATTTTTCATATGTAAAACAGTCCTCAAAACTTCTAAGATGCATGTGGCATATGTATGATAAAAAAATTAGGAAATGTCATTACCTTTTTTTTTTTTTATTTTTTTTTTTTTTTTGGGTTCTTGGCACACAACTACACATTCAAGTATAGAAATAAATGAAGGAATGGTACTGGTATTCTTTCAGAATTAAATTGTTAACTGAAAAAAAAATTGACCTCTTTTATAAAAATGACTGCATTTTTAGCCAGCATTGAGAATATATACCCCTATACCCCCCAACTCCCATTATGTTTTAAACTGCGTATATGCAATTTAGGTAGATGTTTTTTTTTTAATTTGGGGAATTATACTTTGTTTCCTTGTGAAATTGATAAACAAGTACACTTTTCATGCAAATATTGTACTTTTCTTTCATTTTACAAATAATTACTGCTCCCCAGTCAATGCTTTGAAACGCTTGACCGTAAACAAACGTTTCATTGACCTAGAGTTTGCATGCGTGACCATGCGGTGTCGGTCACGTTTGGAAGTGAGCATTCATATTTGTTGTGCTTGTGTGTTTTGTGCATATATTTACTGAAATTCTCTTACATTGGATGCCATAACGATGTGTTCTGGTCTTGTTGCAACTGTATCTCTTGCAAAATTCGCGATAGGTCTGTAACGGCTACAAACAGTCACCGGCACTTCGAGGTACACAATGTACTTGGTCACTGGAGAAATGCATTGACGCGTGACGAAGAATAAGGTGTATACAGAGTTAGCAAATAACAATAGAACACCACCTAATATGGCGTCTATTGACGAAGTATGGCGGTTGTTTGTTTACATTCGCGGCTATTTTATGATGTCAGTAGAGCTTTAAGGTCAAACTTTGAAGCCCTTCACCGGTATATGGTGACATCTTTATATGAGTGAAAAATGGTCTATTGCTCTTTATACATTAAACATGTGTGAAAAAATGAAATTATTTTATAAAATGAATTTTGTTGTAGCTCCAGAAGGTACATACCCTAATGGTATCAGAGATGTCTTTAAACATCTTCTCAGAAATGAAGGCATTTTTGCTCTGTACAAAGGAGTAACTCCTGTGATGCTGAGGGCTTTTCCAGCTAATGCTGTAAGTTTTATTTACTAAAAATTGCTGATTTAGGTATTGACAATAGAAATTATGTTTAAGAACAAGTGTTTTTTATTTCTTTTTATGCCCTGAGAATGAAGATGGGGACATATTGTTTTTTGCTCACCTCAAAGAAGTTTGGGCTAGCTTATGTATAATAGTATTTATTACATTTTCAACAGTGAAATACTGTAATTTATTTACTGAATAAAAGTGATATTCTGACGTGTGAAAGCATGGTATTCTCACAGTGTAAAAATATTAGAAGTGTGGCAAAATTAACTTAAGATTTTTGTTCCCTTCACGAAGAGTGTTTTTAAATAAATCCCTGGCCTGTTATAAGATAAAGTTAATGAGCCATCCTGACAGAGACTAATAGTTATTCTGCCAAAGTTTTTCCAAATATGTGTTAAAAATCCATGTTTACAACATTTCAATCTCGCAATCACTTAGCTATGACGTCTCAACCATTCAACTATTACGTCACAGCCTATGACATTGTGCTACGAATAGACAGAGGGAAAGGGAAAATCTAAGAAAATGTAATCAACAGAAAATTAAATGTTTTGTAGATGAATATGGAATTTATTTCACTCATGAGACATGATTTTTTGATATTTTCACTCGTGCTTCACACTCGTGAAAATATCAAAAAATCATGTCCTACTCGCGAAAGAAATTCCATATTCATCTACAAAGCATTGAATATCCTCTATATGTATATATACCCCTGGTGTCAGCATCCCAGGTTAAAGTTTTTTAGAGCAGATTTCCTTCCAAGTACTTCTATACCCTATATTAATCAGAGATGCATGGAGGATGCTTCTAATATGTTTCATTGTACCAGTCAAGGTTTCAGATGCTGCAATTTCAGCTAAAGAATGACCAGGTTAATATTTTTGGAGCAGGTTAATGTTTTTGGAGCAGGTATCATTCCAAGTAACTATATTGACTAAGCTTACATGTATGATACATCTAAGGATGCACACTGCCAGGCTTGCTTCAGATGCTGGATCTGACCTACAATTTCCAGGTGAGTGACCAGGTTAAACTTTTTGGAGCAGGTCCAAGACCTAGAAACTGTAAGCCCTATGTTGACCAAACCTGCATGGAAGATTTATCTAAGGATGCACATAAAATTGCATAAATGATGTATCTAGGGTTGCACACTACTAAATTATTCAATTATTAGTAAGGATGTCAACAAATATTTGAGTACTCGACTATCGTTCGATCATACCGACTATAGACTAAAATTTCTGTAGTCGGTTATTTCGTTAGAAATGTGTTTCCTAATAGTAATTTTAAATTCAAGGTAATAAACTTGGATCCGCCCATTTCATTCATTTACAGATCAATGGTCTCGTAAGTAAAAATCAGGGTAAGGTTTAACTGTTCAAAGGAAATTATATGTATGTCGACTTATGTTCGGCAAACATGCCTCCAAAATCTACAGTTTTGGCATACTTTAAAAGAAGTCAGGATGGAAAAACAGTTAAAAGTACGTTATCAAGGTTGTGTGAAACTGAACTTGTATTCTGCAGTGGAACATGCCTAATCCACCAAACATATATACATATCACATTTAAACTTTCCTAGTAAGTTCTCCACAATAATGCCAAAAAAGCAAAGCTGGAAAGAAAAATGTTGCTATCACAAACATGATTATCAAGGATTTTCTACCTCTGATTTGTGTAAATGGAGAGGGCATTCAAGAATTGTTTGGTTTTGCAGATTAAAATTAAAAAGTTTCAACCTGCAATTCCATAAGATCTGATGTAATGCAACTATTCATAAAGAATAAATAAACAATTGTTACAAAATTGTAAATATATGGGGACAGTTATAAGCGTAATAAAACGATGTTTCTTTCTGATGTTAATGTCATACAGTCATTTTAAGATTTTATTGATCGTTTGCAAAAAATCTCATAATTAAAATTTATGGCAAGCCCTCTCTGTTTTCATAAGAGGCACGCTTTAATTGTTTACCAGTCACAGGTCTGTCACGACACATAGAAATGGCTTCAGTTAATGGGTTCATGTACTAGCGTTATGAAAAGAAAGGACAAATGCGAGCGTTTAATATCCTGTATTTAGATAAATTGTGCAGTAAATATTATATTTGAAATCAAGTACATTGGAAACATGTACATGTATTTATATTACTACGTAAATGTTTACGATTCAGAACTTCCTTGTATAATGGTAATAGCGTAGGTTAGATATTGCGAAACTAGTTTATAGAAGACAAATAGTGAAAATAACATGAAAAATTAATTTAAATTTCAAAGAATATTCGACTATCATTCGACTAAAGCCTCTGACTATTCGACTAAGCTGTCCGAATAAAATTAACATCCCTAATTATTAGTTTAGTGAGGGGCTTTGCCTTACTCAAAGACAACATTTGTTGAGAAGAGTTCTGTAATCTCTGATTACCTATGTTTACTCAGTCCTGTCAGACCATGTGTCATTCTGTATATACAAGTATTATCATAATTAAACCTTTACCTTATTTATAACTTTTGATCCACAGAACTAAGAGACTTTATTTTTGGGAAAGTTTTAGATATATTCAGATACATTCAAAACAATTTCATGTCATATCAACAGGCCCTATTACCAGCCTTCTTTTATCTGTATATTCTAGATATGTCATTGATTTAGTCTGAATTTTTAGCTCACCTCAACGAAGTTGGGGGAGCTTATGTAATACTCTCGGTGTCGGCGTCCCAGGATAAAGTTTTTGGAGCAGTTTTCTTTTCAAGTACTTCTATGCCCTATATCAATCAGAGATGCTTGTAGTTGTTTCATTGTACCAGTCAATGTCTCAGATGCTGCAATTTCAGCTAAATGACCAGGTTAATGTTTTTGGAGCAGGTTAAAGTTTTTGGTGCAGGTTAAAATTTTTGAAGCAGGTCTCATTTCCAAGTAACTATAGGCCCTATATTGACCAAACTTGCATGGATAATACACCTAATGATGCACACTACTGGACTTGCTTCAAATGCTAGATCTGACCTATATTTTCCAGAGGAGTGACCAGGTTAAAATTTTTTGAGCAAATCTCATTTCCAAGTAACTATAAACCTTATATTGACCAAACTTGCATGGATGATACATCTAAGGATGCACCTTACTGGACTTGCTTCGGATGCTGGATCTGACCTATATTTTACGGATAAGTGACCAGGTTAAAGTTTTTGGAGCAGATCTCATTTCCAAGTAACTATAAGGCCTCTCTGAACCAAACTTGCATGAATGATGAATCAAGTTGATGAACACTCTCAAACTTGCTTCAGATGCTGGATTTGACTTACATTTTCTGGGTGAGTGACTAGTTTAAAGTTTTTAAATAAGTCCATTCCCAAGTAACTGCAAGCCCTATCAGACCAAAATTGCATAAATGTTGCATCTAGGGATGCACATTACTAGATTATTAGTTTAGTGTGGGACTTTACCTTACTTAAAGACAACATTTGTTGAGGTGAGCTCTGTATTCTCTGATTACCTTTAATTTAAAGCCCTATCCCCACCCCCCACCTTTAATCCCCATCCTCGCATAGACACATACTAAGTATTTCTTTTTGTTACAGCAATTATGTCTCTCTGACTCTATGATTCCTTTGTAGGTTTCTCTAAGGTGGCCTGTTTTATTTGATAATAAGACAGTTTGCTCATTCTTTGAGCAGCTTTATTTACAAGCTTCAAAATCATGCAGCTGGCCCAAACAGTCGCAGCCATTGTTTGCCAGCTCTCTTGGGTGTTGGAAACTTTTTTATACTGATATAAGCAAGTGTAAGCTCATGATCCAGCATATCATGTGACTTTCGTTATCAGCCGCAGCAGTGGCCAATCAATTCCTGGTTGTTTTAAAAAGTGTACATGGGGAAATAAGGTGTTATTTTTAGCTCACTTCGACGAAGTTGAGATGAGCTTATGCTACACCCCCAGCATCCGCGTTAATGTCGGCATTCAGGTTAAAGTTTTAGGAGCAAGTCCATTCCCAAGTAACTTTAAGCCCTACCTGGATCAAACATAGACAATGCATGTAGGGATGAACTATTTCTAAACAACTTGTTTATAGATATTGTTTTTGTAAATTTTTAGTCAATGAAATTGATGAACTTCAGGCATTAATTTCAAAGCACATATTATTTGATATAGTCTAAGAATAATTTGCTGATTTATTGTCAAGACAAAAAAGGAAATAAAATACTAATTTTTTTAAAGAAAGTTTAATAATTTATCATAATATCGAGATATGCATGGTATCGTGTTATATGTATCGAGATACGTATTGTATCGCAAGAACTGTGTATTGTCCCACCCCTAATGAGTGACCAGGGTAATGTTTTTGCAGTAGCTGTATAAAATTTCGGTCTGTTATGATTTAACTTCCATAGATGATGCATCTTGGGATGAAAACTTCCAGACTTGCTTTGGATGTTGGAACTGACCAAAGTTTTCTTGATTAGTAAAAAGGCTAAAAGTTTTTTTGAGCAGGTCTATTTCCAAGTAACTCCAAGTCCTACTTAAACCAAACTTGCATGGGTATTGATCTTGGGATGTATACTGACTAGAAAAAAAATATGATGTGAGATTTGCCTTACTTATAATTTAATTTTCCATCATTAAGTGTATAAAATAAGACAATTTCTCCTTCAAAAATGCCTTCAAATTGTACACATTTTAAACGCAATGTTAAGCAGATTGATACATTTTTGACGTAAGTCATTGTGACATAGGCAACACAGGTTATACAATATGTACACTAATTTTTTATCCAATCGAAGCATTGCAACCAAATTTAAATTATTTATTGATAGCATGCATTAAAGTAATGAATATGTAATTTTAAAAATAGTTTTATATTATCTCTTAATTATTCTTATTAATGCATTTCAATTTTTGTCAATTTCAATCAAATATTAAATTTATAATTTTAAAAAAAAAAAAAATCTTAAATGTGCTCCCCAGCATAGGAGTGTATAATGTTCAAAAGCAACTTGATATGATCGCAAGTTTCTTGAAAATAACAGTATTTATAAAAATTGAGAAAATATTCCTCCTTAATTTTGTTTTGAATTTATGACAGTTGCAAATTACAAAACAATAAATTTTAAATACTTCATATTTATTGTGATGTCCATCATTATTATATTCATGCCTGCAGAAACCATAGGCATCATGTGACATAAGATCAGTACATGGAACGTTTGTGGCCGATTTGATTCTTTGCATCAAAATATTATCTTGTATTATTGTGTGAAGACATATTATCTCATTTTTGAGTTTTTGTCACAAAGGAAAAAGATATGAAGGACCTTACATACCCCTAACCAACCCTTAGCACAATACCAATTCATATTTTATATTATTATACATGTACCTCTTTTGAGAATACTCAAATTTGATTGGCTTGTAAGAAGTTTTTAAAACTCAATAATGACTCCAAAAAGTACTGTTTACAGCAATAATGACCTAGGAATCATTGCAAGTGGGGTATAATGACCCGGTCATTACATGTATAAATAATTACCTCTAAAAATGTTCTGTTGATCTAAATTCAGTTCAAATTAAAAATTTATGCATATAGTAATGATTGTTCATTACAAAAAAAAATGCCATTATAAATATATGTATAGTCTTTTTATGATACTGAATACAATTGAACTTAAGATGCATCATAAAAAATTATCGTTTTTGAAACTTTCATTACAATGTCAAATTCAATGAATGCAGACTCAGCTTTTTTATACAGTAAATGTTTGCACCAGATTGTCATTGTACTCGTGAATGGTGTTTGAGAATTTATAAAAATGTATGTTACTGACAAATCACGGAGTGTTTTGATAAATTGGCAGTGCAAAAACTTACAACTTGCAGGTGAAAAGTAAAGAACTTCACAAACGAACCCCGATCCCGATGGAAAACTGGTAAAAACAGTTTGTAGGCCTAATACACAATTGATTATTAGCTCTTCTGAGCCAAAGGCTCAAAGAGCTAATGCTATGGCCATTTGTGTGGTGTGCGTAAACTTTTTAGAATATGGGGCATAACTCAAGAACCCCTTATTGTCAAATTTGTCACAGGGTATCCTTGGCCCAAGGGCTCCCGTTTATACTAAAACTAGGGTTGTGACCCTTAAACAAGGGAAGATACTAGGTAAATAAAACCAAGAGTACTGGTTGCTAAAAAATCTTCTTCTCAAGAACCAATGACAGATTATCACCAAACTTACACAAAAGGATGAGGATATGTTGTAGATTAAAATTTGCACAGGGATTTACGCTGGGGCAAAAGGCATGGTCTCAAGGTCACTTCAAAGTTGACCAAAAATTACATTTTATTGAAATATTGATATTTTGCTTACTATAAGAACTAGGATCATAAAATCTTGTCAGTTGATGCATCTAAGGACCTCATATCATGTTGACTCAAAAGTAGGTCATGGTGACCTACTTTTAGCTCATCTGAGCTGAAGGCTCAAGAGAGCTTTTCTGATTGCATTTTGTCCATCATCCATCTGTCCATAAGTCCATCTGTCTATCTGTAAAATTTTCATATTTTTGACTTTTTCTCAAGAACCACTGGACCAATTTCAACCAAACTTGCCACAAAGTATTCTTGGGTAAAGGGAAATCAAGTTTGTTCAAATGAAGGGCCATGCCCTCTTCCAAGGGGAGATAATTAAAAATTAGTGAAAAATTAATGGCATCTTTTAAAAATCTTCTTCTCAAGAACCACAGGGCCAGGAAAGAGGAAACTCATGTGGAAACATCCTTAGGTAGTGTAGATTCAAGTTTGTTCAAATCATGACCCCCGGGGGTAGGGTGGGATCACAATGGAGGATCAAAGTTTTACATAGAAATATATAGGAAAAATCTCCTCAGGAACAGCAAAGCTATGATTGGTCATATTTACGTGGAAGCATCCTCAGGTAGTGTAGATTCTATTTTGTTCAAATCATGAACCCCGGGAGTAGGGTGGGGCCACAATGGGGGATCAAAGTCTTACATAGGAATATATAGGAAAATATCTTCTTCACAAGAACAGCAAAGCTATGATTGGTCATATTTACATGAAAGCATCCTCAGGTAGTGTAGATTCAAGTTTGTTAAAATGATCATCCCTGGGGATAGGGTGGAGCCAAAATGGGGGATCAAAAATTTTACATAGGAACATATAGGAAAAAAATTCTTCTCAAGAACAGAAAAGCTATGTTTATTCATATTGATATGGAAGCATCCTCAGGTAGTGTAGATTCAAGTTTGTTCAAATGATGACCCCTGGGATAGGGAGGAGCCACAATGGGGGATTATATTTTTACAAAGGAAAATATAGGAATTTTTTAAAACAAGAGGCCCATAGACTGCATCGCTCACCTGAGCACATTGGCTAGGCAAAAGCACAAATCAGTTCAGTATTGAAAAGATTACTGGGGGATGGGGGGGGGGGGGCTTGAATTTTAAACTACCTGTTGATGCTTCCATGTTGATATAACAAATGGCTTTGTTGTACTTGAGAAGATTTTTTTTTTAAAAATCCCATATATTCCTTTGTAAAAATTTGATCCCCCATTGTGGCTCCTCCCTATCCCAGGGGTCATCATTTGAACAAACTTGAATCTACACTACCTGAGGATGCTTCCATATCAATATGAATAAATATAGCCTTTTTTGTTTCCATATCAAAATGACTAATCATGGCTTTGCAGTTCTTAAGAAGAAGGTATTTTCCTACATATTTCTATTTAAGACTTTGATCTTCCATTGTGGCCCCACCCTACCCCTCGGGGGTTATGATTTGAACAAAATAGAATCTACACTACTTGAGGATGCTTCCATATAAATATGACTCATCATGGCTTTGCTGTTCATGAGAAGAAGATTTTTAGAGGTTTTTCCTATATATTTGTAAAACTTTGATCCATTATTGTGGCCCCGCCCTACCCCCCGGGGGTCATGATTTGAACAAAATTGAATCTACACTACCTGAGGATGCTTCCACATGAGTTTCATCTTTCCTGGCCTTGTGGTTCATGAGAAGAAGATATTTAAAAGATACTCTTAATTTTTCACTAATTCTTTATTATATCCCCTTAAAAGACAGCATGGCCCTTCATTTGAACAAACTTAAATCCCCTTCACCCAAGGATACTTTGTGGCAAGTTTGGTTGAAATTGGCCCAGTAGTTCTTGAGAAGAAGTCGAAAATGTTATTAGTTTACAGGCAGAAAGACGGACGCTGGACAAAAAGTGATCAGAAAAGCTCACTTGAGCCTTATGCTCAGGTGAGCTAAAAAATCTACTCAAGTACAACAAAGCTATTTGTGATATTGACATGGAGGCATCATCAAGTAGTTTAAGATTCAAGCCCCCCCCCCCCCCAGCCAATGTGCTCAGGTGAGCAATGTGGCCCATGGGCCTCTTGTTAAATTTTGCGGCCATTCTTTTTCAAAATGATTTAAAGGCATATTTTGAACAATTTAAGGCCTATGATCATCAAATTTTGTCAGCTGATGCATCTTGGGTCCTCATAGTAAGTCAACTAAAAAGTAGGTCACCTTTACCTAAATCTGTGACCTACTTTTGAAATTTTATGGTTATAATTAAATAATTTAGGTATTAATTGGCTTAGAATCATCAAACTTAATTAGTTGATGCATATTGGGTTCTCAGAGAATGACAAGTGATAAGTAGGTCACCATGACCTATTCTCAGGTGCTAATTGGCTTAGAATCATCTTCGGTTCTTGGAGTGTTTAATCTAAAATGTAGGTCATGATGACCTACATTAGGAATTTCAAGGCTTATCTAAATATACAGGACACTTAGAGGCTTCAAATAGATGTGGTAGGTTGTACAGTTGATCAGAAGAGTGATTCAAGACCCTTGGGCCTATTGTTTTAGTAATTAAGCCTACAAAAATTGTCTTAACTTATATCGGTATAATAAAACAATTGATTACCCGTTATGAGTTTAACATGGTGGAATATGGACCATTGACCTGGCCCACTCGCTGACCTGACCTGACCTTGGCTGCTACAGAGCCTCAGTCAGGTCAGGTCATCTCATTGGCCAGGTTTCGGGTCCTTTTTTCACCATGTCGACTTCATAAGGGGTAATTAATTGTATAATGTAAAACGTATGTTTAAAATCAGTTTTGTGTTCAACATACTACAAAAAAAATTATTATAATTTGTGATACTACATTTTGTTTTGATTACATTTTATGTTTTCCTCAACACAAAATTAAATGGTGCAAAAGATAAAAATCAAACAGTGCGTTATTACACTTTGTGTCAAGATCAAGGTAGAATATAATGATGCAAAATGTAATAATCCAAAAATCATATTAAAAAAGTCTGATTTTGCATTATAATACATTCTGCATAAATCTCAATGCAATCTGTAATAATGCAAAATGTAATTAGCCTAAAAAGTTTCCGAAGCCTCGAGTGAGCTTTTCTGATCAAAGAGTGTGCGGCGTCTGTCTGTCGTCTGTAAATTTTTCACATTTTCAATTTCTTTTCAAGAACCACTGATCCAATTTCAAGTTTGTTCACAGTAAGTGCCACACCCTCTTTCAATTGGAGATAATTAAGAATTCATAAAAATTTGGTGGCATCTTTTAAAAATCTTCTTCTCAAAAACCACTGAGATGAATCTTACGTAAAAGCTTCATTACATACTCTAGATTCAAATTTGTTCATATCATAACCCCTGGGGATGGGATGGGGCCAAAAGAGGGGGTCAAAGTTTTACATAGGAATATATAAGAAATATCTTTTAAAATCTTCTCAAGAATGGCATCTCAGGTTAAAGTTTTTGGAGCAGTTTTCTTTTCAAGTACTTCTATGCCCTATATCAATCAGAGATGCATGGAGGATGCTTCTAGTGTATTTCATTGTACCAGTCAAGGTTTCAGATGCTGCAGTTTCTGCTAAAGAATGACCAGGTTAATGTTTTTGGAGCAGGTTAAGGTTTTTGGACCAGGTTAAAGTTTTTGGACCAGATCTCATTTCCAAGTAAGTATAAGCCCTATATTGACCAAACTTAAATGGATGATACATCTTAGGATGCACACTACTGGACTTGCTTTGGATGCTGGATCTGACCTATATTTTCCAGATGAGTGACCAGATTAAAGTTTTTGGAGTAGAGCTCCTTTATAAGTAAGTATAAGCCCTATGTTGACCAAACTTGTATGGATGATACATCTAAGGATGCACACTACTGGACTTATTTCAGATGCTGAATTTGACCTATATTTTCCAGATGAGTGACCAGGTTCAAGCTTTTGGAGCAAATCTCATTTCCAAGTAAGTATAAGCCCTATATTGACCAAACTTGCATGGATGATACATCTAAGGATGCACACTATTGGACTTGCTTTGGATGCTGGATCTGACCTATATTTTCGGGATGAGTAACCAGGTTAAAGTTTTTGGAGCAGATCTCATTTCCAATTAATTATGTATCTATCTGAAACAAACTTGCATGGATGATGCATCAAGGGACAAACTCTCTCAAACTTGCTTCAGATGCTGGATTTGACTTACACTTTCTGCATGAGTGACTAGTTTAAAGTTTTTAGATAAGTCCATTCCCAAGTAACTGCAAGCCCTATCAGACCAAAATTGCATAAATGTATCTAGGGATGCACACAACTAGATTATTAGTTTAGTGTGGGACTTTATCTTACTTAAAGACAACATTTGTTGAGGTGAGCTCTGTATTCTCTGATTGCCTATGTTTTCACTACAGTATTTATTGATATTCTTATTATTTGAATTTTTATTTTTAAAAAATTGCTCCATAGACTTCAATGCAATCTTTGTTGAGTACTTAAGTTCTGGGTGTAGTAAATCTGAAGAGGATTGAGACAACTGGTTCTTATCTATTAATGGGAACCTAGGGAGAAACACGGTGCAAGTAGTACCTTACCCAGTCCCCAATCTCTAGATAAAAGAGAAAATTTAATTACTATGTGATATACCCTCAGACATAGCTGTCCAATCATTAACTCAGACAAAGTAAAAGGAAAACCTATATATATGTCCCTTGTAAGAACATGATCACACACATTACATAGGAAATATCTTTGAAATCTTCTTCTCAAGAACAACTAAGCCATTATTATTAGTCATATATATACAGAAGCAACCTTAGGTATTGTGCAATCAAGTTTGTTCAAATAATGACCCCCAAGGGGTTGGGGCACAACAGAGGGTCAAAGTTTTGCATAAGAATATATAGGAATCATCTTGAAAAAATCTGCTGCTCAAGAACAGCAAAGCCATGATTAGTCATATTATTATAGGAGCATCCACACGTAGTGTAGATTCAAATTTGTTCAAATTTACGATGGGTAGGGTGGGGCCAATGGCCAGTCAGAGTTTTACATAGGAATACAGTAAAACTCATTTAGTATGAACACGGATATAGCGAATTCACAGATGTAGCAAAGTTTTTCGGGATCCCCAGCAAAATTCTTTGTTAAATTTTATAGTTATAACAAACTCTTTTATGACGAATTTACAGATATAGCAAACTGGTTTTGAGTCCCGTAGAGGTTAAAAATAATGAAATTGACATCTTTTATAGCAAATTTTTAAAGATCTCAAAATTTGATATATTGAACTGACTTATTTTTGGTAAGTATTTGTATATGAAATTCAATTCATAATAAAACCTTAGTTATCCAAGGCATGTTTTGTAATAATTGCTTCC
This sequence comes from Saccostrea echinata, assembly GCF_033153115.1. Taxonomy (NCBI): domain Eukaryota; kingdom Metazoa; phylum Mollusca; class Bivalvia; order Ostreida; family Ostreidae; genus Saccostrea; species Saccostrea echinata. Next base: position 31,160,736 of record NW_026889778.1, read on the forward strand.
CTAACATATTCGGTAGCAATACTTGAAGGAAAACGTATATATTGCGAATTTGCTATATATAGTTATACGAATTCGTCATACGGATATAGCAAATTACGGATATAGCGAATTAAAATCACAGATCCCCAGGACTTCGTTATAACCGAGTTTTACTGTACATAAGAAAACAAGATGTGTTTGTGAAACACTGATGCCCCCGTATGGCAACTTATAGCAAAGGTTACTTAAATGCAAATCAAATATGTTGGTACCCAAAGTAAGGTGTTATCTCGAGGAATAAACCTGTGAAATATGAAAGCCCAATAGCAATCATTGAGTAGATATGGAAAAGGTTAAAGTTTTTTCAAAAGTATGTTAAACATCAAGATCAAGGACAAATGGTCAAAATTAATGATGCCCAAGGAAAGGCATTCTCCCAAGAAATACACAGGTGACATAAGAAAGCTGAAGCACCAATCGTTCAAAAGTTATTTCCAAGGTAAAAGTTTTCCAAAAGTAGGTCAAACTCCAAGGTCAAAGGGTCAAAGTTGTTGGAATCCAAAGAAAGGTCTTGTCACAAGAATTACAAATGTGAAGTATGAAAACCCTAGCACCAACCGTTCAAAAGTTATGGCCAAGGTTAAAGTTTTCCAAAAGTAGGTCAAACTCCAATATCAAGGTCAAAAGGGTCAAAGTTGTTGGCATCCAAAGGAAGGTATTTTCACAAGGTTTACACATGTGAAATATGAAAGCCCTAGCATCAATTGTTCAAAAGTGATGGCCAAGGTTAAAGTTTTCCAAAAGTAGGTCAAACTCCAAGGTCAAAGGGTCAAAGTTGTTGGTACCCAAAGAAAGGTCTTATCAGGATTCCACATTTGAAGTATTAAAGCCCTAGCACCAATTGTTCAAAAGTTATTGCCAAGGTTAAAGTTTGGGGAGTAAACTTTGGTCCAAAACTCTTTATCCGACTTCCTAACCAGTGTGCTCAGTGAGCGCTGTGGTCCATGGACCTCTTGTGTGTTATTACATTCTGCATTGATCTTGACGCAAAATATAATACCGTATATACTCGCCTATAAGGGGTTTTTTTGGGGAGTAAACTTTGGTCCAAAACTCTTTATCCGACTTATACGTGAGTTATAAAAAAGATTGATATTTTAGCGAGTCAATCCCTCTAATTTAAGCTTAGAAAATACAACCCACTTATAGGCAAGTATATACGGTAATGCAAAATGCAATGATCCCAGTTTATTGCATTTTGCGTTGTAACAATGCCTTTAAAAATTTAGCACCAGTTATATAAAAATGTGCTATTCAAAACTAGACTTAAACATACAGAGAGAAACTTTGAAATCCCTTTGCAGTATTTAAACAAGAGCATCCATTGCCAACCAATAAGAAATATCACATTTAGTCCTTGGTAAATGTTACATGGATCTTATTTCAACATATAATTACTTTCATTTTTGAATGTATGATTTATAAAATTAAATGAATTAAATAATTACTTTTAAATATTATTTTTCCATATCAACATATGCAATTATAGCAGATTTTAAAAATATGTTTATCCTGTATTTAAGAGATTAGGTCTTCAGCTATTTAAAATGGTCATTATTACATTTGCATTGCTGCGATCATTACTCTGAAAATGTTCAGAAGTTTAAACTTTGTACGGAACCTATTCAAATTATTCAGTGAAGATTTTTTGTCTATTGCAGGCATGTTTCCTGGGTTATGAAGTTACAATGAAAGCCCTTGATTGGATATATCCAGAGTAGTCTAGGAATATAGAGAGATATAGTGTATTTTTACGTTATTTTTGTAAATGTGCAAATTATATATGTTTAAAGAAAAATTACATCATGTCTGTAGGTAAATGTATATATGAAAAACAATTACCATTGAAATAATTCAAATAAATGAAATAATTATGAATTTTTTATCACCAAGTATCAGGTCACCTGTATCACTAGGGTGACTTAATACCATTGTCTTATTGTCAAACCATATTTGGTATGTAATTGAATCAAAAATGAATTTCAAACTAGAATTTCAATCCAATGTTTTCTCGGACATCTGTATCAAATTGTACATGCCCATTCCATTGCCTATCATAAAATATTTTGACTGTAATAGATGGAAATGACATAAGCTGCATATTTCCAATTTTGCCAGTTAATATTCTGCGATCTTATTTGGGACACTTTGAAATTTAGGATCATCAAACTTTGTCAGTTGATGCATCTTTAGTCCTCGGAGTGTGTCAACCAGAAAGTAGGTCACCTTGACCTACTTTTGCAATTTCATGGCTTAATTTAAATATTTCAGATGGCTTACAATCACCAAAATTTGTCAGTTGATGCATCTTGAATCTTTGGAGTGTTCAACCAAAAAGTAGGTCACTGTGTCCTACTTTTGGAATTTGATGGCTATTTCAGTTACTAATTGGCTTAAAATCATCAAGTTTTGTCAGTTGATGCATCTTGAGTACTCGGAGTGTATCAACCAAAAATTTAGGCACTGTGACCTACTTTTTATACCCCACGCAACAAGTTGTGGGGGGTATAATGTTTTTGCCCCATCCATCAGTCAGTCAGTCCGTCAGTCCTGTTTTTTTGTCAGCGCAACTCCTCATAAACTGCTGCACAGAATTTCGTCAAACTTCTCAGATATTTAGGACACAATGCGTAGATCTGCATATTACCAGGAAATTCCAATTCCTTTTTTTTCTGGGAATTCCTGCACTTTTCAACTTAGATTTTTGGCCTTATCTTGAATATAGAGATGAACAGTTTGTCAGTGCAACTCCTCATAAACCGCTGCACAGAATTTTGTCGAACGTTGCAGATATATAGGACACAATGCTTAGATGTTCATATTACCAAGAAATTTCAATTCCTTTATTTTTTCTGGGAATTTCGGCACTTTTCAACTTAGATTGTTGGCCATGTCTTGAACTAGAGATGAACAGTTTGTCAGCGCAACTCCTCTTAAACCGCTGCACAGAATATGGTCAAACTTTGCAGATATTTAGGACACAATGTGTAGATGTGCGTATTACAAGGAATTTCCAATTCCTTTATTTTTTCTGGGAATTTCTGCACTTTTCAACTTAGATTTTTGGCCATATCTTGAACATGGAGATGAACAGTTTGTCAGCGCAACTCCTCTTAAACCGCTGCACAGAATTTGGTCAAACTTTGCAGATATTTAGTACACAGTGCGTAGATGTGCATATTACTAGGAAATTCCGATTCCATTATTTTTGCCCTAAGAGTTTTGCATATTATTGAAGAAACTTTCCAGCTAGGTAATAAGGAAATCCACTGGAATAAGCTTTTGTAATGAAATCTTATGTGAAATATTTTATGACCTTAAAAGACCCCTATTGATTTTGAGATCAAAATATTAATGATTTAGCACACACACACACACAAAATCTTGGATAGTTCTCATCCCCCCCCCCCCCACCACCACCACCAATTGGTGCTTTGCCTTGAGTTAAATAATTTCATAAGAACAGTATATAAACAAATTCATATGACTACATCATAATTTTGTTTCCATCAATTATATAAATGTGTAAATTGTCATGTGTTCGGCATGGACTTGCACTCATTAACAAATCGAATTCACTGAGGAATTTAAATAACAGTTTGTCAGCATAACTACTGCACTGAATTTCCTGAAACTTTGTAGGTATTTCAGACATAATGTATAGATTTGTATATTACCAAGAAATTTTGATTCCATTATTTATCTAGAAACTTCAGCCCAATTAAATTTGTAACGTACAAAGATTTGAATGTCCTTATATGCAAGAAGTTTTGATGTGATGATTTTTTGCAAATAATGCCCCTTTTTGAATTATACTGTGTATTTAAAGTGCACTGTGCGAATCATTACGTGTTGATTTTTTTGGGGAGCGTGGGGTATGTGAACTTGCTCACTTTTTCTTTCATTTTTAGCTTTTCTGAGCCAAAGGCTGTGTGCGTAAACTTTTTAGAATATGGGCCATAACTCAAGAACCCCTCGGCCAATTATTGTCAAATTTGTCACAGGGTATCCTTGGCCCACGGCTCCCTGTTATACTAAAACTAGGGTTGTGACCCTTAAACAAGGGGAGATAATTAGGAAAATAGAAACAAAAGTACTGGTTGCTAACAAATCTTCTTCTCAAGAACCACTGGACAGATTATCACCAAACTTACAAAAAAGGATGAGGATATGTTGTAGATTAAAATTTGCACAGGGATTTACGCTGGGGCAAAAGGCATGGTCTCAAGGTCACTTCAAAGTTGACCAAAAATTACATTTTATTAAAATGTTGATATTTTGCTTACTATAAAGACTAGGATCATCAAATCTTGTCAGTTGATGCATCTAAGGACCTCATATCATGTTGACTCAAAAGTAGGTCACAGTGACCTACTTTTTAAATTTTGCGGCTATTCTTTTTCAAAATGATTTCGAGGCATATTTTGAACAATTTAAGGCCTATGATCATCAAACTTTGTCAGTTGATGTATCTTGGGTCCCCGAAGTATGTCAACTAAAAAGTAGGTCACCTTGACTTACTTTTTGAACTTTATGGCTAATCTTTTTCAAAACAATTAAGGTCATTAATTCGAATACCGAGAGGTTTAGAATCATTAAATCTTGCAAGATGATGCATCTTGGGGCCATAAAACATATTTATTAAAAAGTAGGTCACAGTGACCTACTTTTTGAACTTTGCAGGCATTAGATTTCAAAGCGTTTTTAGAGGCATAATTTGAACATTTTAAGGCCTTTGGTCATAAAACTTTGTAAGTTCCTCAAAAAAGGTCAACTGAAAAGTAGGTCACCATGACCTACTTTTCAATTTATATGACTATAATTAAATATTTCAGGTGCTAATTGGCTTAGAATCATCAAACTTTGTCAGTTGATGCATCTTGGGTCCTCGGAGTACAACAACTGAAAAGTAGGTCACCATGACCTACTTTTAAAAAATTTATGGCTTTAGTTAAATATTTTCGGTACTTATTCCCTTAGAATCATCAAACTTTGTCAGTCGATGTATCTTGGGTCCTCGAAGTACGACAACTGAAAAGAAGGTCACCGTGACCAACTTTTAAAAATTTATGGTTTTAATTAAATATTTCCGGGTACTAATTGGCTTAGAATCATCAAACTTTGTCAGTTGATGCATCTTGGGTCCTTGGAGTACAACAACTGAAAAGTAGGTCACTTTGACCTTCTTATAAAATTTTGTGGTTATAATTTAAAAAAATATATTAGGTATTAATTGGCTTATATGGAATCATCAAACTTAGTTGATGGGTCCTCAGAGAATGACAAGTGAGAAGTAGGTCACCATGACCAACTCTCAGGTACTAATTGGCTTAGAATCATCTTGGGTTCTTGGAGTGTGAATTGGAATTTCAAGGGTTTATCTAAATATACAGGATTGGCTTCAAATAGAAGTGAAGGTTGTACAGTTTATCAGAAGAGTGATTCAAGGCCCTTGGGCCTCTTGTTTTAAACATCATGGCTAAATTTAAATATTTCAGATACTAATTGGCTTGGAATTATCAAACTTTGTCACTTGTTGCCTTGCTGACCTACTTTTGGAATTTCAAGGCTTTATTAGGTCACCTGAGTGACTCAGGTGACCTACTGCTATCCGTTTTTGTCGTCCGTCGTGCGTTAAAATTTGAACATTTTCAGCTTCTTCTCTGAAGCCACTTAATTAATTTCAACGAATTTTGGCATATAGCATCTATGGGTGAAGGGGAACAAAAATTGTGAATTTCGTGGACCCTCTACCAAAATTGTGAAACTCATGGCCCCAGGTCAGGGGTTCTGGTGTTGATTTTATATTGATTATATAGTGAAAATGCATTAATTCTTTGAAAATCTGCTTCTCTGCTCCTGGGTATTAAACAAACTGGGTAACTAAGTACATAGTAAGGAAGAGCAAGAGTGCCTCTTCCCAAAGTGTAAATTTCATGGCCCCTGGGTCTGGGGTTCTGGTGTTAGGGCAGTGCTCAAATGATTATACCGTGAAATGCATTAATTCTTTGAAAATCTTCTCTGCTTCTGGGTATTAAATGAACTAAGTACATAGTTATAATGAGCAAGAGTGCCTCTTCCAAAAATTGTTAATTTCATGGCTCCAGGGTCAGGGGTTCTGGTGTTAGGACAGGGCTCTTTTGATTATATAGAGAAAATGCATTAATTCTTTGAAAAATCTTCTTCTCTGCTCATGGGTATTAGATAAACTAAGTACATAGTTATGATGAACATTGTTGCCTCTTCCCAAATTGTGAAATTGATGACCCCAGGATCAGGAGTTCCGGTGGTAGGGTGGGGCTATATAGATCATATAGTGAAAGTGCATTATTTCTTTGAAAATCTTCTTATCTCCTGGGTATTATTTAAACAAACTAAGTGCATGGTAATGAAAAGCAATGATGCTTTTTTTTTCAAAATTGTGAATTTCATGGTCCCTGTGTCAGGGGTTCTGGTGTTAGGATGGGGCTCTATTGATTAAATAGTGAAAATGCATTAATTCTTTGAAAATCTTTTTCTCTGCTCCTGGGTATTATTTAAACAAACTAAGTGCATGGTTATGATAAGCATTGATTCTTTTTCCAAAATTTTGAATTTCATGGCCCTTTGGTCAGGGGTTCTGGTGTAAGGGCTGGGCTCTATTGATTATATAGTGAAAATGCATTAATTCTTTGAAAATCTTATTCTCTGCTCCTGGGTATTTATTGAACAAACTAAGTGCATGGTCATGATAAGCATTGATGCCTTTTCCAAAATATTGAATTTCGTGGCCCCTGGGTCAGGGTTCTGGTGTTGGGGCAGGGCTCTATTGATTATATAGTGAAAATGCATTAATTCTTTGAAAATTTCTGCTCCTGGATATTATTTAAACAATCTACGTGCATGGTTATGATACACAAGGATGTTTTTTTTCAAAATTGTGAAATTCATGGTCCCAGGGTTGGGGGGGGGGGGGGGGGGGCTCTATTTATTTAAGGTGAAAAAAGCATAATATTTTTGAAAATATTTTTTCTGCTCCGGGTGATAAAGCAAAGAAACTAAGTGTATAGTTATGATGAACAAGAGTGCTTATTTCAGATTTTTGAGTTTCATGGCCCCTAAGTCAGATGTAAGGGTGGGGCTCTATTGATAATATAGTGAAAATGCATTAATTCTGTTAAATAATCCTGCCTGCTCCTTAGCATTGAGCATATAAACAAAGTGCATATTTATGATGAACAGTTGTGCTTCTTACATGAAATATGTGGAGATAACGAACAGTATTCGAGCTCAAAAATCCAATAAACATTACAAAATAAGAGCAGAGCAAACATGGACCTCTAAAACTTCAGAGCAGAGCAAACACGGACCTCTAAAACTTCAGAGGTGGGATCAGGTGTCATGGAGGAGTGAGCATCCCCTGTCAATGGGTCACACCTGCCGTGTACTCCTTATCATGATTGGGGAAATAACGGAAATTTTTTTTAAAACTTGTGGTCCTTAGGTTTTGGTGTTTCTTGGGACTTGGGGGGGGGGGGGGGGCTATATTGATAATGAGTTAATTCTTTGAAAATCTTCAACTAAGTGCATAATTATGATGATGAGGGTACCTCTACCAAATTTGTGAATTTCGTGACCCTGGGACATGGGTGTTAGTGTAGGGCTGTGTTGAATCTGTAGTGAAAATGCATTATTTCTTTGAAAATCTTCTCTGCTCCTTGGCATATTGAAGGTAAATTTAACAAAAGTTTAAAATTAGCGAGGATATTTTTAGCAGATTTTTGAACATCAGGGCCAATTGGTCAAGTGTTCTTGTCCTGGCTAGGGCTCCATTAATTTGTATTCAACTGAGAGAAGTTATTCCCCTTTGCCATTCACTTTTGATAATTAATCACTGTAAGTTATGTATTTGAAAGTTATTAGAATAAGAGAATTATGCAGAAAATTTTGTTATATAATACAAAAAGTACTTCCATAGTTTTAATGATCAGGTAGACTTGTAACTAATAAATAAATAAGAATTAGACAAAAATAACATTAAATGTTCTTCAAAGACCAAGAGAGGCCAATGTGAGAGGTCACAATATGGGTTAAAAGTTAGTACAGACGAACTAATAATGTGTTTATAGTCTGCATGGTGATAGTGCTAAATGGGGAATAGATTAGAATTCAATGTATGAGTTGTTACTGAATACTAGACTATTATTTCACTGATCCTGATCATCCTCTTTCTCTTGTTTTGGGCAACAAAGCTTCATCTATCAGTTTATTTTATTCTCAGAGTCTATGGATCCTGTAAATTGTTGTGTTATACTACAGGTGACCTTTAAGGCCCTTGGGCCTCTTGTCTTGTAAGATATTTTAACGACCTTACCAACAGGGCCAAGTGTTTTTGACAACTCTGTAGGTAAGAATTATAAAGAAAGAAGTAAAAGCATGATGATATTCAGATGACATTAATTTTTTGAGACTGCTGACCAGCTTCAATGCCCCCCCCCCCCCTTCTGATCACTACCATTTGCATTTTTTATTTATCTTCACTGTTCGGGTCAATTCACTACCCTTGATGTTAACGCGTGACACCTTAAAAAGCAAGAATCAAATCAGAGATAGGTTGCTGATATGTACAAACAATAGCACTTGCAAGATTGATTGGAAATATTAAAAAATATTTAATTTTTATCAGTTCACTAAGAAATATAGTCCTCTGTTAATACATGCATTGAAATCAGAATTTCGGTTACAAAACAAGATCAAAAATGTATTTTATTTGATTTCCAAGCAATAAGTTAGTGTTTTCATGGATTTACAAACACTAAATACAAGTTCTTGAGTGGGAATAACAAAAGAAGTATCCCTACGCTCCAAACGATTTTAGCGAGGGTAAAATGTAAACAAATGGCTATGAGATCATGACCTACATGTATGTGTATTGAACGTCGATCGCAAGCAAGGGTCATGGAACAAAACTAGCTGAAAGAGGTGTTCTGCTTACTTTGAACCATGCAGTTTAATGAATTAGGGGATCAACATAGGGGCGACTGAGGCGTAATAGTCGCTATTGAGCTCAAAACTTTACCATAAATTATCACAAAAGCGAAATTTAACAATTTCACCCCCATTGTTTAGTAAATCATTTTAAAAAATCTGTTAAGAACACGTGATAATATTGTCACTATTTTATAAAATGAATCTGTTTGATGTTGAAGTAGGTGAATAACAGCAGGGCGCTTGCATCTCGCTGCTAATGACCACTTCATCGAATACTCGATCGGAACTCCTCTAGGATGATCTTATACTGAATAAGCAGCATTCTTCATGTAGTGACCATAAACAGAATGAGCAGGTTTTTCATGTAATTAGCATATACGGAATAAGCAGCATTCTCCATGTAGTGACTTTATATGGAATAAGTAGCATTCTCCATGTAGTGACCTTATAAGGAATAAGCAGCATTCTTCAGGTTGTGACCTTATACGAAATAGGCAGCATTCTTCAGGTAGTGACCTTATATGAAATGGGCAGCATTCTTGATGTAGTGAACTTATATGGAATAAGCAGCATTCTTCATATAATGACCTTATATGGAATAAGCAGTATTCTTCATGTAGTGACCTTATACGGAATAGACAGCATTCTTCATGTAGTGACCTTAAACAGAATAAGCAGCATTCTTCAAGTCGTGACCTTATACAGAATAAACAGTGTTCCTCATGTAGTGACCTTATACAGAATGAGCAGCATTCTTCATGTAGTGATCATAAACAGAATAAGCAGCATTCTTCATGTAGTGACCTTTTATAGAATAAGTGGCATTCTTCATGTAGTGACCTTATATGGAATGAGCTGCATTCTTCATGTAGTGACCATAAGCGGAATAAGCAGCATTCTTTACGCATTGACTTATACATAATGAGCGGCATTCTTCATGTAGTGACCTTTTAGGGAATAGGCAGCATTCTTCATATAGTGACCTTTTACGGAATAAGCGGCATTCTTCATGTATTAACTTATACATACAGCGGCATTCTTCATGCAGTGACCTTATACGGAATAAGCAGCATTCTTCAAGTAGTGACCTTTTACGGAATAAATGGCATTCTTCATGTAAAGACCTTATATGGAATAAGTGGCATTAGTAATAAAGTGACCTTACATGGAATAAGTGGTTTTCTTTATGTAGTGATCTTAGTTATACTAAATATGCAGCATTCTTCATGTAGTAGCTTTATACAGCATAAGCTCCATTCTTCATGTAGTGACCATAAGCGGAATATGCAGCATTCTTCATGTAGTGACCTATGCTGAATAAGCAACATTCTTCATGTAGTGACCTTATACGGAATAAGCAGCATTCTTCTTGTAGTGACCTTATACGGAATAGGCAGCATTCTTCATGTAGTGACCTATACTGAATAAGCAACATTCTTCATGTAGTGACCTTATACGGAATAAGCAGCATTCTTCTTGTAGTGACCTTATACGGAATAGGCAGCATTCTTCATGTAGTGACCTTATACATAATAAGCAGCATTCTTCATATAGTGACCTTTTATGGAATAAGCAGCACGGCATTCTTCATGTAGTCACCTATACAGAATAAGCAACATTCTTCATGTAGGGACCTTATACGGAATAAGCAGCATTCTTCTTGTAGTGACCTTATACGGAATAGGCAGCATTCTTCATGTAGTGACCTTCTACGGAATAAGCAGCATTCTTCATGTAGTGACCTTTTTCGGAATAAGCAGCATTCTTCATATAGTGACCTTATACAGAATAAGCAGCATTCTTCGTGTAGTGACCTTATACGGAATAAGCAGTATTCTTCATCTAATGACCTTATACAGAATAAGCAGCATTCTTCATGTAGTGACCTTATACAGAATAAGCAGCATGTAGTGACCATAAATGAATAAGTGGCATTCTTCATGAAGTGATTTTATACGGAATAAGCAGCTTTCTTCATGTAATGATCTTATACGGAATATAAGCTGCATTGTTTATGAAGTGAATTAATACAAACTGAGTGGTATTCTTCATGTAGTGACCTTATATGGAAGGGGCATTCTTACTTGTGGTTTAACTTGTATTGAATGAGGGACATTAATTATTCCATAGACTCTAAGTTAGACATCTATTTTTTTATGATAATTTTGAAACAAATCTCATGGTAAAGCTTTTTCTAATGTACCTCAATTTATGGACTCTTTACATATTTTCCTTAATTTTAAAATTAAAGATCGAAGATATATTTTTGCTACTTATGCATGGGATGCCCTTAAGTTAATAGTCATAATCAAGCAATATCAATGATTACATTTCTTAGAAAATTTGAATATTGAAGCCAGATGATTAACAGTATGTGCCTAATCATCTTTGGGTTTTAAACACTTGCAAAGATTTTGGGACAGAATCACACATTGGTGATAAGTATGTATCTGACTGCCATTACTGTAGTGCTTAATTAGCATGCTTCTTGACTAATAACCGGCCAGAATTATGCTATTTAGTGAAGTCAGTTTAATCTAATATTATTGTATTATCTATATACTAATGAAAATATGATCAAAAGAAAGGGGGAAAACATAAATGCTAATTAATGATCAAATCCTTGCCATTTAAGAAAAACAAATATCTTTACAGTACCTTTCATAGATAGAATGGTAAACCTTCTGTCAATTATAAGTAATTCTATCAGTAGAAAAAAAATTAATTGTATTTCAGATTCTTCTATCCTTGGTCTAAACAAAACATAATTTATGCACACATTAATTTTTCAGGCCTTCTGTGAATCTTTTTAAGGCAAAAGAATTTTCATTGTACAAAAGTGAATAAAAACTTTTTTTTGAGAAAAGTTCAACTTTTCATATAAGTTATTTAAACTTTGCAACTAACTTAAGCAGAAGCACCGTGTTGGACTTAAGTAGAAGCTGTGTGTTGGATGAATGCCGCTCAATGTCGCTGAAGTTACCAGAAGATCTGTGTTGGACAAATGCCGCTCAATGCCGCTGACTTTACCAGAAGCTCTGTCATGGAAAAATGGCACTCAATGCTGCTGACTTTACCAGAGGCACTGTGTTGGACAAATGCCCCCTAAATGCCGCTGACTTTACCAGAAGCTCTGTGTTGGACAAATGCCGCTCAATGCCACTGACTTTACCAGAAGCTCTGTGTTGGACAAATGCCGCTCAATGCCGCTGACTTTACCAGAAGCTCTGTCTTAGAAAAATACCGCTCAATGCCGCTGACTTTACCAGAGGCACTGTGTTGGACAAATGCCGCTCAATGCCGCTGACTTTACCAGAAGCTCTGTCTTGGACAAATGCCGCTGACTTCACCAGAAGCTCTGTGTTGGACAAATGCTGCTCAATGCCGCTGACTTCACCAGAAACCCTGTGTTGGACAAATGCCGCTCAATGCCGCTGACTTTACCAGAAGCTCTGTCCTGGTCAAAGCCGCTCAATGCCGCTGACTTTACCAGAGGCACTGTGTTGGACAAATGCCGCTGACTTTACCAGAAGCTCTGTGTTGGACAAATGCCACTCAATGCCGCTGACTTTACAAGAAGCTCTGTCTTGGACAAATGCCGTTCAATGCCGCTGACTTTACCAGATACACTGTGTTGGACAAATGCTGCTCAATTCCACTGACTTAACCAGAAGCTCTGTGTTGGACAAATGCCGCTCAATGCCGCTGACTTCATCAGAAGCTCTGTGTTAGACAAATGCCACTCAATGCCGCTGACTTTACCAGAAGCTCTGTCTTAGACAAATGCCGCTCAATGCCGCTGATTTTACCAGAAGCTCTATCTTGGACAAAGACCAGACACCACCCATTTCTTTTGATTTTCGTGACTTCTTACATGAAGTATGAACTGGTCCGCATAAATCAAAAATAGCGATATCTTAACTCTCTGGGGTCTCTAAATCTACACAACAATGAGGAGCTTTAAAATAAAAAACAATAATGTCTTGCAATTATGAAGATTTTTTTCTGTACACATACATTCAACTTTAATCCCATTTTTAGTCAAGTCTAACCTAGGATCCATAATTTTAAAAGCAAACTGAATCCACACAACTACGAAATGGGACGTTAAACAACAAACAAACATCTATCTGCTTTGTAATAGATTAGCACAGACGTGAAAGTAATGTTTTTATTGTTAATTGGTCAGGCCCATAAGATGTGTGGAACGCCCAACCTCACCCCTTACCTCCAAATAATTTTGCCAGTATATTCTTTACTAAGAATAAAGAAAGTTCTTTTTTGTGCCCCTTCAATAATTTTTCAAGTATCCTATCCTGGCATTTCACAAATTCGTAGATATGATTCATAAATAAAATTAATTAACACATTTTTCCTTTAATTTTGATAAGAATTTAAATGTTAATAAGCGTAATCTCTTCACAAATGTTTAACTGCTAAACTTTTTTCAAACAATATTTAATATTATCGGCCGCTGGTGCAGCCTACCATTTGTAGTTATGTTTGAAAGTACAAATTTCATTTTATGATTTCATCTTACCTTGCATTACAACTTCAATTGTTTATATCATAACACAAATAATGAAATATGAAGGTAACGATCAGTATTCAATTTCAAAGTCCATTGAAACAATACAAAGTTGGAGAAGATCAAACACATACCTCCTTAAATCATCAGAGGCGGGACTAGACACCACGGAGGAACAAACACCCCCGCCGACCGACCACACCCGCCTTGCGCTCATTGTCATGATCGGGCAAATGAAACAAGAGGCCAAGGGCCTTAACGATAATGCAACGATCCATAGATTAAAACAAAATAAGCTGATAAATAAAGCTATGTTGCCCACAACCAAGAGAAATAGGATAATCAGCAAAATATTAATTTAGTACTCAATAACAAATCTCAATCTATTTATTTGCCTGTACTTTCCCCCATTTGTCACTATCCTCATGCAATCATGTTTAGTCCAAACAAAACAATAGTTCTAGAGCACTATCAGTTAACACATTTCAGTCCCCCTCGCATTGGCCTCTGTTGATATTTAAAGATTATTAATTGTACAAAGATATGGTATTTTTGTACCATTTTCATTTATCTATTATTCAAATCTTTTCCTGACCATTAAAAACTATGAAAGTACTTTTGTATTAAATATCATGAAAATTTCTTGTATAATTCTGTTATTCATTTGACCTTTTAAGTTACATTATTTACAGTGATTAACTATTATAGGTGAATAGCACCTGTAGAAATTAATAAAATGACCAAAGGGCACAGAATTTCCTAATCTGGTAAAAATTTCCCTGCTTATTACAACTTTCTATACCCTATTTACCTCCTACATGTAGATGCCCAGGAGCAGAGAAGAAGATTTTCAAGGAAATAATCCATTTTCACAAAAAATTCAATATAGCCCCACCCTAATACCAAAGTCCCTATCTCTGGGGCCAAGATAATAACAATTTTAAAAGAGTTGCCCTAGCTCATCATAACTATATACTTGGTTTATCTGCTAAATAGCTAGGGACAGAGAAGTAGATTTCAAAGGAATAATGCACTTTCACTATTTAATCAATAGAACCCCGCCCTACAATGTAACACAAGAACCCCTGACCCTGCCACAAATTTCACAATTTTGGAAGAGGCGCCCTTGCTCATCATAACTCTATATTTGTTCTATCTGCTCAATACCTAAGAGCAAAGATGAAGATTTTAAAAGAAATAATGCACTTTCACTGTATAAACAATGGAGCCCCCCCCCCCTTCCCGGAGAACCCCCTCACCCTGGGGTCACAAAGTTCATAATCTTGTAAGAGGCACCATTGAACATTATAACCATAATTTACCGTGCAATAAGTTTATCTGCTTTATATACAGGGTGAGAGAAGATTTTTAAAGAATTAATGCATTTTCATTATATGATCAATAGAGCCCCATCCTAACACCAGAACCCATGGGCCAAGATAATAATAGTTTTGGAAGAGATGCCCTTGTTCGTCATAGCTAGGAGCAGAGAAGATTTTTAACCCCTTAACGGCCAAGTGCGCCTTTTGACGCATTTTCAGCATCACAGATATTCAACTGTTGGCGTTTCGTAAATAATTCGGATACAACAAAACAATTGATATTTTCTGAAACTAGAGAAGAAACTAAATCTTTTTTTGAACTGAATATTGCATATCATGGCAGGATATTGATAAAATTACGCATAAATGACTGACTATTGGCTTTTATTAATTACAACTTACAATAAAATTAAAATGAATGCCATAACCTAAAAGCTTAGATTTTCCCTAAAATTTTTATTACGGACATTATAAGGTACGTGCATCCGTTACAGAGATATTTGTTGTTGAATATTGGAACTTTTACGAGTAAAACACACAAAATGCACTATGACGTCATTTGACGTTTTACATGCACAATGAAATCGTTCATGAGCTCAGTGTAAAACAAACTGATTCTTTTGATATATGGAACAGATTTTTTTTTTTTTTAAATTAATTATTTGTGAAGAAGAGTTAATGTACGACACGTTTAAGCCATAAACATGTAATACAAGGAATTCTCCATAGCTTTGGGAGATATATTATATACATGTAGTAATATAGTCTTTGGTCCAGCGCCCCGATTGTACGCACCCATTGTATCAGAAATCCCTGTCGAATTTTGTGTCAGTCCTACATTTCAATTGAATTTCAATTGAATTTCTTTATTGCAGAAGACATACGTCTTTTAGCAGTATTACAAGATTATAACAAAAGAGAGGAAAATGGACGGTCAGTCCTTATAAATCTATATCATATACATACATATAAACCCATGTTAACAGTATTTATAGATTATATGGAGAATGACACATACATGTAGATTAATGAAAAATAGTAATAATAGTCATATTAAAATAATAATAAATAGCCAGGTCAGCAATTGACACAACATTATATGTTTAAATCATTTCTAAGCGCAAGGGTAACTGTATTAATTTGTACATGGATGGCCTACACTAATAATACTTTTTCAATAACTTTGATCGTAATACCGTATAGTATAAAATGATATTCATCTTCAATTTCAATAACTTTGATCGTAATACCGTATAGTATAAAATGATATTCATCTTCAATTTCAGCAGTACATGTTTTACAGAATCTTTTTTCTCTTGGTATATTTTTATGCCTACCCGTTTCAATAAATAGAGTATGCGAGGACAATCTCATTTTGGAAATACATTTTTTGTACAGCTTTGGTATTGATTGTTGTAAATAATACTGGAAGCAAAAATTATCAACTAAATGTTTGTAGATATAACATTTTGATTCTATTTGCATTTTGCTATATAAGGTTTGTATAAAGTGGTCATTAAGTATTTGCCGAATAATCGGCAAACAAATACGACTGTTTAAATTCCTCTGGTTGTTCCACATATAACCAAGTCCTAAGCAATGTAATTACTCCTTAATAAATTTTGCCCAGCTATGATAATTTTGCTTATCATTTTCACAAATACAATACGACCAATCATAAGCAGCTCTTAATATACAATTTTCAGACTGCAATAATTTAAACCAGAATTTAAACACTCGATAAATACGAATAAGATACATAGGTATACGTCCTGTCTCAAAATACAACATAGTTGTGTTTGTAGTTTTACGGAACCAAGTACATATCGTAAAAACTCAAGATGAACCTTTTCAATGTCCTGGCCTTTGTGGGATCCCCAAACTTCACATCCATAGTTTAAAATGCTACACACATAAGTATCAAAAATAGAAAACAAAGTACAATGGTTTAAATAAAGCTGTTTCATGGTTGATTTAAGAGCAAACATAGCTTTGCGACCTTGTGTCGCTAATTGTTTTAGAGTAGTAAAAAATTTACAATTATAATTAAACACAATGCCTAGATAAACAAACTGGTCCACTATTTCTATATTTTCACCGTTATAAAGCCATTTTTCATTTGTGCGGACTTTCCCACCATTTCTGATTAAACACAACAACTTTAGTTTTTGATACATTTACATCTAGACCCCACTCATGTGTATATAATTGTAGTGTATTTAACATGCTTTGTAATTCATTAATTGATTCTGAAAACAATACCATGTCATCTGCATACATTAAAAGATAGAGATTTAATAACTGCAATTCAGTAGGCGTGTTACCCTGTTTGATGAACTCATTTTCAAGATCATTAACGTACAATACAAACAACATGGGAGATAAAACTTCTCCTTGTAAAAGACCAACATGACTTTCAACGAAATTAGAAATACGATCAGATTTTACACAGGTTCTAATTCTAGAATACATGGAACGAATAATTGTAAGTAGCTTCCCTTGTATACCATAATACTTCAATTTTCTATATAATTTTTCCCTGATGATAGAGTCAAAGGCCTTCTTATAATCAACAAAACAACAGTAAAATCGTTTCTTAGTTTGGAGTGCTTGCGATACAAGACAATGAATGTAGTGCAAATATTGCTTCTGTAGTACCTAACATAGGTTGAAAACCAAACTGTGCATCTGTAATAACACTATTAGAGGATGCCCACAGTATTAGCCTTCTATTCAGTATTGAGGTGAACAATTTACAAAAGCAACAAATAAGACTTATACCTCGATAATTATTGGGGTCGTAAGGGTACCTTTCTTAAAAACAGGAACTATTACAGCTTTAGACCATTGTGTTGGAAAATAACCAGATGTTAAGATACGATTGGAAAATAATATGTAACTATGGCAAAAATATATCCTTGAATTCTATAAAGTATTCATTCAAAATATAATCAAGGCCATGAGATTTATCTCGTTTAAGACTATCTATAGCATCCGATATTTCTTTTTCGGAAATTTCAATATCTAATTCTTCAAACACAGTATTTCCTGTGTCCACTGGGGTATCGTTATTCATATTAGTACTAGATGTAGATAAATATTCGAAATGCCTTCGGAACAGTTCCAAATCAATTGATGTATATTTCTGTTTTCTTTTTCGAAAATGCTTATAAAATATTTTTCAGTTGTCTTTACGGAGATGATCCAGTAAATCGCCTCCTTTCCGTAAATACTGGAGCTTAAGTCTTGCCTCTAAACGTTTGTAATTTCTTTTAGCCTCGATTAAATTCAAATGATTTACACTGTTTTTCGTATTATTAAAACGGGTGAGTGCTGAACGATATATCCTATGCTTTTCTCTGAGTTCTACATTGAACCAAGGTTTGTCTGGTGGTTTCAAACATGAATAAGAACTTGTTCCACCTGTATTATGAACTGGTTTTGGGGTCCTTTTGTTAATTTCAAAATAGGGTCGCATAAGGTCAGTCAAACGTGATGTAAACAAATCGATCGATTCGTCAATATTAGACTGGGACTCCCACGGTTTTTTTTTGAAACATGACTCAAGCTCTTCGGAATTCTCAATTAAAGCTGACCGGGCTTGATAAAACATGTCCTGGTTCCAAACGAATTGGAAAGACAGTTGGTTTTCACTATCACCATACATAACTGAATTACATATAATATGTTTTTTTGATTTCAATCTAATATGAAGAGGAGCATGATCGGAATACATAGTAAAATTTGCAACAATAAACTGATCAGTTTGTGAAAATACATCGGGAGTAGTTATAAAATAATCTACGACACTCACGCCCCTTGGTCCAACAAATGTATAATCTTCGTCCATACCCAGGTTATGTCGCCCATTTAAAATTCTTAGTCCGCTACTTTTACATAAAGATAATAGCTTGTTACCCAAATCATTGACGACCATATCAGGGTTTGTTCTACTTTGAATATGTGTATTGAAACCATAAAATAAAACTTCACTTAAATCTCTCAAAACATCATCATGTAATATATCATGCATTATGAAATCATTTGCGTTTGCGGTTCTTGCATTAGTGTCACCAATCAACATGACTTTCCCAAAATTCATATAATCAACAATTTTGTTAGATCACTAAATATATCACAATCATAAGTTTGGTATAGAAAGTTGAATGCTTGGTGGTATATACACACAGGCCAAAGACATATCTTCAGGGCTTTGCAATAAACATTTATCAAGCTTAAGCCATATTATAGTGTCAAACATATTTTCAAGAAAAGATACATAGTGCTTAAATTTTTTACGAATTAGAATAATACAACCACCTCCTTGTTTTGATTTTGAAAATTTTCGGGGGAAAACAAAACTAAAGAATCCTTCCACATCAGCAGAAAACTCCTTTTCAGTCCAGCATTCTGTTAAAAGGATGATGTCATAAGAGAAAATATTGTAACAAGTCGAGCGGACCCTTGTCACAAAATAAAAACTCCTTTGTCAGGCATAACAAGTTTTTATTTAGGATGGCAACAATCGAGAACAATAACAAGGAATGAGATGCTGACCATTCAGACAATAGGTGACCCGAAAAAAAAGGGGGGGGGGTGAACTTGTCTTGCGACCACATTACACAGTTAATTTATTGTTATAACTAGTATCTGCAAACAACTCCTTGTTCTCGAACTCAAAGTAAAACAACTTTGCGTAATTAATTGCGTAAAAATAATTGTAAATTTAATAATTCAACAAGCGACGATCCGGACAGTCCCTAACTATTTGGGAAATCCAAATAAACTATCTCTGTACTAAACTATTAGATGTGCCTAATATTAAACTCTAATGCCACTTAACTTATGAAGAAAATATGCGTAAACTATTCAGAATATGTGTATACTCTCAAAATGAATTTATTTTCAGCTCAAGCTAATCCGAACAAATACTACCAAATCCGGATAAGCCATTCCGGACAAGAATAACCTAAGTGAACTTAACTGTGAGAACTACTCTGGATATCCGAACAAACGATCCGGACAACTATTAAAATGTATAAACGTGACATAAACTATCAAATAAACTTCTGAACTTGGAAACGACTGACTCATAGAAATGTTCCGGTCATAAGTCCTAATTAATAACTCGAACTGTAAACAATAAAATACTGGTCTACATGACTGGAATAATCTCTATACTCTTAAAACTATCCTGTCCGGACGCGCAAATCCTTATAAAAATTAGCATCATCCACAACAAGATTAATCATCTTGAATACCTTGGACTTTCTCTAGTTCTAACCAAACAACCCGAAGGGATGAAGAGTCAAGAGTGAGTGTCGAGATGCTGAAGCTGGGTCCTATATATAACCTTCTATGACCAATCAGCGTTTGTCCTTTTTGTCCGGAAAATTTATAACCAATCCAAACGCTGTACGGATCTATGGAAATTCCGAACAATTCCCGATATCCGGACAAGCTGAATTACAACCCTTAATAATCATTTAATGAACACTACAAGACCTTGTCCGGATTACTTTAATTATATGGACACTAAATAATGTAATTAGTTTAATAAATGAAAATATCCAGGACTACGTAGTATTACTATAAAAATCAAGATTCGAATCTAGGCGCCTTCTAAAGTAGTGCGCGCAGCGATATATGTAAATACGGAAGTATGACTTCACAATATAGTGCGCCGATGAGATCGATAAAATAAGACAATAGTTCACCATCATAGTGGTCAGCATCATATTACAATAATTCAAGATAAAAATAATGTACAACATGGTTGAATAATGAAAAATCAGGCAGCAGAATCACAAGTGACAAGATGAGTAGTGAAGCGGTCAGTCAGACGAGAGAAACGCATGGTAAAGTACACAAGAAGTTCGCGAGCGGTAAAATGACGATTTCACATAGATGAAGGTAAAGGAATACGCTGGTACTGAACTTGCATCAACAACTGGTAATTATAAACAGCTGCAGTTTAATTAAAACGATTGTTTTACCGTATTTACGAAGAAATTTAGAGAATAAAATTTGTAAACAAATGATCGAAAATGGGGGAAGTTGTCAAAACACGAACGGTAATACTGCAGGTATTGTAAAACAAATCCGAGTTAAAATAAGACATAATAAATGCTGTTTAAGCTTAATAAATCACTTTAGAATCATGTACTATGATTATAGTAAATTCCCATCCAGAATAAATTAATTGTAAACAATATAAAGAGTTAGCACATGAAGGTCTCACATATTACACCACCCCCCACTTAAAAAAATACAAAATTCTCCTGAATTTTAGGGTATGTACATTTAAGATAACCTTACAGGAACATTCCTTTTCTTAATCTGATCAATGATAGAGTCATATTTCTTGGATCTTTTCAGAGAAGCTGCCTCCATCATGGTCAGAAAGTCAATGTCATCAGCAGACCTAGATCCCTTGACAGCAATATCACAAAGTTTCTTGTAATTATAAAATTTCAGCTTGCGATCAACCTCATCCTTAGGTAACATGGTTGGTTTTGCAGATCCTGGAAGACACAGCATATTGAATTTGGAAAGGAGTTGTGATCGAGAGATAGAGAAGCTGTCTGCCGAGAGGACGCCATTTGTCTCAAGTGAAAGGGCAGCAAACTCCCACACCTGAAGCTTCTGGTCTGGTGTAAAGGTTTCCCACCCAGCAGGCGGCCATGTAATCGTGGCTTCCTCCAACGAGATGTTAAATGGAGGCACTCCTTGCCAATTCCTCCTGGCAGCTGACAAAAGCGGCATTACTCCAAACTCCAAGAGAACACGAGCCCTCTCTGTGGTTACGAAATCAAATGCAACAGAGTGTTCCGAGGTCTCCTCTGAAATGGATGGAGGCACCAAAGAGGATAGCTGTGACACCTGGGAGGTAGCAGAGGAGGCTGGAAGCTCATTGGATCCACTGGAGACTGACTGGGGGCCCTCAGCTTCCAGCATCAAAGAAACAGATGGCCGGGTGGAACCACACAAAGCAACAGGATCAGCAAACTCCCAGAGTACAGAGTCCTTCAAGTCAGGAAGATCAGTGCCAGGGAGTGATGTGGAGTCCAGAGGCTTCTTTACAGTCTCCTTGGATTCAGATGTGATAGATGGGATGGGAGTCTCAGCAACAGGAGGGGTGGAGTCAACAAGAGGCTGAGATGTCACTGAAGAAGAGTCTTGTGGCACATCTGCATCCTGGGGCTCACTTGTACCTATTGGAATGGCAATTAGAGGCCCTATGTTACTAGAAGCAGGTCGTGTAACTGTGGCGGCCTCACTTGTTGACATTTCGGCTTGCTTTGGAAGATCCAACTGAGAACAGGAGGATGGCCTAGATGGGACGTAGACTGGTGGAGAGGATCCCTTCCTGACAGATTCTATCAAATTGACATCTACACCAAGCAACTTGGACATTTCCTTGAGAAGAGAAGGTGAGGAAACAGGTGTGAACAGAGTTGGAAGTTGGAAAAATGGATCCGGGCGGATGTTCTGGGACTTCCTCATGACTGATGATAATATCTGAGGATTGCGGCTTGCCTCTGATGTCATCACAATGTTGAACACTTCATCTTCCACTGACATCACGTGCACTCTGATCAGCCCACCTTCAATGTTGATTGCCTTGATGGTAAACTTCTCATCAAGTTCAGGCTTTGATGGCGAGTACCCCCTCGGCTTCTTGACCACTGGACTAGGATCTTCTTCTAAGTCTTCTGAGTAGTCTGGCTTAAAATGTTCCTCCGGTGTGAGAGATGAGCTTCTTCCTACCTCCCAACCCTGTTCAAATTCCCTGAGTCTTCTGCTGCTCAACCCATTGTTTCTGATCCACGTGATCATTTCTGTCCTTGCCCTAGTGGCTGCCTCACTCCTCCAGGGATTGGGATGGACCAGTTTTTTGTAATCCTGTGGATGTAGGGCAAACCAGAATCCGTTGGCCTCGGAGAAGAAGTCTGCTGGCACGTCCTTCCATCTCCCCTCCTGTTTATGTGCCTCCAGGACATGAACCTTCAAATCTGCCATTCTCCGAAGAGACTTTTCCCGCTTTCCGTCCTTTACAGGGCACAATGGGCATATCACGCGCATCCTCTCATGAGGCCGAGCAATCAGGTGGTTCTTGCGATCTCTGTTGGTTTTAAACTTATCAGGGCACAACCAGCAGGCATAGATTGCAGAAGACATGCTGAAAACTGGTAAATAAAAATATCTGTCAGGCTCAGTATATTATTCTGAGCTGAGAACAACGCCGTCTGCAGATACATATTTAATTCTAGTAAAACATTCTAAAATCCACCCCCTACCCTACTATTACTAATAAAATATTGACGGGATGGCCAGCGGGACAAGGAAAAGTAAAACATTTTACAACACAACATACCTAAGGCAGATAGCAGATACCACAACAGAGGAGATGAAACACCAAGTGATCCCGTAGATCAAATATCACCAAAATAAAAATAGAAACAAAATACAGACCCAACATCCTCTTCAAGGATTCTTCATGGTCACCAAAAAAAAACCGCAGGAGCACACCCTGGGTGATCAGGCCAGTTGTGCATCCTCAACCAAGGGCGCGACCCTTCACACAGTGCCATCCATAGACACTAGCATCCTCCTCACTTCATCATGATAAAAACACAACAACTTATAAAAAGAAAAATCTGCTCCCAAATCTACCCCTGTAATGTCTCAACAGGAATTACACAAAGCCCCGGTAGCGGAGAAACACAATTCCTCCCACAGGTACAATGGATACTAAACATTCCTTCCAGAAACATTACTCAATTACTGCGCAGAAAAGACCTGAGTTTCTCTCTGCAGCCTCCTTATCCATGCTGGCACATCCCTCCCCCTATACACTGATAAGCGATCTATGTGATATAATTTTGCTTCTTTTCTAGGGCTTCTTTTGATGCGATACGTTGTATCGTCAATTTTCTCAAGGACAATGCAGGGACCACTCCATGGACAAGATAACTTCTTGCAAATCCCCTTTTTCTGTAAAGGTTCGTATAGCCACACCAGCTGGCCAATATCAAGGGACTTTTTACTGGCTTTAATGTCATAATAACGTTTTTGATGTTCTGCACTAGTTTTCAGGTTCTGTCTAGCAAGTTCATGGACGGAGTGAAGTTTTGCTTGAAGATCGGCTATATAATCATGGGTGTCAGACTCTGTTTCATTGGTTGGAAGACATGTAACAGCTTCAAGTGGCATGGTGATGTTCCTACCAAATACCATCATGTTTGGCGTAAAGTGTGTGCTACTGTGAACTGAGGAACGGTATGCCATCATAACTTGAGGTAGATACTCATCCCATTTGTTCTGTTCTTTTTCACAATACATGGTAAGCATTGTTGCTAAGGTACGGTTGAAACGTTCAATATTTCCATTACTTTGGGGCCTCATACTTGTGGTTCTGGTTTTGTCTATATGAAATAGTTGACACATTTGTTGAAACAGCTGAGATTCGAAGTTGCGCCCTTGGTCAGAGTGAATCTGGAGGGGAGTGCCAAAACGACAAAGGAATTCATTGACTAAGACTTTGACAACTGTTTCTGCCTCCTGATTGGGTATTGCATAGGCCTCTGTCCACTTGGTGAAACAGTCGCAGACAACCAGTATATACTTGTTGCCTTGGAGGGATAGAGGAAGTGGACCCATGATGTCAATCTCAATCCTTTCCATTGGCTCACCAACCAGATATTGTCTAAGGGGAGCAACTCTTTTGTCGACAGGGTTCTTTCTAGCAGAACATCTAGAACAGGTTCTTATGTATTTTTCTACAGACTCCTTAATGTTGGGCCAATAAAATCTATTTTTGATTCTTTCCAGGGTTTTCTCAATGCCAAGATGACCAGCAGATGGGATGTCATGGTAATATTTGATAACTTCAGACTGCTTTGTTAAAGGTACAACTAACTGAATTTTGGTTTCTTTGTCATCAGCTTCCCAGATTCTGAATAAAATGCCACCTTGTATTTGTAATCTATCCCATTGTCTCCATAGTGTTTTTGCAGAACTTGAAAGGTGAGAAATATCATTCCAGACAGGTTTGTTGGAGGCATCATCTATAAGTGTCATGATTGGCGAGATGTACTGGTCTTGCAGCTGGAGTAAACGGATTTGGTCTGGCTCCCAACCTTGCAATAGAGCTGTATTTGGAAATTCAGGGGGTTCTGAATTTTTATGCTGTCCTCTGGTAACAATACAAACATGACCTAAATCTTTGTTGTTACAGTCAATTTCTTTGCTAGATTCATTTTCTGAGTTGTTTTCTGCATCATTGTCTTGCTGGTGTTTACAGACTTTACAGGGTCTTCTGGACAAGGCGTCTGCATTGTTGTGCTTAATTCCTGGGCGATGGACAACTGTAAGGTTATAGGTTCCTAGCTCTTGTAGCCATCTGGCAACCTGCCCTGTAGGATTCTTCAAGTTTCTCATCCAGTTGACTGCTGCATTGTCTGTTCTTAGGAGTACTGGTTGTCCATACAGGTATGGGTGAAAATGTTTAAGGGCACACACAACTGCTAGCAGCTCTTTGCGAGTAGTACAGTAAGACTGTTCATGTTTATTTAGTGCCTTACTGTAATATGAAACTACCTTTTCCTGGTCATTTTCTATTTGAGACAACACTGCTCCAACTGCCATGTTACTTGCATCGGTATCCAGTATAAAACTCTGGCCAGGTATTGGATAAATCAAAATAGGAGGAGAAACAAGTACTTCTTTGAGTTTTTGGAAAGCCTTGGAGCAGTCCTCGTTCCACTGAAATTTCTTATCTTTTTGACAAACCAAATGAAGAGGTCGGGCAATTGCTGCGAAACCCTGTACAAATCTCCTATAGTAGGAACATAACCCCAGAAAGCTTCGTACTTCTTTAACACTGGCTGGTATAGGCCAATCTTGAACAGCTTTTGTTTTGTCTGGATCTGTATGGATGCCTTTTTCTGACACTACATGTCCTAATACTTTAATTTCTTTTTGGAACAGAGAGCACTTGGAAGGTTTGAGCTTGAGATTGGCAGCCTGGAGTCTCATGAAAACATGTTCTAATCTACTCAAAGTATCTTCAACTGTCTTTCCAGGTACAATAATATCGTCAATATAAATCAGGCATTCGCGCCACTGGAGACCTCGAAATACATCTTCCATCAAGCGTTCGAAAGTGGAGGGGGAGTTGGCAAGTCCAAATGGCATCACAGTGAATTGGTAGAGACCTTGGCTGGTAGAAAAGGCTGTTTTATGTTTATCAGCTGGATCCATCCCAATCTGCCAAAACCCAGAGTTGAGGTCCATACAGCTAAACCATTTTGACTCTGATAAAGAATCAAGGCATTCATCTATGCGTGGTAAGGGGTAGGCATCTTTGACTGTCACATCATTCAGTTTCCGATAATCGACACAAAATCTGGTAGAACCATCTTTCTTGGTAACCAGGACAATAGGAGATGACCATGCGCTATTTGATGGTTCAATGACATTTCTTTTCAGCATCTTTTCTAGCTCCTGTTTCTCCACCTCACGTTTGCCAAAAGGTAATCTTCTAGGAGGCTGTCTAATTGGATTTGCTGGACCAGTGTTGATTCTGTGCTGTACCAAATCTGTTCTCCCAAGGTCATCTGATGATTGTGAAAAGACGTCCTGGTACTTAATTAGCAGGTTCTTTAACTTTATGGTTTCTTCATTTTGCAGGTGCTTGGAACTACGTTGCAGAAGGTCAAGAAGGTATTCTGGCAGTTTAGGGTTGTTATCATTAGGATTCTTAGACTCTGTGATCTTGCAGCATGACTGGTCTGGAGAAGAAGGCTGTTCGTAGAATGACTCACAAGTGCCGAGTTTCATATTTGGATAAAGGGTAACTGGGTTGCTGCTAAAATTTAGAATTACTGCCAGTTGGGTGGTTGATCGGGTGTCTATGATTCCTGGGACAAGTGAGATGTTTCTGTCTTGGAAAATTGCTGCTGGTGTTTCTACTAGTCCAAAGTCTGCTAAATGCTCTGCTTGAGGTATTAAAATTGGAATGATTACTTTTGTTTCAGGTGGAATGATCATCGTCTCCTTGACTGACACCCTGCACACCATACTTGCTTCACCTCCAAGCCAGCACTTGATATCACCTTCATGGGTACACAGAACCATTCTCCCCAGATCTAGTTTCTGTACATTCTTCATCAGGAAATCTTGACCCAGGATACCTTCATTCAGCACATCACAAACAACCACAGGAAGGTTACACTTCAGTGGACCAAGTACTGCTGGAATTTCTGCATGACCATAGACTGTAATTTCTCTGTTGTTAACATCAACCAGTGTCCTTTCTTCCTTCCTTAGCTTTGGCTTGACATGAGGGTCTATGCTGTCAAACACATACTTGGAAATGATTGTAGCTGTTGAACCTGTGTCAACTAAAAAATTTGTTTGAAAACCACCCACCAACCCCGATACATAAAGGCCATCATCCCATTTCTTTTCAGTTTTACCAATGTGTCCTAATCTGATGTATTCATCCCATTCTAAATTTTCTGTAGGCCTTTCATGTGTATCTTCCGTCAAGCTTCGACCTAGTAAGCTGACGGTTTGAAGTTTCCCTGACTGGTTGCTCTCTGTTGCTTGCAGCTAGGATTGTAAGATCTGTTTCTCATGTCAGAGTTTTGTTTGTTCATAGGGCAATCTCTCATGAAGTGGTCAGGGGCGTGACAGATGTAACATTCTCTGTTGTTGGAATTCAGCCTTCCACCAAACTTCCCTGCCCGTCCGGATTCTAGCTTTTCAAGCCTGGCGAGGATCTGCTTTAAAGTATCTGTCACTTCCGTCTGGACTGCATTGGCACCACTCTGACTTTTTCTGATATCCTTCTCTTCACCAATGACTCTGACAGGTTGTTTCCGTTTTTCACCATCACCTAGGACAGCTTCATATCGCTCAATGACTTCTACAGCATCTGCAATCGTCTGGCAGTCTTTATCTATACAACGGCACTTCATTTCTAATGATATACTTTTATAGAGCTGGTTAATGGACAGCGCCTCTTGCGCCAGGGCATCCAGGTTAGGATAGGCTTTCTGTGACATCTGCCTTAAATCGTCGGCTAAAGCTGCTATAGATTCGTTTGGTGTGCGTCTCCTTGATTCAAATCTGGAAAGCCAGCGATTTTGTTGTCGGGAACTTCCAAATCTTTGCTCAAGCTTGTCAACTAGGACAGCATAGGGTTGCCTAGATTCAACAGGTAGACTAATGTAGAACGTGCGTGCAGGGCCCCGTAGATATGCAGCTAGCGCTAATACTTTGTCATGGTCACCCCATCTTCCCAATTCAGCGCAAACTTCAAAGTGTGAAATATATTCTTGCCAATCGTCGCTACCATTGTACGGTTCCGGTTTTAGATTTAAACCTCTCGCACCTGGTCTAGGTTGCCAGTCACCTCCACCTCGTCTATCTAGGTCAAGATCAAATTCATCTTCATGCTCAGATAGCTGGTCGACCTCATTCTGTTGGTCTTGTGGTATATTTAGAACAACTTCATTATCAGGAGATGCCATTTTGCGTCAAACAGAGATCTCAATCACAAGAAGATACTTAAAAGAGAGAACATAGCAAAACTTCAAAAATTACCCTACACAGAAGAAACAACTGAGGAGAGTTCGTATCCTGGAAATTACAAACATGTAAAATCCCACTTCTGACACCAGTTTGTAACAAGTCGAGCGGACCCTTGTCACAAAATAAAAACTCCTTTGTCAGGCATAGCAAGTTTTTATTTAGGATGGCAACAATCGAGAACAATAACAAGGAATGAGATGCTGACCATTCAGACAATAGGTGACCCGAAAAAAAAGGGGGGGGTGAACTTGTCTTGCGACCACATTACACAGTTAATTTATTGTTATAACTAGTATCTGCAAACAACTCCTTGTTCTCGAACTCAAAGTAAAACAACTTTGCGTAATTAATTGCGTAAATTATTGTAAATTTAATAATTCAACAAGCGATGATCCGGACAGTCCCTAACTATTTGGGAAATCCAAATAAACTATCTCTGTACTAAACTATTAGATGTGCCTAATATTAAACTCTAATGCCACTTAACTTATGAAGAAAATATGCGTAAACTATTCAGAATATGTGTATACTCTCAAAATGAATTTATTTTCAGCTCAAGCTAATCCGAACAAATACTACCAAATCCGGATAAGCCATTCCGGACAAGAATAACCTAAGTGAACTTAACTGTGAGAACTACTCTGGATATCCGAACAAACGATCCGGACAACTATTAAAATGTATAAACGTGACATAAACTATCAAATAAACTTCTGAACTTGGAAACGACTGACTCATAGAAATGTTCCGGTCATAAGTCCTAATTAATAACTCGAACTGTAAACAATAAAATACTGGTCTACATGACTGGAATAATCTCTATACTCTTAAAACTATCCTGTCCGGACGCGCAAGTCCTTATAAAAATTAGCATCATCCACAACAAGATTAATCATCTTGAATACCTTGGACTTTCTCTAGTTCTAACCAAACAACCCGAAGGGATGAAGAGTCAAGAGTGAGTGTCGAGATGCTGAAGCTGGGTCCTATATATAACCTTCTATGACCAATCAGCGTTTGTCCTTTTTGTCCGGAAAATTTATAACCAATCCAAACGCTGTACGGATCTATGGAAATTCCGAACAATTCCCGATATCCGGACAAGCTGAATTACAACCCTTAATAATCATTTAATGAACACTACAAGACCTTGTCCGGATTACTTTAATTATATGGACACTAAATAATGTAATTAGTTTAATAAATGAAAATATCCAGGACTACGTAGTATTACTATAAAAATCAAGATTCGAATCTAGGCGCCTTCTAAAGTAGTGCGCGCAGCGATATATGTAAATACGGAAGTATGACTTCACAATATAGTGCGCCGATGAGATCGATAAAATAAGACAATAGTTCACCATCATAGTGGTCAGCATCATATTACAATAATTCAAGATAAAAATAATGTACAACATGGTTGAATAATGAAAAATCAGGCAGCAGAATCACAAGTGACAAGATGAGTAGTGAAGCGGTCAGTCAGACGAGAGAAACGCATGGTAAAGTACACAAGAAGTTCGCGAGCGGTAAAATGACGATTTCACATAGATGAAGGTAAAGGAATACGCTGGTACTGAACTTGCATCAACAACTGGTAATTATAAACAGCTGCAGTTTAATTAAAACGATTGTTTTACCGTATTTACGAAGAAATTTAGAGAATAAAATTTGTAAACAAATGATCGAAAATGGGGGAAGTTGTCAAAACACGAACGGTAATACTGCAGGTATTGTAAAACAAATCCGAGTTAAAATAAGACATAATAAATGCTGTTTAAGCTTAATAAATCACTTTAGAATCATGTACTATGATTATAGTAAATTCCCATCCAGAATAAATTAATTGTAAACAATATAAAGAGTTAGCACATGAAGGTCTCACATATTACAATATAGTATCGAAAATTTTTATCACTGAATTTAGAAGAAAACCCTCCGTTTATGTTCCAGCTGATAATTTTCACAAAATCATTCTCCAATTGTCCCTAGGCCTCATCTCCCCAATTTCCAGCACCCTGCGTTAGTGTTTCCACGGGCTCGTCATCCTCGTGTTCATCTCTGCCAGTCTCCCCCATCTCTCCTTTGTACAGTTCACCATCGATGTAAAGTTTGTCGTATTTCATCACTGCTCTTTTGTTTTGTCCTAACGCCATCTGCAGAACGGGCAATAAGGCTTTCCGCCTCTCGACAATTTCTCTAGGGAATTGTTCCCGTACACTGTAGATTGTATTTTTTATTCTCTGTTTTATTTTTTAGCAAAATAATAGATAAGTGAATTGGAATTTGAAGAATTAATATGAGTTATGCCTGAAGTCGCTTTTCAATGTATCAGTGTATCTACATGTAGTTGGCGATAAAAGTACTGTTTGTTTGAAACTAAAAGAATATCTCTAAAAATATGTGCATTACTTTAACTATTCTAAGACTGAATTGCTGGGTCAATTATAAGTTATGAGAAAAAATTCTTATTGAATAGAAAATATGCGAGAAATCCTTGGAAATACATGTATAATTTATTAAATTTTAAAATCATAAAATATCTGCACATGTATGTTAAATGATTACCTAGTATTTTGAAATTCTTGACAATGATCATGTAAGAAAGTTCAGTTAAAACATTTAAATTAAAAAGAAATTCAGAGAAATTTTATTTTCAAAGTCTACCATGAAATTATTTCTTAACATGTAAATTAAATCTTATGAATGAGTTGTCTTTTTAAAAAGCTGACACTTTAAAAAAAAGAGCAGCAAAAATTAATTTACTTGCATTTAACCATTTCGATATATATTAAGAGCAATCTTGGACTTGTTCATTTTTGAATTCAGATTTTTATGGAGAGGCCTAAACGTTGAATTTCCTTAGATTTGAACATTTTTAAAAGATTGGAATTAAAAAAAAAAATATTTTCCTATGTTAGAATTATAATGATGTTTGTATGTAAATATTCCCAGGATTATTCTTACAGTTGTAATACTGGCAGTGTTTTCAATATATTACTCAAATAAGTTAAAATTTGAATGTGTTTAAAGAAAAGGGTTTGAAAATACGGTTTTGCTTCAATAACTCTGAATGCAATTAACATAACTTTCTCCTTTTAAATATAATTTCGTACAAAAATCGTTATGATGGTTAATATCTTGTGTAAAGGTGATTTAAATAAAGTTCACAAAGCAGTTCCATTTGGTTAATATTTTTATTAAAAACTTTTAATTTAGATGACTGGGTTAACGATTTATATTCTGTGAGCATGCATGTAATATGAAATAAATAAAAATGTAAATATAGAAATTTCATGTGAATATGTGTATGTACATATTGATTATTTATATCCATAAATGGTCAATCAATTTAGCATTGAAAATTTCTTTGCTTACAAATTCTGATAAAATTTTTAACGAAAGCTCCATGCTTTGTTTTGTGAAAATTTTGTTGGAGACTTCTCCACTTGGATTTATCTCGCATGTGCTCCCAGAGCACTTAACAGTATATTGAGCGTGCGCGTGCTTTTCAATAAAAAGTGTCTAAAAACACATACAAGCTCTCAATTGTGCTGGGAAATAAAAGAATCGTTCATGTAAATAAATAATTAAAAAAAATAAAACCTATAAAAATGTTCATTAGTCTTTATCTAAGTATAACACAATATTTTTAGAAATCGTTGGTTAGTCTTTGCTTCAAAATTTCCTGTTTAGAATGAAGAGCCCACTATGAACAAGCCATAAAGACATGAATATATCATGATTTTCTCAGGCAATGACCATTTTGGCCAAACCTGGAACTAGAACTAGACTCATACTTGTATTCATGTCATAAAAAATAGATAATTATCAATTCCGTGCAGCTGGTTTCCTAGAGGTCCAGAAATAAAGAATATTTTTCACTGATAAATACAGGCATGTAGATCGTTTTTAAAGAAGAAAAAAAAGGAAAACTGCCCTATTCCTTGCGACAAGGGGTAGGGTTGGGTTCCAACTTACGTTCACATTTCGAATTTTATTAATACATTACCAAATTACCGTAATTTTAATATGCTACCGCAAAATGAAGGGTACAATCTAATTAAAGATAGACCATCCATTTTGCTTTTAGTAAACCTGTCAGTCGCTCGTGACAAATACCCGGTAAATTTACGAAGAGTGAGATAAGAAATCTAATTTAAATTCGATTGCAAAGAGTCAATCAACCTTTCAATGTTCATTTTCCGTTGTAAAAGTTTATGTTTGAAAAATGGTGACGCCCATAGCTCCCCCCAATACTATGTGCCTGTATTAATCAGCAAAACCTCTGTCACCATGTATACCCATTGTGAGCTTAATTTTCAGAAAGGTATACATTGCAAATGTATTTTCATTAAAAATATGACCAACTAAGTCCTATCTTGGGTCTAAACCGTTGGGTTCTGGACCGTTAATTTTAATATTGGTAGATGGGTTATTGTTAATCATATTCATACAGACTCTACCTGTAAAATATCAATGGCCAGAAAGAAAGATTTTTAAATGTGTACCAATTTCGGATTAGATTATAAATTCGAATAATTAAAGCCCTGCTTTCAGTACTTTCAGTACTTTGATTAAGTTTGTATGCAGATGTCCTGACACTTTCCCTGATCCTGAAGTTGGAGAATTTAACAACAATAGGTCTTGTTTTGTTGTTGAGATATCTTCCGATCCTATGGGCACGCTCAATGTTCGCCTTTATTCCAAATATATTCAGTTCCGCTTCACAGAATTCATTAATGAGGTTTGTACAGTTCTCCTTGCCATTTCCACGGTACTCTGCCAGTCCAAAAAAGAGTAAATTGTCTCTACATGTAGCAGGAATAATTAATCAAATAATTAAGTATTGCGTTACCATTTTCTTAATCTTCGGATTTATTTTAAAAAAAAATAATACAAGCATATAAATCTTTTTTCGAGTACTTAGTCTAGTTTTTTAAATGTACTTTGAAAAGAAAAACTTGTGCATTTTATGAACGCGACAGGATAGATAACGCAGTTAGCCTTTTTATGATTAAAGGATGAAAAAAAAAAAACTGTCACAGTGAAAAAATATATCAAAAGCATCCATAATTATAATGGAAATCACAGGGAATACCATTATGTCCTAATTTTTCTTGTCGATGAAGGATATATTTTTGTTAGCTGCACAAACTGCATGGAAATGACGCGATATTTTTGTTTTCCTTTTTTCAAATATAAAATAAATGTATGGGAACATGAAAATGAAATAATAAAAAATACATTGGGATATTTTAAAATAATACAAAAAAACAAATCAGGAAACTTTCGTTTTAATTATTTAACTTTCTGTTACCATGGTTGTTATGTACACAGGGGGAGAAGTACATGTAAGCGGGTACGATTCAGATTCCGACATACCTACTGCGACTTTGAATAAAGAAATAGAAGAAAATTGTGTTTTGTCAAACACAGACAGAGATGCCATCACTGAGTTACAAGAAACTCGTTTGTCTGTGTAAACCATAATGAGATGGACAGGGCACCCCCTTAAATAACCATTCCTTTTATATCGCAGGTTCAAATATATCACATCATTATTAACAGAACTGTTAAACGTTCTGGGAAATTATGAATATATTTATACATGTACCAAGTCCAAGGAAAGACGTTTGCATGCAAGTCTAATACGTCACCTATGAACTATATATATGCGTTCGTTGTGAAAGCTTAAACACCCAATTTTTCGTTAATGCCCCCAAATTTAAAGGTTAAACGAGACTTACCTGGAAGGTGAAGTTTGACTGTAATTTCTTCGACCCAATTGGGTGCCGAGGGATCAAATGAGATGATAAGGTTACCGCGTGGTTCATACTTCAGAGCACAAAAATTTTGATTCGTATATACATGTGACAACGGGTGGGATAAAACAGTTACTAAAATTAAACTTAATAGGGTTGGGCATTTGATCCCTCGGCACCCAATTGGGTCGAAGAAATTACAGTCAAACTTCACTTTCCAGGTAAGTCTCGTTTAACCTTTAAATTTCTTCTCCCCAATTGGGGCCTCTGTATCAAATGAGACTTTAGAGCTAGAATCCGAATTTGTGTATTCGTGAAATGGTACATGTATTTATGTAAGATTATGAACAGAAAAAATAAAAATATTAAATTCTCTTCACATATTTTTATATAAACATTCCCACATAAGTATTTACATGTATATGCATGTCACTATAGATACAATCAATGACATTTATAATTATCCAACAGTTTTTCACTCATATCTACATTCAAGCTAACAGGCTTGTTATAATATTTGCGGAAAACAGAGTCACTTGTCCAGCCTACTGTTCTTATTATCGTGTCCACAGGAATTCTTAGCGCACACGCAGCGCTGGTAGAGGCTGATCTCGTGCTGTGCGGTTTAAACAGATTAATGTCGATGCCAGATTTCTGCATAACAGTTTTCAACCAACGTCCGATAGTATCCCTGGACACTGGCTTGAATGGCCTTTGTGATGTAATGAATAAACGTGAAACTGAGGCCCGCAAAGGTTTTGTCCGCTGAAGATAATGATCCATTGTTTTCACCACACACAAATCACAGTCTATTTCATAACTTGACAAATTTAATTCTCCCAAATGTTTTCTGGAATTTGATGATTTAAGTAAATCTCCTATTGTTATTTTAACACAAGCTTCGCTTACATAAATGTTCCTAATGTCAATTAAATGCAGCGTTTGACCACGCTGACCCGACAATAATGCTAATAACATAAGTAATTTATGCGACAATTGCAATAATGATAAAGATGATAATGTTGACATTGATTTCAAGTACTTTAAAACAATATTTACATCCCAAGTTACATTATATCTAGGTAAAGTTGGTCTAAGTACAAATACACCTTTCATAAATCTACGTACAAGGGGGTGAGTGCCAATGTTTTGTTCGCTATCGAATTGCAAAAAAGATGACAACGCACTACGGGCAGTATTTAGACCACTGTATCCTAAACCAGCATTGTATAAATCGGTCAAGTATGTTAAGACATTGTTTACATTTGTTTCAAAAATATTAATTTTTCTTTTATGACAAAATAACACCCACTTTTCGATATATGGCCGATATTGTTTCTTTGTCGATTCTCGCCAAGATGAGAGTAATATTGTTTGAGTGTCTTTTGATATGCCTTTATCTTCGAAAAATTTCCCGACACACGGAAGGCCCCCAACCGCATTTTCCTCAATGGGTGGCGTTTCTGAGGGTCGTTCGGCAGCGTCAGTAGATTCTGATAATTTGGGAGAATGTAACTGTTCTCGCACACCATCTGTAGAAGCAGTGGGAACCAAGGTTGGGTTGGCCAGATTGGGGCGATGATTACTGCCTCTGTCCCGTCTCTCGTAATCTTTTGCAGAGCACGTCCCAGTACGCTGAAAGGACAGAATATATAGCAGAATATATTATTCCAATCCATGCTGAACGCGTCTATTACTTGAGCACCTTTATCGGGCATATAAGATACATAAGGTTTAAATTGAAAGTTAAACTTTGAGGCAAATAAGTCAATGTCGAATCTCCCAAATATTTGTTGCACTCTGTTGAAAACATCTTTATTTAACATCCATTCTAAATCACCATTTTTCTGACGTGATAGAAAATCTGCCTCTGTATTATCTACACCCGCAATATGACTCGCAGAAAGCCATATATTTCTAGATATGCAGAATTCCCAGATAGTTTTTGCTAAATTGTTTAACGATTCGATTTTTCCCCCCATTTTAGAAATGTATGTGACTGCAACTGTGTTGTCCATGAAAAGTTTTACATGACAATTGTGTATTTCTTCACAAAATGATGATATAGCAATGAGCCCAGCTTTAAGCTCCAAGTAATTAAGTAATTTTCTTTTTCTTCAGTTGACCACAACCCCTGAAGACACTCGCCATTATTTTCATTGAAAGCACCCCATCCAGACATGGAACTATCTGTCTTAATGGTCAATAAAGGTGTCTCATGATTGATATAACGAGGGCACAAATCAACATTGTCAATCCACCATGCAATAGTTTCTCTATTAGAGCTTGATATAATAATCTTTGCTTCAAAATTTCCTGCATTTTGCTTTAACTGTTTATCTTTCTCAATTTCGAGCGATTTATAATAAAGAGGTGCAAATCTGACACCTGGTTCGCTTGACACTAATTTCCCAATTAGTTGCGCGAATTCTCTTATCGTCACTTGACGCCGATTAAGAGTTTCTCGACACTTTTCCTTAATTGAATTAGCTCGATCTTCTGTAAGAGATACAGTCATAAGTTCCGAGTTAATTACAAATCCAAGAAATTGAATAGATTTTGTAGGACGAAAAACAGATTTTTCACAGTTAATTGTTAAACCCAGACTGTCTAAAATGTTTGAAGTTTCTTTAACATTT
Source organism: Saccostrea echinata (assembly GCF_033153115.1). Taxonomy (NCBI): domain Eukaryota; kingdom Metazoa; phylum Mollusca; class Bivalvia; order Ostreida; family Ostreidae; genus Saccostrea; species Saccostrea echinata. The sequence goes on from NW_026889778.1 coordinate 31,197,601, forward strand.
TCTCTGCATTCCATTTCCGTTTTACTTATGAGTAGAGAGTCATCGATGTAAGCCACATTCGCATGTCCGCGTTTTCGTAATGTAGAAAAAACGGGTTTTAACATTTTTGTAAAAATCCGAGGAGCGGATGCTAAGCCCACGGCTAAGCAGGTAAACTGATACTTTTTGTCCCTCCAGAGAAATCTTAAATACTTTCTGTCTTTTCTGGACACATTGCAGGAGTAGTATGCATCTTTTAAGTCAATTGACGCGAAAAAACAATCATTGGTCACCAGATTAATTGCAGCTTCTAGTGTTTCCATTTTAAAATGATGATACTCAACGTATTCGTTCAAACATTTCAGGTTCAGAATAATTCTAATGTTCCCGTTTTTTTTGAGTCTAATGAAAATATTTGAAATAAACTCATCGTCATTGATGTCAGAGTTAGGAACAAGTTCTATTATTTCCTTCGATAACATTTCATGTATTTCTTTGTCAATTATTGTCGTATCACCCTCACTGAATTGAATTTGTTTAGGTATCGACTTCTGATAAGGTATATCGTCAAATTCAATAGAATAACCCTTCACATATTCTAAAATTTTTGAATCACTTGTTATCAATTTCCAATTTTCAAAATAATTTGAAATTTTTCCTGCAATAAAATTGATTGATGAATTTTGAAATTCACTCACATTTTTTGACACAGATTGGTCCTGGATTACTTCTTGGACTGTTTGTTGAACGTTTTTTTCTTGTAATTCTGAGTCGTTCGTTGTCCTAAAAAAGACTGGGTTCTGTAGTTTGGACTGTAGGAAAAAGATTTTTGCCCTTGTTGATATGGTTTCCGGCTTTGAAAATTCCGTTTTTCCTGTTTGTTGTGGCCTGATATCTTAGATCCGACCTTGTTCGCTTTGGCAATTTCCTCCACCTTTTTCCCCAATTCATCCCCAAACAGTTTATCCGTTACCTGATGTTCTCTGGAGCAAAGTACCCGGAACTCCTCGTTCTTTTCAGGCTGAATAATCAGTTCGCGTCTCCTATTGGATAAATCACAGTAGACGTATGTCATTAATTTCAGGCCGTCCATCGCCAAGACTGTCAAGTCTTTAACTGAAGGAGTGTTTCCCTTTTGTTTTGAATTCAACAGCATATTTATCTGTTGGAGCTGTGGCACCATGGCTTTCGCAACGAGTGCTTGTGTTCTTTGAAACCGCATGTCTTGATTGCGGATTTTGCGGCCTAGGTGCACACGAATTTCTTCGTTAATTTTTGGTGTAACTAAGTTCTGCACATTCTTTGGCCTGTTGTATTTTTTACTTACTTCTTTTATTTTTTCCCCATTCAAAGTTGCTCTAACTCCCTCATTAGTGACTTTAGCCAGTTTTTCATGTATAGGCTCTCCACATTTTTCTTCTGACCCGAAACATTCAGCCAACTCGTCTAACATGGAGTCGTTATCAAACTCTTCCTCCACATCTTGGTCATCAATTAGATCTGAAAATCCATCTTTGGCAACGTCTTCTTCGTCAGAAGAAATGTCACTTAAATCTTTTGCCTTAGACGGTCCAGGCTGATTACTTTCAGTTTCTGCTTTGCGCTTTTTCCCTCTTTGCTGTAGGGACGACACTGAGGATGTTAGTGAGACGATGCTATTCTGCATGTCCTTTAGCATTGACAACATGGAGGAATTGTCCATTTCTACACTTCCTCCTTCTTTTTCTCCCGTAGTCAGGACAGGTGAAGTTGTGTTTTCAGAGTTAGTACTCATAGTTAATTGCGTTCAATACGCATAAAAACTTGCTGCGTTCAATACGCAAAACCAGCGTTCAATACGCAAAGACAGCGTTCAATACGCTATAATGTCATGAAATGACACACTTTTTCAATGACAGATAACAAAAATAATATATATTTATATTCCATGGAAAAAAAACAAAAAACTCGAATCCTTGTCACAAATTTTACACGTCTGGCTCTGTACCACGCTAACTTATCTATGAACCACGCGGTAACCTTATCATCTCATTTGATACAGAGGCCCCAATTGGGGAGAAGAAATTGACTAATTTGAGATCAATAATATACCGCCTGTCAATCATTAAAAAAACAGATTTGATTGACAGGCCAGCTACCTGTGCTTCCTTATAATCTGAGTTTGCATGTTTCGGAAACAATTATCTGTTCACGCGTAAAACGCTTTCATGTACCGCATGGTCGCTTTGTATGTATACACTCTGGTAAAAAAAAAAAATCAAATCGCTGTAATAATGTTTGGTAATTAAATTTCAAAAAATAATTGAGAGTAGACAATTAAACATTGACTTTATGATTTCTTTTTTCAATCTCCATTGTTGTTTCGAACTAGTAAGCGATAAGACGTCTAAGAAAACTCATTTGTAGAACTTTCCGAAGAAAAACTATGGCGGATATTCGAGGTTCTATTTTTAGCAAAATTTGTTATTAAAGTCAAACAGATTATAAAATACAAATCAATTTACTCCATTCGGTGAAAGAAATGTTACATTGTTCGAATTTCCTCTAACATATTTAATTATTCGTATATTAAAAATGTTGAATATAACGAACAGTGATCGATCTTTTTAAAAAAAAGTCTACAAACAATACAAATCTGTGAACAGGGCATAACAATATGGATCCTGGAAATTACAGTGGTGAATACTTTGGACACGATTGTTGGCCAGAAAAATAAATAATATTCTGGTTATGGCACATGTCGAATTGTCCACACGATAAATGAAATCTCTTTATTTCAATATTTACACTTATTGAATGCTGATTTATTTTACAGACGATTAAAAAATACTGATATGATTGCTTTATATTGTTCACTCGTGATTTTATTTTCATTTTACTTTTTTCTTAATAAAAGAAGATATTTCTAAATATTTTTTTCCTTCAAAGGATATCGATGAAAACGTTAAGTTAACCAATTTTATATCAAATATAAAATTTTTTTACAATAGTGTTTCTCAAAATTAGAGAAAAACGCGTAATGTTCATCCTGATCACCAAAGACAGACTTCCTGTGTACTACAATTTGTATAGGTATTTTTGACATCTTGAGTATTGGGGTTCTCCAGGTAAATAACACCAGTACAACTAAGACCAACCCTCTCTTCAGGTTACCGTACATTACAAAAATTGGGTCTTTAAAACAAATAACAATTGAGCCTTCATACTGAAATTTCTTCAACTGATGCTTATCTGCTGGAACTAAAAACTGGTTTATAACATTAAATGTTGCTATATGATTTAAATTCATTTGTTTTCAAGTTATCAAATCTCATATTACATTGTTTATGTAAATCATCTACTAATTTTCTATTTTCACATGATGTTTTCCTCTTTAAGGGACAGTATAGTTGCCTACAACTTCCTCTTCTCAGCAGCCATAGCCAATATATCAAGGCTGTTGCTCACTGAAATAAAAGAACATGGTTTAATAAATAAATTGCAAAGGTCAAGATAGGCTAAGACCCCTTTTTGGCCCCTGGTTTGGGGTGTCTTTTAGAAAGATGCAACAGTTTATCAATAAAAACCTGTTGTCACCCCTGTCACAAAATAAGTATTAGTTCTAAGTTATGGGATACACAGAGGTCACAGGAAGGTCAGAAAATATGTTAATTTCCGAGTTTTCTCATTTTTATGCAAATTTTCATTGATTTTACAGCACATCTTGTTTCAGAAAACATAGAGCACAAGCTTGCCTATCTATCAAATTTATATATTTCACACACTAGTATCAGATGCATCTTATGTATAAAAATCTCAGGCAAGCTCGTGCTCTATGTTTCCTGAAGTGAAAAGTATCTCAAATTTGACGAAATTCCACCAGAATTGAGGAAATTCGGGAAATTGTCCTACTTCTGCACCCTTTTATGGCCTCCGTGTAAGCTTTGAATCAAAATTAGTGCTGGTTTTAAAAGAAGCATCACTTTAATTTCTCAACTTCAAACTATCACAATTTTAACTGTGTTCTGATCTTTACATCAAATAAGGGGCCAGATTCGGCCGTTACCATACCTTGTCGTCCTTTGTATATAGATCCTTTGAAAAGTGTGCAGATATCGAGCGGAGCACCAAAGACCAGAGCAACAGTGCAATATGGTTTGCTTGAAAGGAAAGGGCAAATCACTACTTCAAATTTTGGACTGATCATGAATAGAAAAAAGGAGATAAATGAAACTTCATTAACAATACATTTGACAAAAAATTGTTTAAATCTGCTCCAACATCATATTGATAATCTAACGAAAAAACAGTTCTGGGAACCATATACATGATGTTAGGCTAAATCCCCTTTTCCCCTTTTTTGGTGCATCACCTGATTCCAACGTCTGTGAACAATCTGTAACAGGTATTCTTGAAATCAAATGTCCATATTCAGTAAGGGATTGTACTCTTAAAGAAGCCTGTGAATAACAATTTTTTCCTAGAAATTTCTGGCTCCAAATACACATTAAAAAGATCACATTATTACTGGTTCAAGTCCAAGGTCAGTTTCTGGTAAATGGGGCACCCTTTTATGATTTTGTAACATACACAGGAGAAGAAGTCTGTGTTGAACGCATATATTCACGTATTGATACTATGCTTTCATTGTTGAGAAAATTAAACGATGTGTATGTAAATCACTTTAAAACCATACTTTGAATTTAAAGAATAAACATTGCTGCTTTGTTTTTTCTTTTAAAAGTATTTTCTGATATTTTAGGGAAAATACTTTACTATTTATTTTTTTGTGCGCAATAAATATACACTTTTTTCAACGTTTGGCAGTGTAGCTCTCTGGTTGTCCATCCCAATTTTTTTTTCAGATCTGCAGCTATATCATTGTCGTGATCATTTTCTGGAAGGAAGCAAGTAATGTAACTGAGGTGATTTATTAAGATTTTTGGCGAATTCACAGTGTCCTTAACATCGTTGGTCCAATATGAGTTTTTTTTTTTTGTAGTAACGTGCCTTGGATAGTGCTTGTTATGATTTGTTGTCGAGAGTGGGTGCGATCATCAGAAATAAACATTTTACTTTTGTTGCTTTGATTTTTTAACTCGGATTTTGCCCGGAAGATCCTTTTCTTTTTCTTTTTTTCTTTTTCTTTTTTTTTTTTTTTTGATTTTCCAGCTTTTGAATTTATAAATAATTCGGGCTTTTCCGCTCTTGGAACCTTTTTATATCACCTGGACTGATAGGGGGAGATAACTTCATGCTGTGAATGTGGTTGTTTTTTCAAAAAAAAAAAAAAGCTTTTAATTTTAGGTTTCTTGTTCACTTTTATTGTTTTTTTTTTCTTACGGATTTTGTGCACGCGATTTCTCGAAAACGGCTCGGTGGATTTTCGTGAAACTTTCAGGACTTATGTATCATCACTTGAACCTTATGGTTTTTTTTGGGGGGGGGGGGCGGCACATCGCTCATCTGAGCATTGTGGCTAGTTAGTACACGATCAGCAGCAACTAGTGCTGCAGCAAAAGCTAAGGTGTCTGTCGCTACAATTCTTAGAACAGCATGTTGGACAAGTGACAATACTTATATTATTTTACCAATGTACATGCAAATATATTTTGTACATTAAAAAAATTCGTATTTTCTTTCTATTACTAATATGTATTTTATATATGTATTCTATTTTGGCATTTTTACAAAATGTTATATTAGGAGAGGAATATATAAGTTTTTGAACTTGTGTCTAATCCTTTTGACTTTTTGTCAATAAAAAATATTCAATGCAATTCATCGATTTTTTTTTTTTTTTTTTTTTTTTTTTTTTTTTTGGTAACCTACTAGTAGAATTTTAAAAGATTAATATAGGTTGCGGGTTTACTGACGTTATAACTGAGTTCGCAATCTATATGATTTGGACGTCTTTTCTTGTAAAACGTCACAAAGAGTAAAATAAAAGCATAAAAATAAGCTATTAATAAAAAGAATTTTGAAAAATCTCTTCAAGACAACAGATAGAAATTTTTTCAAACGATTTTTTATAATATTCGAAAATCGAGTGCGTTAGAAAGCGTTTATTTTATCATCACTTTGAGACCACAACAGTATCACTAAACAAGTGGCAACTGCATGGTTTATTTTTTTCCTTTGACGTTTTTTAATTAAGTTTGTTACACGGATAAACCGTCAATATATAAACAATCCCTAAACTACAGCTGTTCTATCAAAAGTTTTAACTTTATTTTTGAATAAAGGAAATTTTAAAAATACGTGTATATCACAATTGAAAAATTCCCAGGTTCATAACTCATACATCTGTGCTTATTTTAAATATAAATTTTACGTTAGATAATTATATAAAAATAAATTTCTTGCTTCCTTTTTTTTTTTGCATTTTATACTGGACTGTATTCACATCAACCTTGACGTCGTGATAGTTCATAGCGTCATTCTTAAAAGTGTTACATTTTGCAATGTAAAAGCAATTATTTGCTTTGAAATTGCGAGAAAACTAAGTCGGATACATATTTTTTTTTCTGAGATGTGAAATTTTTTTACACAGAACTGAAATCATCTCTGTATGAAGTGACCAAAAGAGAAACAATTTCGTTACTGAGATTTTTCGAAAAGAAAACTTTCCTGAAAACGAGTAAAAAAAAAAAAAAAAAGATCTTTTCCCTATAGAATATTACGACAACGATATTCGGGATTTAATAACGCAAAAATAATGCAGACGAATTTTTTAAAAGTTTCAGAGAATGTACAATAAAAGTAGGAGATTTATATATGTAATTTTCATGGTATTTTAGAATGTCACCAACCCCAAGACCTACGTTAAAGTATTACTTATTCAATGTTCATTGTTTTGTATTGAAAAAATTACACATGGGTAGAAAAATATAACATAATTATATTTACTAGACAATTTACAAACAAAAAATTCCTGAAACCATTATTTGCTTATCTTCATGATCCGTCACTGAAAAAACTGTTTTATAGTGCGATTACAGAGTGTGTCTTTTATAATTTAATAAATAAACAGGAACAAATCAACAAGAAAATAATTCTTTTTTTTTTTATTTTTGACGTTTTGGAATATTACCGACTAATTTACATGGTGATTTGAAATAGATACCCGTAAGTGACCCGCGATGCAATAAAAAGGTGATGTAATAGAACCCCCGTCAAGGTCGCTGTATGAAATTAATTGCACTTTGAATTTTACATTGAAGTCTATGGGCAATGCATGTTATCAAGGTATTGTAAAAAGTAATTTGAAATTCAAAAAAAGCTCTTGGTGAAAATATGCATACACCCTCTTGTTATCAAAATATAATATGAAATAAAATTTTCTTCTTTGTAACAAGGGCAGTTAATTCTTCATAAACTTTTAATTTGTAAAGTGACCAGTTTCTTATATGTTATGAGTCATGTGAATTTGGTTCATTTCACTTTCATCGTTATATAGCAATGCATTTCTAACTAGTTTAAAATGAATCAAAATTGTTCAAAAATTGTTCAATATTCCTTCATTATTCTCTCATCATACAATATCTGTATTTATCTTTGATAGAATTAAATGGATTTGTCCAGTTATTTGTCTCTTTCGTGTATAAGCCTAGTGCAGATTAACAGATTATGCATTTATATCAAATTCATGTCATTTTATGAAGTCGATCGTCAGTCGTTGTTGAGTCTTAAGTCTTGTATATCAGGAGTAATTATTAATAACTCATTATGTATTAAACGCAATACTGTGTTTAAAGTCATCTTATTAGTCATCTAGTCATACAGATACTTGGTTATTAGTCAATATGCATATGTACATCATGTACACAGTTCAGTAATGTTTGTTGTATTTCATCTTTGTAATTAAGGTCTTCCGTCACAACGGAAGACCTTCTACTGATTCTGATGGTTAAGATTATTATTCTTTTTTTTTTTCTTCTCCTTTCTAGACGCCAACTTTGGGGCCTCATATCTCGCTCATTTCTCAACGGATTTTGCTCAAATTTGCAGGGTTTATAGACGTTACAAAACTCTATCAGAATGTTGTCAAACATGTCAAAAATCCACTTCCGCTTTTGAGTTATCTCCCTTTAAACGAAAATTTAGGACTCTTCATTTCCGGATAAAGGCTCCGAGACTACAAAAGCTGGAGTAGAAATTCTACCGAATTTAAATAATAGAAGCATTGAAGTTGTGCACATCTATTTTTGTTTTTTGATTTCTGTGTTGAAAATGGCGCTAGATAGGGGTCAAAAATTAGAACGCCTAAAAGCGCGAAAATTTACACATATTTTCCTATGTATCTTTTAAACTAAAAATATTTTGTTAAAACATGTTGAATAAAAGTTGTGCACAATTTAAAGGTCTTTCATTTGGCACCTCCAAAAAGGGGCTGGTCCCTTAAATTAGGGATCTAGGGTCCTTGAAAGTTTTCGTTTTATAACTCAAAAACGGTAAATATTTCGATATAGCTGTCGCTAAAAAAGTTGTTCTTTAACATATTATTGATCTCGTGAACTTGTTATTTTGTTCGAATCTTTTTTAATAAATGAGCTAGAAGCTTGACCCATATACAGATAACTAATTTCATTAGACAAGTGAAGGTGAAATCTTTATGCGCATAACTGAAATAAACTTGCTATAAATGATAAACCTATCCAAAATAAATACTAATACTACTTTAAAATAAGTTTTTACGTGTTCTGTGGTTTCATTCCAAATTATTGAGTCACACATTTTCAATACGTCTCGGGGTTTTGTTTTTGTTTATAATTACGTAACCGGCCATCCCCCGATCACGCGTGACCTAGATCCAGTGATCAATGGCCATACACTAAACAGGCATTGCCGTTCTAAATCTATTTTGCAAACTCAACTATGTACGGATAATTTTTTTTTTTTTTTTTAGTCAAATCGGATCTTTCAAATTATGTCATCTTTTCTATGTTGGTCATGTTGGTGATATACTTATTAAATTATTGTGGCCGAAATTACAAGAGATCCATTGCGTGTGAACCAGCGACCTGCGTTCGTAAACAAAACATATTTTCGTCGTTTAATGTTGAAACATACACTATATTAAATTTAAAAAAAAAAAGTTAGCAAAAAATAAATCAGTCTTTAACTGCATTAAACTGCGTTTCACATATACCCGGGTTTTGTGTTTGTTTACAATTAATATGTAACCTAATTATGTAGCCGAGGAAGCAGCTATTAGTGCTCATACACAAAACATTGTCGTTCTATATTCATTTTTGCTGACACAATGATTTACGGAAAATTATTTTTTAAATCATACCGGATCATTCAATTAAATAATTTATTCTTATCTTAATTTGATTTAATTTAAATCCAAAACATTTTATTAAGGACGTATAAAGGTCCCCGATTTCATGAATCCTAATCTTTAAACTGCATACATGTATATTTCTCAATTATGTGTTATTATGTGTTTAATTTCGGAGATTCATTGCGTGTGGTTAATTCTGCAGATAATTCTAACTTGACACACAAGGTTTGTAGACAAAGAATTCAAAAGAGATATATTTTGAAAACAATAAGATGCATTGCTAAACACTTTTACATTATTTTCTTTTTAAAATAGCTATCTTTATGATTACACCAACTTTTAACATGCTATGTGAAAAACTCTGTCGACTATAGTTTTGTAACTCCAGCATATGACAAGTACATGTGCTTTTTATTAAACACCCAATTTTCCATTAATGCCCACAAAATCTACCTAGCTTAAGATCGATAACATACCGCCCGAAAATCATACAAAAATAAAACAATAGCTGCTGATTTGATTGACAGGCCAGCAATCTGCGCTACCTGATACTGTAGTCTGAGTTTGCATGTTTTGAAAGCAATTACATGTACCTGGTCACGCATCAAACGCTTTCATGTACCGCTTGAAAAGTCGCTTTGTATACACTCTGGTAAAAACTTATATATTTGTTGGTAATTATGTTTCACAAAATAATTGAGAGAAGAGAATTAAACTTTGATTTCATTATTTTTATTTTCACTGCTGTTTTGTACACTGTACTTGTACGCGATATGTCGTCCAAGATAACTGTACAGCTTTCCGAAGAAAAAAAAAACTGGCGGCTATTCGAGCCCCTTTTCGCCTTCAATGTCCTCTTCAAAACACACCTGTTTACAGAGTAGAGATCATAATATTCAATAAAATATTTCATATTATATGTAATCTGATTTTGTATGTATAAGTATCTGAAAGGCTATATTGTGCTGAATTTTTTAAAATACATGTTTTATGTAATACATATTTTTAGTATACGATAAAATATGTATCGTTTTCGCCAACACTATAAGCTTAATTATTTCTAATGTCCAGAACTGTGTAACGTAAATGTCATGCATTTAAGAAGTATGTTAACTTTTTATAATTTAATTACACTTGCACGCGCGGTTCAAAAAAAAAAAATGTACAAGGAGTACATATACATGGACTTGAATATAACAAACTTATTAGCACATCTAATGATGAAAATGAAAATAATTGATAATACACTTTTACAACTTCATTTCAATGATAAGTTATTCTTAAACTTTACTTCAAATGTCAGAAAGGCCAGCACAGCCAAACTACTGTTAATTGTCTCTGTTTTAATTACAATGTCAATCACAATAACTTTTTTCTTTAGATCCCTTCATTTCTTTTTTGTACATAGTTACATGAAATCCATGCACGGCGCTACACCTGTCAATCAAAATTGTAAACTTCTGGTGCCACGGAAGCATTTCCCCTGTGGTGTAAAATATTCTTTAGGTCAATTCTAATTTTACGCTTTTATAGATACAGTGTAATATTTCGAAACAACGTTTTAATTAAGGCTGAAGATGCATGCTGTGAATTTATCAAACCTGCAGTCCTAATTGACGATCCGTTCTTACATGTATATTATAATTAATCAGTGAGTCCAGTATTTGTGACAAATTTTGATTGAGATTTCACTTTCCCTTTAGGATAAAACGATTCATTTAATAGATTATTCATATGAGATGGATAGCTGTACTACATATAAATGTATACTTTTCACTTTGTAACAAGAATCTGTCATTGACAATTAAAAGTGAAGAGTTTAGGTAAAAGACTTTGACAAATGACAAGTTATTCCTTCTTAGTCACTATATAGCTTAAAGCTATATGGTCGTGCCCCCCCCCCCCCCACCCCGCAATTATGTTTTTATTATTTTTTTTTTTTTTTGCTTAGATATCAAAAAAATTTGATTGTTTGTGCCCCGTCCCAGAAAAAAAATGAAATTGAGTTCTACAGGCTTAAGTCAGAACATGATTTTCATAATGATAATACATTTATCAAAATGTTTCTACCCCTACGATTCGTAGTTGAGGTTTCGAATACCACCACGTCGCCCGCGTGGCGCAGTGGTGTGAGTGTTTGCTCTAGAGTCGCGGAGTAAGGAGTTAATCTTTACGTCGTGGGTTCGACTCTCTCTGCGGGACGTGGAGACCGGTCCTTTGCATGAGACCGTATAAACCGAGGTCCCGTGTAGCAGTAGATGCTGGGACGAAAGAGACCCCTCACTGCTCAATGGCCTTGAGTGTCGAGTATAGGTCTGAATTTGCAGCCCTCCACCGGCAAGTGGTGGCGTTTCCATATGAGTGAAAAATCTCGAGTGGGACGTTAAACAACACACAAACAAACAAACTATTCCGCTACGGGACGTGGAGACTGGTCCTTCGGATGAGACCGTAAAAACCGAGGTCCCGTGTAGCAGTAGGTGCTGGGATGAAAAAAATCCCTCACTGCTCAATGGCCTTGAGTGTGGAATTTACAGCCCTCCACCGGCAAGTGGTGGTTTTTCCATATGAGTGAAAAATATCGACGGGGACGTTAACACACAAACAAACAAACAATTTCACTACAGAACGTGGAGTATGGTCCTTCGGATGAGGCCGTATAAACCGAGGTCCCGTTAAGCAGTAGGTGCCGGCATGAAAAAAAATCCCCCACTGCTCAATGGCCTTGCTTGTCGAGTATAGGTCTGAATTTGCAGCCCTCCACTGGCAAATGCTGGCAGCTCAAGGGACGTTAAACAACAAACAGACAATCAAACAAACATTTTTGTGTCGCCTGCAGAGCAGAGCAGCATTTAGCGATCAATTTACCTGGCGTCTGTCTTGCTGTCCGTCCGTCTGTCACACCTTATATCTCGAGAAATGTAAGAGGTATGGGTTTGATAATTTGCACATATAGCTTGACACTATGGCTTTTGTATTTTTCCATGGCTTCCGACCTAGATATCCTTGAACTTGACCTTTGACCTACTTTTCAAAATAACCAATAATGCCGATATACAACTTCTTTTTGATATTTATGAGGTAAGTCTATGCTATTTAGAATGTGCACTGTTTGTCATAAAACATTTTGAAAAATACCAGCGTTACAGTTCACTTGACCTTGACCTTTGACCTATTTTGTAAAATATACTTCGGAGGGTTAAATTTAACTTATGTCTTTTGAAATTACAGAGGCAGGGTTTAATAATTAACAGTTATACATGTTTATGATCTCATGACAATGTATTTTGACACTGTATGAAATAAAGAAACCACAAAAACTGAAATTTAAGTACTATGAAAATAAACGGGATCGATATTCCAAAATGGATGGTGTAGACTGACAATTGCTGATATGAAAGACTGAAGCCTCTTTCGAAGGATTGTCGAAATCACATACTTAAATAATTTATATATAATTATTTATAATAAATTTATTCAAATTTCATTAATATCCATTTTAGCTTTCAGGGGTTAAGGATTTGCATTTCTATTTGATTGTTAGATTCTATCGCAGTCTTACTATCCCTGGATTGTTTTGTTTTGTTTTGTTTTTTTGGCATGAACTATATTCAATGCCTTAGCAAATAAATAGCTGATAACTTTTAGACTTAGTTACATCTTTAATGAAGCTAAAAGCAGGCGACACATGCGTTCCTGGGAACACTCTAGTTCTGTAAGAAATCAGCAAAGATAATTAAGCAGAGATTTTTGATGAATAAAATGTTTTTTTTTAACCTTTTTTTATAACGCTGACTATATATACATGTATGGTCTGCGTTATAAAACATGATGTGATAGGGTAACGTAATGCACCTTGTACACGTACTCAAAGATGCCGACCTTTTTCAATATCGAAATTGGACATAAAACATATATACAATAAAATTTGAAGCCAGCGAGTTAAAAGTAATAAATTACAACTATATGGAAACGAAATGAAAAAAAACATGTGTAAACTTGTCAAGTTGGAAACACTCAGAATGGGTATTGTTGGTATCATACAGACTGTGTCATGGCCTTGACTCAAGTTCAACGTCACTAAGAACAAGATGCTTTTACTGGATGTGTGGTCTGAAAGAACATGTGTTAACTTGTCAAGTCGGTAACACAGATAGGTTTGCGTCATAACCAGAGTGTGTCATGGCTTGACGCAAGGTCATCTGGACAAGTTCAAGGTCACAAAATAGAAAGTGTACATTATTTTATTGTCTTTCTACTGGCGAAGCATTGCAAGTTGATAGTCCCTTAAAAGATTATTTATCATCTTAGAATATGGCATGACCTTGACTCAAGGTTACTGCTCCAACGGAAGACCTATTCGTTGCTCTGCAACGAGCTCGGCTCTAGTTCTGTTTTTATGTTTGTTACAGCCTTTTACCACTTGTGTCAACACAACACTGATCTACCAGATTCCTGGTGTTTTTCTTTGGACCTTTTGGATTGCGTTTGACCTGGGTTTAACTGGCTGTGTCTGGGCAGCTACAGTAAAGAGATGGTGTCAGTAAGCATGGACTCTCAGGGTCATAAGACATGGGGTCGCTTTGATAATGATGAGACTTCTGCCATGAGAGTAGCCAATACATCGTGCGTCAGGTTCTTCACATCCAAAAGCAACGAGTCCAAGTATGCGTCTCACCACGCCTATCATTCTCTCCCATACCCCACCCATGTGTGAGGCATGGGATGGGTTAAAAACCCAGTTGATGCGATGTTCCGAGAGGTACTCCCGTATAGGTCTATCATCTACACTGATGACATTTGCATTCATATCTCCAGTAGAGCCGACAAAATTTGTTCCCTGATCAGAATGGATGATTTTTCACTTCTCCTCTAATAGCACAAAAACATCTGAATGCATTAATAAAACAGGAAGACATTTTTTCTAACAGCTTAATATGTACAGCGCGCACAACCAAACATGTACAGAGAAGTGCCCATCGCTTAGAGTTTACTTCTCCTCCACGAGTCTTGCGGGTTGCAATGGTCCATGGGCCAAAAACATTTATCCCTATATATGTAAACGGGGGTGCAGGGTCTAATCGATCAAAGGGAAGGTCGGCCATCTTCTGTTCCTCACGACAGCCTCTGAGTCCCCTGCATTTCACACAGTGATGAATACGTGAGTTGACAAATCGCCGCCCACCAATCAACCAAAATCCTGCACTCCTGACTGCGGCTTCTGTCATTTGGCGCCCTTAGTGACTGATCCTTTCATGAAAATGTCTGACAATCAAGACCGAAATATGGTGCTTTGGGATAATAACAGGGTTCGTCTGTAATATCGATAACTTTGATTCTTTTAAGCTTCCATCAACGCAAAGAAGTCCATTATCATCCAGATAGGGCGAAAGATGCAGAATATGGCTAGATTTGTGAAGAGGTAGTCCATCTCTTAAAGCCTCAATTTCCTTTGAAAAGAAATGCTCCTGAACAGTTCTTATAATTGCATGTTCAGCCTCTTCCGACGATACAAGAGTTTGATTTGGGGCCATAGTCCGTAAGCGAATGAATGTTTTTAAAGTGCAGATTGCTCTGGTTAGGCTTTTCCATGTGGAAAACTGCGCAAAATGGTCTGCCATAGGACGGTTCTCCTCTAGAACATTGCTCTTGAAATCAGTTTTCAAGGATCTCACATCTTTGTCTTCTTCTGGGTTCACTAACAGATATTCATGCCGATTTTCTTCAATCTGTCGAGAAAACGAACAACTTGGACCATTCAACCACAGACGTTGCTGCAGATTTCAAGCAGAAATAGATCTTGTAGGCTCATCCGAGGGGTTTTGTGTTGTCGGTATATATCCCACCTGGTCAGGACTTGAGGATTTTCGTATTTTGTCAACACGGTTCCTTACGTATGTGTAAAACTGCTTGGTCTCGTTTCCAATATAACCTAAGACGACCTTGCTGTCTGTCAGTAAAGTACTTCACTTGATGAAATTCCATCCCAAGCTCGTCCCTGATAATGTCACTGATTTTTGTCCCTAGTAAGGCAGCGCACAACTTGAGTCGTGGTATAGTGTGACCGTGTTTCGGAGCTACTTTGGCTTTCCCAAGCACAAATCCAAAGTGATGCTGATCGTCGTTAGTGGTGGTAACAACATATGCCACAGCCGCAATAGCTTGTTCAGAAGCATCTGTAAAGATGAACAGGTCACGGTTAGGCGATGACTCTAAAGAGTAAGTTCTAGGGATATTCACTTCTTCAAGAGAGCTCAAGCTGTTCGTTCCTCCATGATTGAAATTTATTGCATATTTCCTCGGGTAAGGGTTGGTCCCATTCAAGTGGTTGGGCCATAGCTTTTCGTAACAATAACTTTCCTGCAATGATCACAGGAGTTGCAAATCCTAAAGGATCATAAAGACCGTTGATTATCGATAGAACACCACGTCTTGTGAATAGTTTTTCACTAAGTCACACAAAATGTGAAAGTGTCCTTTTCTAAATTCCAACACACTCATAAACTCCGCTGAATTGGGAGGTCATCACATTCAAAGTCGAGTTCCTTTAAATCTTTCGCAAGATCTTCCTTGTCGAATGCTGCCAACACTTCACTGGAATTTGAACATAATTTGTGAAGACGCAGGTTTCCCTCTTCCTAGAGAGCGTTTTTAGCCTTCTTGAGAAGTGTTATTGCCTCCTTGGCAGATTTGTGGGATGAAAGTGCATCATCCACATAAAAGTTTTGATAGATGTAGTCCTTGACATCTGAGCCGGCAGTCTTTTCTGCGACATCTGCAATAATCAAGTGTTGCCACAGCTGGACTTGGTCCATTACCGAAAACATGCACCCTCATTCTGTAATCCACCAAAGGTTTCGTTATGTTATTGTCCTCATACCACACAAAACCTAAATAGTCTCTATGAGGCGAGAGTACAAGAAAACTGTAGAACATCTGTTGCAGATCAGCAATCACTCCAATTTTCTCTAATCGGAATCTAAGAAGAACTTCTATCAAATTGTTCATGAGGTTAGATCCGGTCATAAGGACGTTGTTCAGGAAAATGCCTTGGTATTTCGCAGATGAGTCGAATACCATTCTGATGCGATCTTTCTTCTGCGGGTGATATACTCCAAATATTGGCAAGTATCAATATTCTCGGTTGAGTTCAGGTTCAGAAGCCCTCTCTGCGTGTCCGTTAACCAATAGAGCTTGCATGAATTCAAGGGCATGTTGACGTTTTACTGGGTCCTTCCGCAGAGATACATCAAAGTTCCGTGCTCGGTCAACTGCTTGCTTACGATTATTTGGAAGGGTTGGCCAAGAGTGTTTAAATGGTAAAGGCGCAACCCAATTGTGATTCTGATCTCGTCTCATCCTCAAGGTCCATGAGACCCAGAAAGCGTTGATCCTCTATAGACGTGGATGGCTTGTTATCATCCCTCGTTGTTCTGAACAAAGAGGTTTCCAGGGTATGGTCTATCTGGAGATAACTATCACAAGGATCCATGGATGTAGGACGTCCATTGAATTCGGTATATGTTTTCATAGCGTTCACGTCACGAGGTATATGTTGACCATCAAGACAAGTCTCCCTAATAACCCATCCTAACTTGAGTCTCTGTGCCGCAATAAGGAGGCGGGACCTAATTTTTACGGGAAATGCTTACTACGACATCACAAAAAAATACATGTTCTTCAAATTACCACAAAATGAAATGATACACTATTTTAAACTGTTGGATATCTTTAAACTACATCAATACTTACTATTGCATGTATTTTATCGTTGGATAAATCCCACAAAGCAATATATAAACAATTCACTGATCGCAATGCACTTGTCAATGTGACGTCACATCGTAAAATTTGACGCAGTTTGCATCAGTGAGAGGCGGATCAAATTATATTTTATACAATGAAAATTGTATTTTGTAATTAAATAAAATATTATTTGCAGATATATAAGGGGGCCATTAACTTGGATGCGATGTCTATTGTATGATTTTATTCATATACTTCCAGTACATTCCCTAGACAAGTGAAACTGCCGTACGTTTGTATGCAGATTCATTGAAGGGTCGTAAAGGTCGTAATAAATCGATATATTGCAAGGGCATTTATACCCTCAATGAATTACAACAAGCTTTCATACATAAACTCAGAAGTGCTGCGAACCTGATGAAATCTTGCAAATGAATTAATTATATCTACATTTAATGTACTTCACCAGCAAAATATTCAACATACGGTCTAACAAATGTAATTTTACCAATTATGTAGAAGAATCTATATAGGTTCGCAGCACTTTCACAAACTACAAAGATTGTTGAAATTTATCGTAAATTAAACTTAGATTTTTAACTTGCAATATTGGAATTTAAAGATGACCTCAATACTGCAGGTATATTGGCTAAAATCACGTGACTGCCACATTACGTGACAGATCTAAATAACAAATCTAAACGTCCTCAACATGTAGTTTTCAACCACATTACATTTGTCCGATAATAGTAAAGGCCTAAAAAGAATCGCTCATCATTGTAAAAAAGGAATTTTCTGTCTAAAAAAAATTCGCCGATATTTCTATTTGGCACCTTAACTGTACTGCGTTGCGTTAACCCCAACACAAAATGTAATAACGCAAAATGTAATAATCCAAAAATGGGGTAATACATTCTGCATTATTACATTTTTCGCTGATCTCGACGCAAAATGTAATAACGCAAAATGTAAAAATCCCCGTTTATTACATTTTGTGTTGTTATTACATTTTGCGTTGTAACAGCCCATCTTATAAGAGACCGGGGATTTTTTTTTTAAAAACTCTCTCCGTGGAGGAGTTGATTTTATCAACTCCTCATAGTTAGCGCGAGTTGCGCATTAATACATACAACTGACAAACAGCCGCCAAGGGCATGTTCTTGTTTAAATGCAGTATGTTGTAAAAATGGGGAAAAAGTTTTAACCAACAAATTGAGTAAAGTTAAAAATGACAGAAAATGGATTTACAGATATTGCGAATAAAAAAATAGTGCATATATCCTAATTTTTTAAGACAGGAAACTCGCTACTAAAATAGCTTAGATACGTCAGTTCATCAGTTTGTAGAGAAAGGCTGAAGGTATTATGGTGATTATGACAATGTATACGGTAAGCATGTAACTACAGTATCATGCTAAGACAATATAAGAGTCCCATATCAACGGGACTAATAATCAGACATACGTTTAAAGGTCATAGGAGACAAATACCTTAACACATTGAGTTTTGCATACGTTCATCTGAGCTGGTAAAATAAGTCTGAAATTGTTTTTTGGATTTTTTACGCAAGACAGCTACAGCACAGTCGATCAAAATTACTCAGTCGTGAAAATTCACTTTGACTAACGTTGCTTATCTGATCCCTAATATGACGTTAGTAAGGCTCAGTCTCTGTTCAAAGCTATGCAAATGTTTACAAAGTATCATGTCATTTTGCGGCTTAATTTTAAAGAACATCATAATCATGGCTAAACCCTTGTATACGATCTTCAAACAGGATAGTTTTTCTTTTTAAAAATTCCATTGTATATTTGCAAGATGTATGCATGTTTCATCAGTCAAAATGTGATCATTTTCATCGTTGGCACTTCGATCTATTGACAGAAAAATAGAGTGATCGGAAGGGAGAGTGAGAGTGAGAATGAATTCATTTTTCATAACCAGGGCAGTTGCTTTAATGAAATCATTTATTTATATCCTCACTAGTATGTCATATTATGTATATTTCAAGTATTTAATACCTTGATTTTACCAAACGGAAGATATATCTATGAGAAAAATAGATTCATGAAATCAAATCCTTTGAATGGTGTCATTTTTAATACTGTAAAGTCTGTGCTTTATTTTTGGCCTGTGTGTTTTTTGCGAATAGGCAGATAGGTTTTTGAAAGATGGGTGGACGCTAAACAGAGAAAAAACTTGGAATGGCCTTATTTTTATAGAAGAATACGATCACGTCAGAAACTCAGGGATTCTTATCGTTTATACAGCAATATGTGTGATTCGGATCTGGGAAAACGAAACTTCAAAGACGCTGACATTTTCAGTGGTTCGCGCTTATTATGGACTTCAATACCACTGGCCCCCGTGTTCATTTTGCATGTGGATTCACGTTAGGGATATTCCCCACATACGTGTCATATATGGCGATGAAGTCCTTTTTGTATTGGCATTAATGGAAAATTTTTGTTTGTTTCTAAAGGTTTGATGTAGAGTAAGTAATCGAAGTTGCAGCTTATTTGAAGTGTAATTTTATATAGGATCTTCATCAGGATCCTCCTCCGATAAAAAACTTCAGTTTTGAGTTGCCGTGCCTTATTAACGACTTGTTCAAACTGAATGATTGATAACTCACCTGAAAACATAGACACAATCGACGAAAATGGTAGAAATACATTAGTATAATGCTTTGTTACATCAGTGGGCTCTTGTGACGTTATAAAACCACAAAACGAAGAACGATAAGCGGGTAAGAAATGTAACCAATTGAATAGTTTTCACCTTTATTTTCAGTAGAAAAAAGGACCAAAAAAATGTACTCGTAATTTTACTTACTCAAATATAGCTTTAGGTTTAAAAAGTGAAATCCTAGTGTTTAGAATCATTTCCTATGACGTTTAAATGCATGTAAATTGTTGGTATATACAGAGAACACAGGTTTATCAGATTGATACCGATATTGATGTAAACACCGTTATGTTTACGTACTTATGCGTTGAAGACACTATCACAGCGGGCATTATGTGCTTACGAATTTCTATTATGTGAAAAGTTCTAAAGCAGCAGATATCTCAACACTGCAGCAGAAATGATCTACTTTCACTTTTGATAGTATACACAGGATTGATTTTTGTTAGATGTGTAATTGAGATAGCTTGTTTATTATTTTTCGTTTTGCACTAATGCTGTTCATGTAGTTATCTCAACAATTAGTTCACTGTTGATAGAACAGAATTCGAAGGGGATAAGAGAATTTTAAAATTTAGTTTGGGGCAAACTGAGTATTTTTGGAGAGGAGTGGGGTGTTGAAACAGCCCATTTCCTTCTAAAACAAAACTAAGTGATACATTTTGCGAACGAAGACCAAATATGTTGCTTTGTGGTTTAATATACCTGTAATATGAAATATTTACAAGACTGTTATCATTCTAGCGAAAAGTTGTTGTTTTTTTTTAAATTTTAAAAATGATACTTTAAAAATAAATTATTCCACAGAATAATATGGCACGCCGATTGCTTAAAAATTATTTTCTGCACGACCTTAAACAAAAATTACACGAGTAAGTAAAAACTTACACAAAGTGAGGAAAATATACACGAAGTTATTGAAATTTACACAAACTATTGAAAAACTGCACAATCAACAAAATATTTACACGATATAGTGAGAAAATTACACAAACATAAAAAACGAAAACTGCACGAGTGAGAATACAACATCGACATAATACGCAACGCATCCTCATTGCGCACATTTCATTAATATTCATTAGAGAACAGCTCAATGTGGTTTGGATGCTTGAAACACACTATAAATACAAAAGGAGAAGTAACGTGTTAGTAATCTTTTAAAAAAAAAGATTCTTTTAAAATTCCGCTAGACTCTCAAGAATATGTACAACATATATCATACATGTAGATAAATTGACAGGCACACAATCTTAAACTTGTAGTATATGAATACTCCCGAATAAAAAACATTCTACAAAGAATACATGTATAGATAACGTAAAAAAAGGGGGTGGGGGTGCATATTATAGTTGTGTGTTTAATTGTTGGATTCTTTTTAGTCTATGTTAATTCCTCTATATAGCAATTTCTTTTGAAAGTTTAAAACAATGACATATAGGCCTAAATTAAAATAAATAATAACAACATGTGATATAATACAAGAGAGTTAACAACAAATCAAACTCTTCTCCTCCACCACCCACTGAGTGTACTTTTGGTAATAATCAAGGATGTGCATGCGTGACCTTTTCATACAGAGATCCCTCCCTGCTGATTCTGGAACGAAAGACACCTGTACGCTAATCGATTTATAGCTATTTCACACCAATAATACCTTTTGATTAAAGATTACTGGCAATTCATACAAAGATTTTGAAGCAATGTTGCGATCATCTTGGTTGTGGAATTTGACCAAAAACTTTTTGGAAGTCAACAGTAAAGAAAATCGAGCAAATAATTGCGCAACTGAAATTTTAATATTGAAACGCATATCTCACTTTTTGATATATGTATGTAACAAAGTAGTGCATGTAGTCTTAACTTTTGACCAACGTGTTGTGATTTCATAAAACTCCATGAAACTGTAGAAAAATTATACAGTCGTTTTACTTATGTAAATTAAAGCTTAATTTTATGTTGTGTTTTATGAAACATTATAATACCAATTTGAAATTACTTTGATTTAAACTATCCTACAACAAGGGGGGGGGGGGGGAACCAGCTTTTCAGTGGACATTTACAATAGAAGTAGGTTATGTTTGGAAAAAAGGGGGGCAGGCCCCTACTGTAAGACCAAATTCAAGAAGATGTACAAGATGAACTTAATTAGCTGGGACTTGGCTACACATGCATATTTATTTTCAATGCAGATTTTGAAAATAATAAATTTGAACACGGTAATAAAACAAAAATTTCTTGAAGTTTATATTCATCATATGTTTTCTTATATTTATTCGTCGTCATGCTCGAAGTAAAAACAAGACCTGGTTGATGCCATCAATACACATGTACAATATTGCTATAAAGCAAACTTTTTAATTACTTGTACATATATACGTACAAAATTCATATTGCATAGATAAGGCTTTTTAACTCATAATCTGAATTTTCAAAAATGTAAGATATGCACATGAATAATCTTTTAAGAAGTGGAGCTTGTATCAAATATGTTCCTTGAATGTTATTGAAGATTATTTTCATTTTATAATTATACAGTCATGTTCTTTTTATAATGACTATATCTTTGGGTAAAAAAGTGTTATTTTAAAAAAAACAAGTGTTCGGATAATAATTAAAATTTTATGCATACAAATTCGAAATGTAAAGAAAATTTGTTATCATGGAAAATCTTTGTCAAACCTCGAGCTCCATAAAGAATATGATTTATTTGCATTTTTCAAGAGCGATAAAACGCGTTCTATGTTCTTTCTATTTATTACAATGTCCATTCCCATTTTCTTATTTGTAACATTGTACGTAGATGTATTTAGTAATTCACCATGTTTTAAAATTTCTGACGTGTCATTATCGACCAACGATTTGAAACTTTAATAAATACATAGATTCAGATGTTGCGACTCAATCAATCCACGAACCAGATCCGCCACTAATGTCATTAGTTTTACCGGTGCCAGGATCATTTGAGTAGAGTTTTGTTATTAATAATTCTATCATTTTTTTAAAGCAAGATCTGTTTATCGTTAGGAATTTAGAGTTTGCTGTGTATTACTTTTAGTTCAGAGTCGAGTGCATCATATGCAATGGTACTTTTTCCCCCGCATTATAACACAAACACGCGATTTCTTTCTTGTCACAATTTATGTCCGGCATCATATAATACCTCCATATTTTGGCCAGGATCTCGGTCAATATAAGAAAAATATAATATCTCCGAATAACTTTTTAATTTTTTTCACACAGTTCACAAGAAAACACTTCATTCGTTTGATTGGCATTAGCTAGAAATCGGATCGAGTTTTAGCAAAGGAATAAAGAAGCAAACAAACATGCATATCGTCGTCAACGCCATTTTCTCTTGATTACACCCAGCATTCAAGAAGAGATAAAGAGTACAGAAAACCAAGAACACAATGAATATTCTATGTGAATAATAATGATATGCGCAGCTGTATGCGCAGTAAAATTGTTTGTGTAACTTTTAGTTTCCTCTGCTCGTGCAGTTTTTGATTTTACGTTTATGCATTTTATACCCACTAATCGTGTAAAAAATTTCGGATTCGTGTATTTTTCGTTATGTGTGTGTTAAAATCTTTCAAACTATGTGCAATTTTTACCGATACGTGCATTTTTATTTTACTCGTATATATTTTTCATCAAGCTCGTGTATAAAATCGTGATCGTTGTGCAGAAAATAATTTTGAAGCAATCGGCGTGCCATAGAATAAGGCTTATTTTATGAACAAGCGAAATTATTTACATGTCAGTACACTGCAATAATGTCATATAGGGTCTATATACAAATACCTATGTGTAACATTTCTCATGCTCTTTCTCTTTTGCTCGAAAGTATATTAACTTTATCAAAATAAATAAATAAATAAATAAAAAAGAAAAAAATCATTTCAATTAATTTAGAAATTTAAACCACTTTTCACATTTTTGATCTTTCAATTAACCCTATTTTATTTTACGCTTGTGAAATTTTGGGTTATTTTAACCCATAACCTAAAAAAAGAACATCCCTGACTGGAAATAGACAGGTGTATTCTGTGAGAAACAGAAATTTTGCAAATTAATACGTGTACCTGGTGTACATAAATAGCAATTAATTTTGCTGTACTATCTTAGTTTGGTATATAGATTCCTCCTACACTTCGACATTGTAGATTTGAAAGTCTGGTAAGTCATTTCAACTTTTATAAGATATATATTGTGAATGAAATTTGGAGATAACGAACAGAATTCAAGCTCAAAGTCCATTAAAACAATACAAATCGTGAGCAGAGCAAACACGGACCTCCAAAAACATCAGAGGTGGGATCAGGTGACATGGAGGAGTGAGCATCCCCTTCTGACCAATCATACCCGCCATGTGCTCCTTGAGAATCAAAGTCACTATGAACTGGAAGAATTTCTTGACCTAGATGGAAATCTAAACATCAATTACCAGGATGTAAATGCAATGCACAAGGACCTTTGAAGAGAATTACCATTTTTGTTAAAAAGCTTGTCTGAATTGAGCAAACTTATTTTTACTTGAAGAATCAAGAAAAGTGAATGTAATCAATAATGACTCTGAGACATGAATGAATTCTTTTGCGAAGATACAAGAAAAGTTCAATTCAGTGGCATCAACATGAAATAAAACTTGGGCATGAATTTATCCTATATACACTATATTACTTATTTATTTTTTTTTTATTAGGGTGGGGACTATGACGGTACTTATTGCTGTTTTGTACATATTGTCGTCGACGACAATATGAACCTACCCTCCCTGCACATATTGTCCATCGGCAGAAAAAAAATCAAACCACCGGGCGGGGGAGGGGAAGAAGAGGGGGGGGGGGGGTTGTGACGGCAAATATTGTCGTTTTGTACATATTGTCGTCGGTGACAATATGTAGCTTCCCTCAATGCACATATAGTCGTCCATCGGTACATATTGTCGCCTCCTGCATAATGAACGACAAAATATACAGTCAAGCACCAGCACATATTGTCGTTGGCGACAATGTGTACAGTCAAGGTCGGCATATATTGATGTCGATATATTGTTTTGACGAAAATTTTACTTGAGAAAGGAAGGAATTGACAAACACACACGCACGGAGGAAGACAGACAGCATTACTCGCAGTAATGTAGGGAGAAAATTTTTTGGTCAGAAAATTGTGTCCAGGATTGATGTACATCACTATCATGATGTGTCAAGATACCGTAATTCAAAAACAAAAATCAATTTTGTTAAAATCATGACCCCAGGGGTAGGTTGGGGCAACAATGTGTTTTCAAAATTTTACATAGGAATATATACAGAAATTCTAACAAATCTTCTCAAAAATCCAGACAGATGTAGCACCGGCGCCCCCTCCCCCCAGCCCCCACCCACCACCACATCCCGCCCAGTCGTTTGATTTTTATTTTGCTTTTGTAAATTCTGTTTTTTTATTGTTTAGCTTGTATATATTCTCAATTTAGTCCACCTGTAAAATTTCATAAATAAATTATTTACTTAACATAAATAGTAAGACAACTTTACATGCAACATGACTTTTTTTTTGCTTGTCAAAAAAAAATTCTGAACCGCACCCCTTCCCCCTCCATTCTGAAATTTCTGAATCCACCACTGAGGAACAGCAGTAGGCCCGTGATTAGTGATGTTTATATGGAAGTATTCTTGGGTAGTGTAGATTCAAGTATCTTCAAATAGTGACTCCTTGGGGTATGGTGGGGCCACAGTGGGCGATCAAAGTTTTACATCGGAATATATGGAAAAATTCTTTAAAAATTATCTTCTCAAAAACAGCAAAGCAATGATTAGTCATATATATATATATGGATCATTGCCGTGCATTGCTATGCGACATGTTCTGATGGACGACAATATGCACAGTGAGGATAGGAACAGGACAACAATCACGCTGCATGAAATAGCATATGAGATATGTTAGTGTGATTCACACTCCAATTTTATTCACAAAACCAAAAAAAAAAAATCTTTAAGCAATGTAGCAACCTCTAATGATAAAACGCCGCTTAATGATACAAATATCATTAAGCGCTTAATGATACAAATATCATTAAGCGTTGCAATTGCAACGCTTAATGCCATTATATGATTGCATTAATAGTTGACATTCTCAACTACTAATGCTAAATCGCCGCTTAATGATAGAATTATATCATTAAGCGTCACAAATACAGAGCAACAAAAAATCCAAAAAAATCACAAAATATTTTCTGCAAGCGCTTTCGCCATGTTAGGCTCTTCAGGCAGTTATACAAATGTCAGGTAGGTTAACTGGTAACGTCCAAAAGCAAAAGTTCATTGTGACGTCATAATAGATCAATGTAGCGTAATGTTGCCGTATTAGATAATGTACAAATATTGCATTAACTTGAACACATAATATGCGTAAAATCTTACAATATGTTATATAATAATGCATCATTTTCGATTAAACTTTGGTTTAAAGAGTTTGATAAAGTAGTCCTCTTTTGCCAAAAGTAGATTTTCATTTTCATTGGGAAGTTTATAAAAAGGGAAAATCTTAAATATTCCTTTGCCGCATTTTGCAAAATGTTCACAACATGGTGTATTACGCACACTAGGGTCTTTAATTTGTTGTTTGTGTACACGAACCCGGGCATTTAGTTTTATAGTTTGTCCAATATAGAATTCTTTGCACGTCGGACAGATTGCACAGTAGATAACGTTTTCGGATTTACAGTTCATTGGTGAATTGGTTCTAATTTCCATTCCTGATTTAAGTTGGATTCTATTTCCCTCTTCTAAATATGTACACGTTCCGCATCTTGGATCTCAGCTTTTCTTAATGGTTGGAATTTCCTCCTGTGTAGTAAAACGGGCATTGGTTAACAATTTTTTAAGATTGGGTGCCTGTCGTCGACTATTGATTATATCATATGGTTGTATTAAACTTTTCATATTTTCCGATTGTTCTAAAATTGGGTAGAATCTTTTAGCGTCCATAAGGATATTTCTGTTTCGTGGGTTATGGGTCACAACAAAGGCTATTTTCCCGTCATCGGTGGTGTCATCTACACGACGTGGATTTCTAATGTTCTCTATTGGAATTTTGGACGCCTTGTCTATTCCAGCGTTGATTAAATCAATTGGATAGTTTTGTCGTCGTAGAAATATTTTTAATTCCTCCAAACGCAGGGTTCTATCTGTAATCATTGTACAAATTCTTCGTGCTAAATTAAACGGGATATTACGTTTTGCGTGGGATGGATGGCACTATCTAAAATCCAAATACTGATGCGTGTTCGTAGGTTTACAGTATAAGTCTGTAGTTATACAGGATCCATTCTTTATAATAAGATCTAAAAATGGAAGTTCCGCACGACTTTTTTCTATTGTAAAGAATCATGGAGGTTATTAAGAAGTGAATGGAATTTATTTAAGTCTTCTTCACTCTTGGTCCAAAATATGAAGCAGTCGTTTAGGTAACGTTTCCAATTATTTCTAATATAGTTACCAAAGTCGTCATCAAAGAGTTCCGGTATTTTCCCATATAATTGATCTTCTAAGTATCCCATCACCAAGGTTGCATATGAAGGAGCATTTTTTATCCCCATAGCTGTTCCTTTTATTTGTAGATAGAACTCATTGTTGAAGTGGAAATGATTATTTTCTAGAACTAACTTAAGTCCTTCTAAAATGAATTCCTTTGAGAATCGTTCATTTATAATATCCGGATGTTTGTCTATCCAGTAACTTACTGCTTCCAGTCCTAAAGCATGTGGGATATTTGTGTACAAACTTGTTACATCAAAGCTGACGAGAATGGTGTTTGGGTCTACATTTTGAGGAATATAATTAAGGAAATCCATATCATCTCTTACGAAGCTAGGTATTAGTTTGCATAGAGGTTTCAATAATATGTCCAATAAATTACTCAGTCTTTGAGTGCTTGATGCAGGTCCAGCGATGATTGGACGTATTTTAAGGTCAGCTGGTTGAGGTATTTTAATATATGTGTTATTGCAATTTTTCACTGCTTCTTGGATTTCCTTTGATTTGTGGACTTTTGGTAATCCGTAGAAATTACTAGACTTCAACTCAAAATGTGTTAAGAAATCAATTTCATCTTTTGTTAAGTTGTCGGCATATTTTTTTAGTTAATTTCTCAACTTTGAGCATTGTGTGACGATGCTCGTTAGTGGTTAATTTCCTATAAAACCGACAGTTTTGAAGCTCGTTTAACACCATTTCCTTGTAATGGAGTTTGTCCATAATAACAACAGCGCCTCCTTTATCAGCTTTTTTTTTATAATTATAGATGAATCATTCCGTAAATTCTTTATAGCATTTTGTTGGGATTTAGATATATTACTTTTTGTCCTTGTTTCTACTTTATTAGAGTGAGCGGAGGACTTAAGGCATGTTATAAATTCTTCTAAATATTTGTCTCTGTTTATTGGTGGTCTAAATCCTTTTTTGTTTCTAGCAAGTGATTCATCGTCATAAGAAGAATTTTGAAAATATTCTCGTAAACGTAATTTGCGACAAAACTCGTCCGTATCAGCAATTAAGTCCACTTCGTCCCTGTTTGGTATTGGTGTAAATTTTAATCCCCGTGTTAAAATCTCTTTTTCAGTGTCATTTAAATCTCTCTTTGAGAGATTAATAATTTTGGGACCTGTTGATTTATTTTCTAATGATTCTTGAAACGAAAAGTCACTTGTTTTTTCCGTGTCCTTTG
Source organism: Saccostrea echinata (assembly GCF_033153115.1). Taxonomy (NCBI): domain Eukaryota; kingdom Metazoa; phylum Mollusca; class Bivalvia; order Ostreida; family Ostreidae; genus Saccostrea; species Saccostrea echinata. The sequence goes on from NW_026889778.1 coordinate 31,226,018, forward strand.
AGGTTGGCGTGGTCCCTAAAAAATATTTTCTGTTATTCGCATTTTGAGCTGTGTTCTGTCTTTCTCTAATCTCATGATCCTGTGATGGCTGATTTTGAGGGCCGCCATTTTGTCGTCTTCCGCCAATAAGATTGGTTCTCATATTGTTGAATCTTCCTCTGATCGGGGCATAATTGTTTTGATTTTTTGAGGTAAATCCTCGTGTGTTGTTTGGTATTCTGTGTTCGGCATTTCGCTTAGGTAACTTATTGCCATTTTTTACAGCATCTGCATATGATGTCTGACGTTGTTGAGGTGTCTTTGATCTAGATCTAGAGTTGGTAAATCTGTTGTATGTTCTTTCCGGGAGGTTGTCTCTCGTTTTTCTACTGAAATTTTTCATGGTGACCTGTTTTTTGGTTTTGATTTATTGGCAGTTTTGGTTATTTCATTGCCGTAATTTCTTTGTATTGATCTAACCACATTTTTTTAGATTCCAAGAATTTTTGTGATTTCTCCTCTTCTCTAGACACATCCTTAAGCCATAACTCTAGAAGTTTTTCTTCCATTTTGCCATTACTGCATTTTCGTATTTCTTCGGCCATGTTTTTATCACAATTTTCGAACTGATTTTTGAATTTAGAAACTCTCAGTCGAAGTAATGTAATTTCCGTCTCAAATCGTTGCAGTGCTAAATTAATTCTAATTTGTGTTTCTTCACTGGATTCCGAGTCGATGTTTTTGATCCTAAATTTCCTGGGGAAAACAATTTCTTCATTTTTCCAGCTTTCGTTGGTGTCTGCAAGATTTTCATTCTTGATAGCATTCCAATACGCTTGTTTCGGTTAAGAAGTTTAAACCATACCCTTTTCAGCTGTTTCCTCTTCTTGTAAGCTTCCTTTTCAAGATTTATCTCATTCCATTGTTGAATTATATCTTGTGCATAAGTCGCATAATTATCTGTATGTGCCATAATATTTCCATCGTTGTCAGCACTCCTAATAGATAATAGAATTTGGACTTCTTCTCGAAAAATGCGATTCAGTTCCTCCATATCTCTAATTGCAGTAGTAAGATTCTCATACTTACTACAAAAAGTAGAAATTTTCTCTGAAATTTCTTCTAAAATCCGTTCAATTCCGTTAGATTCCGCTACCGTCTTAGCTCTGGTTTGTGACATCCTGGATTCATGTACCGATCAATATATAATTTCAAAAACAAAATGAAGAACCAGTACAGTTTTGCTGGGTGTATTAAAAATAAAAAATCCAAAAAAATCACAAAATATTTTCTGCAAGCGCTTTCGCCATGTTAGGCTCTTCAGGCAGTTATACAAATGTCAGGTAGGTTACCTGGTAACGTCCAAAAGCAAAAGTTCATTGTGACGTCATAATAGATCAAGGTAGCGTAAAGTTGCTGTATTAGATAATGTACAAATATTGCATTAACTTGAACACATAATATGCATAAAATCTTACAATATGTTATATAATATACATATATGTTATATAATATACATATATATAAATATATGTATGTATATACATATATTTTAGGAACGACTCTAATTCTTGGCCAAATTCGAGTATAACCTAATTTGGGTCAGTTTACGCTTTATAATCCGCGAAGCGGATTATAAACAGCGTAAACTGACCCAAACCAGGTTATACTCGAATAATTTGGCCAAGAATTAGAGTCATTCCTTATAATTTAATTGTCAAGGAATGAATTTATGTATTTTACGTTTACTTTGATGTTTCAGCATCTGTATTATATTTATCAATTTGACATCTCTCCCCCTCCTGTCCCACAGTATCAATGACGTATTGTGAGTTTTACTTTCGGCGTAGAGATAAAAGGTTGAGCATTTCCTGTCTTGAGAATTCGGCCTAAATTAATGTCAACCATCTTTCTTTTGATGTTACAATTTCTGTTTTATTCCATTTCATTGGCTATCTTTAGAAATGTGGGAGGAGTTTGGGGGAAAGAGATGAGATTTGTGTGTATGTTAGTTTCGAGTCTGAATTTAGAGTTTTAGCGAGTTGTATGTAACTTTTTGGATATCATGAATAAAGAACCATAAACATGTAGTGACGAGTATTTTCTTGGAAGTTATAATCGCATCGTCACATAATTTTAAAATCATTAAATAACTATGGGTGTAAAATTTCGTTGCTTTTTATTAGTTCAAATTTGCCGCTCAATAATACAACCGTAGTAACGGAAGTAACGGAAGTGATGGGAAGCGAAGGGAGGTAAAAACTGATACATAGGTCTAGCAGCTTGTTTACATGTGGTAAGATCGAATTATTATTTGAAGTTAAAGGTATATTTATTAAATCTGGAATTTTCCATGAATCCCGAGGACTGGAAATGAGAGGATTGTATGCATACAGATGATTCAGTTGGTTGTCAGGGGTGTGTGTCCCCATACCAAACGATGTTATACAGAAATAATTTGTGTTCCTTTTTGGATATTAACCAATCAGAGGCTAGAATACAAACAAAATTAAATTATATACACATATATATATATATACACATAGAAGTATATCATTAAGCGTTGCAGTCGCACCCTTTACTGATACAAAAAATTCAAACACCGCCCCCCCTCTCCCCCCCCCCCCCCCCGAATCTTGGCGTCATATGCATTGTTATTTGACTGTGTGTTATTTTTTAAATCATTCTTTTTTTTATCCAGCATATTTCATTTCTAAAAGATTTTTTACTGGTGAGATATTTTACCGGTGTTGTAGAGTAGGATTTCCCCCATAGCCAGTCTTCCCTCCGGAAATTGTACCCTAGAGTAGTGTAACACAATGACAGTATACATTTAAATATTAAATTTATTAATTATTATTGTGAAATAATATTCAGTATACTTTCATAAATGCATTTATCTTATTTTCTTATGAGGATTATCTTTATGATCTGTTGATACTTAAGTGCGCTTTCATCCTAAGATACTAATTGGTAATGGACACTATTACCGTATACTAATTATCCGCTACACGCTGACAGGGTCAGGAGTAGACACTAATGTGTACTTCTAATTAATCGGACAATGTGCAAGAATGTGCTGACCACCCTACTGACCAGCATCTGGTAATGATATCTCCTATGCATCTAGTGGCCGGACTGGACATAGATCACACATGATCCTCTCTGATATGGAAATGACAATAACATGCTTATTAAAACTACCCTAAGAACGCTTTGGTGGGAGGAACAATGAAGATGAACTAAATATTCATTAAAATGTGATCTGATTCCTGCTTTCAAGTATGTGACACTCGTTCTGTACCCTCCAGTATAAAACCTGGTGCGCACTTGCTATCAGCAGCCTTTTACCATCCTTGGCTCCGAGACATTTGGAGAACACTTGTTGTTAAGAAAGACTTTAAGTACCTTTTGACTTTGATCTTAACCTTTGTTTGTTACTTACCATTTTGGATTGAAATAATAAAACAGTTATTTAAACTTATCTTCTTAATCACGAGTAGTGTCACAGTAGGATTTTCCCCGAAGGGAAATCTAACACTAGAGCCAAATTTCCCCCTCTTTCTTTCTCCGCCCTAGTTATGGAGTCAATATAAACAGCAATATTTCTGTGAAAAAAAAAAGATAAACGACACTCTGACTTTTAAATGTCAAAGGAACAATTATATCAGTCCTTTTTTCAAAATTACCGAATTTGTCCAAAAATAAAAAATGCCAATACCCCAAAATTAAAAGTATGAAATATTTTTCAAATTGGAGTACATAATAATCCTTTGATGGCCTTAAATATATAATTTATGTGTCTGTAGAAAGAATTGCTCTAAGAATTTCCTAAAAGCCAAACCGTTTTCAAAATCCCTGGGGCTATTTTCCATATGCCTTGGGCTATTTTTTCAGTACTTTTTTCCTGCAGGAAATACAGAAAAATTGAAGGTAAAAATGAGATATTTGTCACCTGTGTGTCATGTCCCAGAAACAAATATATTCCACCATTTTTCAAAATTACCGTATTTCTTCAAAAAATAAAAAATGACAATTCTTAAAAATTAAAAGGAATTTTCCATTTGCCTTGGGCTATTTTTTCAATACTTTTTTCCTGCAGGAAATACAGAAAAATTGAAGGTACAAATGATATATCTGTCATTTGTATACCGTGTCCAAGGAAAAAAAAAATATCAGTCCTATTTTTAAAAATTACCGAATTTGTCCAAAAATAAAAAATACCAATACCCCAAAATTAAAAGTATGAAATATTTTTCAAATTGGGGTACATAATAATCTTTTGAAGGTCTTAAATATATAATTTATGTGTCTGTAAAACCGTTTTCAAAATCCCTGGGGCTATTTTCCATTTGCCGTTTTTTTTGCTATTTTGTCAATACTTTTTTCCTGCAGGAAATACAGAAAAAATGAAGGTAAAATTGAGATATTTGTCACCTGTGTGTCATGTCCCAGAAACAAATTTATTGCACCATTTTTCAAAATTACAGTATTTCTTCAAAAATAAAAAAATGACAATTCTTGAAAATTAAACTTACGAAATATTTCTTAAATGGGAATACCTAATAATATTTGGGAGTTTTGAAATATATATAATTGAGTTCTCTGTACAAGAAATTTGGCTAAGAGCTTCCTGCAAGTCAAACCGTTTTCAAGATCCCTGGGGCTATTTTCCATTTGCCTTTTGCTCTTTTTTCATACTTTTTTCCTGCAGGAAATAGAGAAAAAATTTAAGGTACAAATGATACATCTGTCATTTGTATACCATGTCCAAGGAACAAAAATATCAGTCCTATTTTTCAAAATTACCGAATTTGTCCAAAAATAAAAGATGCCAATACCCCAAAATAAAAAGTATGAAATATTTTTCAAATTGGAGTACATAATAATCTTTTGAAGGTCTTCAATATATAATTTACTTGTCTGTAGAAGGAATTGCTCTAAGAATTTCCGAGAAGCGAAACCGCTTTCAAGATCCCTGTGGCTATTTTCCATATGCCTTGGGCTATTTTTTCTTCAATACTTTTTTTCCAGCAGGAAATACAGAAAAATTGTATACCCATGTCCAACGAACAAATATATCAGTCCTATTTTTCAAAATTACCTAATTTCTCCAAAAATAAAAAATGCAAATACCCCAAAATTAAAAGTATGAAATATTTTTCAAATTGGAGTACATAATAATCTTTTGAAGGCCTTAAATATATAATTTAGGTGTCTGTAGAAAGAATTGCTCTAAGAATTTCCTAAAAGCCAAACCGTTTTCAAAATCCCTGGGGCTATTTTCCATATGCCTTGGGCTATTTTTTCAATACTTTTTTTCCTGCAGGAAATACAGAAAAATTGAAGGTAAAAATGAGATATTTGTCACCTGTGTGTCATGTCCCAGAAACAAATATATTCCACCATTTTTCAAAATTACCGTATTTCTTCAAAAATAAAAAATGACAATTCTTAAAAATTAAAAGGAATTTTCCATTTGCCTTGGGCTATTTTTTTAATACTTTTTTCCTGCAGGAAATACAGAAAAATTGAAGATACAAATGATATATCTGTCAGTTGTATACCATGTCCAAGGAACAAAAATATCAGTCCTATTTTTCAAAATTACCGAATTTGTGCAAAAATAAAAAATGCCAATACCCCAAAATTAAAAGTATGAAATATTTTTCAAATTGAAGTTCATAATAATCCTTTGAAGGTCTTAAATATGTAAGTTAGGTGTCTGTAGAAGGAATTGCTCTATGAATTTCCGAAAAGCGAAACCGTTTTCAAAATCCCTGGGGCTGCTTTCCATATGCCTATCTGTCATTTGTATACCATGTCCAAGGAACAAAAATAACATTCCTATTTTTCATTATTACCGAATTTGTCCAAAAATAAAAAATGCCAATACCCCAAAATTAAAAGTATGAAATATTTTTCAAATTGGAGTACATAATTATCCTTTGAAGGTCGTATATATATAATTTACTTGTCTGTAGCAGGAATTGCTCTAAGAATTTCCGAAAAGCGAAACCGTTTTCAAAATCCCTGGGGATATTTTCCATATGCCTTGGGCTATTTTTTTCAATACTTTTTCCTGCAGGAAATACAGAAAAATTGAAGGTACAAATGATATATCTGTCATTTGTATACCGTGTCCAAGGAACAAATATATCAGTCCTATTTTTCAAAATTACCGAATTTGTCCAAAAATAAAAAATGTCAATACCCCAAAATTAAAAGTATGAAATATTTTTTAAATTGGGGTACAACATAATAATCTTTTGAAGGTCTTAAATATATATTTTAGGTGTCTGTAGAAAGAATTGCTCTAAGAATTTCCTAAAAGCCAAACCGTTTTCAAAATCCCTAGGGATATTTTCCATATGCCTTGGGCTATTTTTTCTAGGTACAAATGATATTTCTGTCATTTGTTTTCCGTGTCCAAGGAACAAATATATCAGTCTTATTTTTCAAAATTAACGAATTTGTGCAAAAATAAAAATGCCAATACCCCAAAATTAAAAGTATGAAATATTTTTCAAATTAGAGTACATAATAATCTTTTGAAGGTCTTAAATATATAATTTAGTTGTCTGTAGAAGGAATTGCTCGGTAAGAAATAAGGATTAGGATAAGGACTACTGTTAATGTAAGAATGAGGATTAGGGAAAGTGTTATGATTAGGGTTTGCATCATTATAAGTTAAATATATAATTAGACTAGGGTTATATTTAGGATAAGAGTTAGTAATGGTTAGGAATAAGGTTACGGTTAGGACTACTGTAAATGTTAGGATGAGGATGAGGGAAAGTGTTATGATCAAAGTTTGCAATATTAGGGCTAGGGTTATTCTTCGGATAAGAGTCAGTTAGGGAAAGGAATGAGGATTAGGATAATTATTAGGATAGATGTATTATTAGGGCTAGGGCTATACTTTAGGATAAGTGTCAGTTAGGGTTAGGACTACTACTAATGGACTTTTGCGAGAAGCACTGACTTTTACACTAGACGGCTTACTTTGACATTTAAACATGTGTCATGTACGGATGTACGGACTTGATACTAGATTGGAAAACCTTACTAGTGGTCATAGGTATGGTGTTACGGGCGCTTACACAATTTACTTGTATGCAATCAACACAAGAGATGATTGGAGGTAGAATAACATAACTTAAAATACCTTATTCGTGAGGAATAATATTTCCTTTCAATCTTATTTTATGAAGGAATCAAATAAAGGAAGAAAAAAAGATCCGGAATGGGAGTAGTCGGTCAAATGGGAAGGGAGGGGGTTAGCAGAGGGTGTTTCTCCTTCCCCTCCCTAGACAACGTAATATGTGCTTTGGAATGCATAATTTTTATCGTTTCATTCACTGTTAAGCTAAATATTTATATCGCAAAGGAGCTGTCGTATATTGTCCCAGTGTAAAAGTAAGTCGTCGATTGTAAAAGTCAACGCTTCTCGCAAAAGTCCAATGTCAGAGTGAGGATTGTGTTATGATGAGAGTTTGCATCATTGTATTATTAGGGTTAGGGTTATGCTTAGCATAAGAGTCAGTTAGGGTAAGGATTAAGATTAGGGTTAAGACTGTTGTAAAAGTCAGGATGAGTATTAGAAAAAATGCTATGATAAGGGTTTGCATCATTGTAAGTTAGACATAATTATGGCAAGGGTTATGCTTAGAATTAGAATCATTTAGGGTTATGAACAAGGGTAAAGGTTAGGACTACTGTAATTGTCTAGATTAGAATTAATGTCACGATGAGGATTAGGGAAAGTGTGTTAGATATATAATAAGGACTAGGGTTACGACTAAGATTAGAGGCATTTAGGGTAATGAATAAAGATTAGGGTACAGACTACTGTTTATGTCAGGATGAGGATTGTGGCAAGTGTTATGATTAGGGTTTGCATCATTGTCAGTCAGAAATATAATAAGGGCTAGGGTTGTGCTTGGGATAATAGTCAGTTAGGGTTAGGAAAGGACAACTGTTCGTTTCAGGATGAAGATTGGGGCAAGTGTTATGATTAGGGTTTGCATTATTGTAAGTTAGAGATATATAAAGGGCTAGGGTAGAATATGAGTCAGATAGGGTTAGGAATATAATGATGACTAGGGTTTTGCTTAGGATAAGAGTCTGTTAGGGTTAGGAATAAGGGTTAGGGTTAGGGTTAGGGTTAATGTCTGGCTGATGATTAAAAGTGTAATTAGATATATAATAAGGGCTAGGGTTATGCTAAGTATAAGAGTCAGTTAAGAGTAGGAATTAGGGTTAGGATTAGGACTACTATCAATGTCAGGATGGGGATGAGGGAAAGTGTTATGATCAGGGCTTACACCATTGTAAGTTGTTAGATATATAATTAGGGCTAGGGTTATGCTTCGGATAAGAGTAAGTTGGGGTTAGGAATAAGGGTAAGGTAAAAACTACTGTAAATGTAAGGATAAAGATTAAGGTTTGCATTTTTGTAAGTTAGACATATAATTAGGGCTAGGATTATGCTTAGGATAATAGTCAGTTAAGTTAAGAAAAATGTTTAGGGTTAGGACAACTGTTAATTTCAGAATGAAGATTAAGTAAAGTGTTATTGTAAGAGTTTGCATTATTGTTATATATTATTAGGGCTAAGGCTGCGCTCAGAATAAGAGTCAGTTAGGTTAGGAATAAAATTAGGGTTAGGACTACTGTAAATGTCCAGAGTATTAGGGAAAGTGTTATGATTAGGGTTTGCATCATTGTAAGTTGGATATATAATTAGTGCTAGTGTTTTTCTTAGGATAAGGGTCATTAAGTTTTAGGAATAAGGGTTAGTGGTTGAGACTACTATTGATGTCAGGAAGGGGATTAGGAAAAATGTTATGATAAGGGATTGCATCATTGTAAGTTAGACATATAATTAGGGCTAGGGTTATGTATGTAATTGTCGTAAACAAGAGATTTCACGGGTGCATATTAGAGGTGTGCAAAGCTGGTTATTTTGTCCTTATCGGGACACAAGAGAGGAAGAGCAGCGGCCAAAAAGTATAATTTGTTGAATAAACATTTTTTTTAACAAGGATTGAGGTGGTAAAACTATGAACAACCTTGTTATACTTCCGCTAAATATTCATGAGTTTTTGGTTTTTAAAGTTAGAGTTATTTCTTTAATTACAACTTACAAAACAAAAGATAAGTGCAGGAAAAGATTTTTGTTTTTGCCAATATAAATTCACTTTTTACTGAAAGTCGAAAAAATATCCTTATCTTTAAGGATATTTTTTCGACTTTCAGTAAAAAGTGAATTTATATTGGCATGCACTACTTTTATTTCATATTTGAACAATTCAATATTCATTAAAAATAACTGATAGCAAGTTTGTATAAGTGACACCTGTTGTATATTATACATGTACATTGTATACTGCAGGTTCTTTGTCAAAATGTTCTCAAAGTTTTTTTTTTATTTTCATGTATCATGGAATAACAAATAGCCCCGTTTTTCTTTTAAAAATCGGTTTGATGCCATATGACATAAAAATTTCCTTCAAGCCTTTTAGATCGGGGACTGACGAAAACAATTTTGCGCTTTTTTAAAAATATTGTCACAAATTTAATGAATTTCATTGAAATCATGTTTTGATTAAAAAGTTCAAAAATTACTTTTTATAAAAAAAATGCAAGTAACTTGGATCCGCCAATTGCTATCACTACTGCTCTCTCTCTCTCTCTCTAGCTATTTCAGCGCTGTTGATTGAAAAACATTTTTTTACGCTAATTACGATTTGGATGAAACCTCATTATAAATTAAGTTTACAGACATCAACTTTTGTCATTAGACTAATAAGTACGTACTCTGGTGCAGGCGTTTCAGGGTTTATTAGGAGAAAAATATTACTTTACAAGTAGAGGTAATTTGATAGGGATGGGGACACAATATGGGATTAATGTTTTAGATTAAAATTGTATTTGGAACTCTTCTATAGAATTTTCCTATTTAGAATCACTGGAAAAAAAATATGAAACTTATGTTGAAACTTTCTGACATAATACAGATTATTCAATTCATGGCCCCAGGTTTAGGATAGGGCCGCAACAGTGCACCAAAATTTTACAGGGAACTGCTTTAGAAAAAGAAACTAAAATCTTCCCAAGAACCACAATAGAAACAATTAGTATTCAAACAGTTCTAAGTTGTGTGATTCAATTTTTTTTAAATCATACAGTGTCGTGTCATAAGTATTTCACGTTTACACATTACTGAAGAAAATTAAAACTATCTTCCAACCTTAATCTCTGTTTTTTCTAATATTATACATTGATCTATAATTATTTTTGGATGTCAGAAAACAGAAATTATATTATATGCGTCATTTGGAGGCACTTATAATCACATTTTAGGAATAATTGAGCATGGTAATCAAATTAATTTTGAACAGAATCCACCCAGGGAGTATCTGAAGAACAAATGAGTCCGCAGAGGCTATTTTCCATTACAGGTGCATTTCAAGCTTTTTGGAGTGTAGCGGAGAACCGAGAAAAAAGCATCTTATTCTAAATGTAAGTATTTTAAACAAGTATGTAAAGAAAGAACAGATCAAATTTGAGGATTACAAAACAGCTCTGCAATATTTTGAGAAAAACTGTTTTTGCATAAAGTTTGATCTTAAGTCGATATTAGTAAAGAATGCCAAACATATTTAGGTTTTCAGTGGAAGGACAAGTACTATTGTTTTGCTTGTCCTACCTTTTGGCCTTTAAAGTGCACCTTTTGTCTTTACAGAGTGCCTTAGATCTATGGTTTGATACTGGAAAGCGTGTAATATTAGAGTAGTATTATACTTAAATGATGGTTCAGCTATGGCTGAGACTTATGAGAAATGTGAGAGTATTTCAGATTTCATACAGAACTCCTTGGAAGATGCAGGCCTGCTTATTAATTTTATTAGCAGAAGAAATCGAACGGCTGGGTATAATGGAATTCAGTAAAATTCAATATTTCTCTTGCAGAAAGAAGAATACAAGATGTAGAAGAAACGTTTTCAAGTTTTATTTCTTTATTATATTTCAGCAAGATTTCTGGCAAAGGGTGCGGGAAAAGTTATTTCTTTGCATTCTGTTTTTGAAAATATTTGCATATTCATGACTAGATTTTGTTATATAGAGATAGTGTTAAGAAAAACTTGGGATGCAAGAATCGATTTGAAATTTCAAGAAAATACACTGAGAAAATTGAATTTTTGGTCACAGAATATACAGAGTCTATAATAGCAGAAAACTAATAAAAACCAAGAAAGTGTAATTGTTTATTCAGATGCTAGTAATGTTGTAGCAACGGCATGTACAGTAGGTGTAGACGAACATAAGTTTCACCAGATGTGGAATGAACAAGAGGTTCATAGGAGTTCTGCGTGGAGAGAAATGAAAGCTATTGAACAGGCTTTATTTTGATTTAAAGACATTTTAAGATATCGTCGGGTAGCATGAAATTTCTGCATTTAGCATATTTCAATTTTGTAAAACACACAACATTAAAGTTAACGTTCAATGGGCTAAAAAAAATGCTAATGAAAAAGCTGATTATCTTAGTAAATTAATAAATTATGATGACTGGAGTGTCTCGATGGAATTTTTGATGATTTTCTGTTGACATTTAGATGCTTGATAATTGAAGCAAAGTTAATTCGAGAAGATTTGATTTTGTAAAGAATTCTGAATATTATTGATATGGTCCTGGTGGAATGGTACTGCAGATAGGATTAAATTATTCGGGTGTCTTAAAGTTAATGAATGTGTTTTTGTGTTATACGATTTGCAGATATATTTTCAGTTTAGTGGTGGAAGGCTCTTTTTTCATTGATCCGTAGCTACAACAACTGGCAGAACTTCTACCTTCCTACTGTCTAAAAGCTAGGGCTGAAAGCACAACGAAAAAAATACAGGTACGCATTTGACAGATTCATAAAATGGTGCAAGAACTTTGACCCACAAGTCCCTAATTTACTATCAACAGATGTTTGTGTGGCTCTTTATTTAATATTTATTGCTCGAAATTTATAAAACTGCTTCTAAAATAGATGCCATGCATGCTATCACTTGAGCACATAACCTGGCAGGATTTTAAAAATCCCTGCGATTTGTACTCTGGTGAAAAACACAAGGAGGGTTGCTTACGAGACACTGGTCATTCCGTGACAAAGAAGGATCCTCGAAATCCTTAAAGGATCCCTTAAATCCTTTCATCTGTTGTTTCAATATTTGGAAGTAGTCAGGCATCACTTTTTGATTTACGTACATGTTCCTTTTTATTTATTTTTTTTTTCGTTGAGTTACGCAGGAATTCTACGTTTTTCAGAGATTGTTGACATCCAGAGATCTCATGTAACATTTAAAGAATAAGACCTAAAGTTGTTTATTGAAAAAAGCAAAACGGATGTTTAAAGGGAATAATGTTTAAATTCCTCGTACGAATTCACCTAACTGTCCAAATAATTTACTGCGGAGATATCTGAAAATGTCGGGTATAGAGGTAAATTCGACTGATTATATTTTTAGGCAACTGTCATTCTGTAAGAAGTCTGGGATTTATAAAATTAAGAAAATATAATGTACCATTATCTTATACTCGAAAAAGATAAATTTTGTCTGTTTTAAAAACTTTAGGCTTAAAAGATATATACGCTATATAACGTGATTTTTGATGTGAAACAAAATTATTAAATGATTTGAGAAACATGTGTAATAAAAAAATAATTACTTTCCACAAAGTTTTACTAAATGAGTCGTTGTATTTACAAAACAATTAAGCAAGAACTGGAATTAAGAATTCATCCTATTCATGAATATTGATGAAGGAAGTGCGTAAACAGTATATAGACAGGCATTTCCGCGGAAGTCATAGACAACGAGGTACGTTGCATTTTGACCACGATTTTGAATAAAATTTAATATCTGTCATTACAGAGTAGATGGTTAATAACGGTTGTTTTCAAAGATAAGTATCTTTAAACAAAAAAACGTGTGCCATCCATGTCAAAAGCTTTTTTGTATACCAAACGGCCTTCCTCGTTTTCTTGACGCCATTTTTGTTTATCAATCTGAAAGTAGCGACGGTGTCACATGATTCATGAATTTAAATTTAGCATTACTTTCCTAGTAGGATAATAAATAATTATAATTTGAGATCTTTATAATGCGTTCATTTCCAATTGTGTAATTTACAATATTTTCGTAACTTTATTTGTTAAACAAAATAAATAAATTTCCAACTTTATTTTTAACTGACGCAAGTTATAGCGTGTATATCTTTTAATTATACAAAATTTGGTGTTCATAGTTTGCGTTCGGGTGGGGCCACTGCATTTACAGCTTCAGGAGTCAATGACAGGCTTTTTGCTTTTGCTTAGATCATCAGAGAGTAAAACGCTACTGCCCTGTCTGGCTTCTCGTTTGGGTTCAGTTCAATATTTTCAGTGGCCACAGTGATGTGCACGATGTATAAACACAGTATCTTAGAATCTTTGAAGTACTAACAAAGTCTTGCTTGTGAATAGTGAGTAGTGAGTAGGTGTTCAAATGCCGACATACCTCAATCATAGAAATAAGTTTTGGAAATTGTTGACACAAATAGATTTTAAGCACCGTCTTCAAAATTACCTGGTCAGCGTACCCCTGTCAATCAAAAGCATTAAGGTCCATCACTGGGTGTTAGAACTTGATTGACATTTACTACTAGTCCCTGTGTGTATACTCTGTGCACTTGTTTGGCACTCTTGCGACCTTCAAATTAACTTTCGATCCTTTGATATTTACCGCACATGCTATAAAGGGGTTGTATTACTTGGAAAAATTTTAGTTTAATAAATAAATACATAATTATATATCCCTTTGGTATTTGATATAATTATATTATCCCATGTTTACCCCTTTATCCCGTGGATATGACTCATTGGATAATTTGTTCATATTCCACAATGCGTTAGAGTGATGAAGTAAAATAAAGTGGAGTCCTGTATAAAACAGTGTATAACATTGGTTGTGAAGTATTAAACATGGGATAAAAAGAATCTCCCATGATTTGTATTTGGATATGACTTTTATCCAACTCGTTGTGTGTTTTTATCCCCTCGCCAAGGCTCGGGGATAAAAAAACACACAACTCGTTGGATAAAAATCATATCCAACTACAAATCATGCGAGATCCTATATATATTCTTCATGATATTATATATCAAACTTTGGTATAATAACTTTTTCTAAGTGAATTTCGATTTACAGTATAATTGATTCATTATTCAAACTTGAATTTAGACGTACATATTGATTTTAATATGTTAAACATAAAATGTCATGTAATTGAATTTAAAAATGTTTCTAATCATAATTACGTGCACATGGTCACTGATATTTTGCTTAGTAATTCGGATAAGTATTCATAAGCAACACCTTTTTAAGCATGTTTAGACATGGTGACAAAGGTTAGGATAAACCTAATGAGTTTTTTTTTTAATGCAGCTATCAAGGCTATATTTCCTTATAAAAGATGGGATCTCGGAGATGATTGGATAAAGTCTGATTCGGTACCCATTTTGCCTGTGCACATTATTGCGTTTTTTTTTCTACACAGCATCGTTACAACGCAAAATGTAATAACACGATTTGGATTATTACATTTGCGTTGGGATTAACGCAAAATGTAATAATGCACTTTTTGGTTGTTACGTTTTGCGTTACTTATTAATTAATTAATTAACGTATTAATTTTTTCGTTGAGGACAATGTAATAACGACGCAAAATGTAATAAACCGGGATTATTGCATTTTGCGTGGCGATTAAGCAAAATGCAACAACGCAAAATGTAAAAACATATTTTTTGGTAAGTTAGGTTGAGAATAATTTTCAATTGAGTAGTGGATGAAGAAAATAAACGGAAAACAAAAGGAGAAATGAACATATTCTAATTCTTACATTAGGTCTGATTTCATCATATATTAAGTAACGCAAAATGTAACAACTCAAAAGTGCATTATCTGTTAACCCCAACGCAAAATGTAATAACGCAAAATGTAATAATCCAAAAATTGTGTTATTACATTTTGCGTTATTACATTCTGCGTTGATCTCGGCGCAAAATATAATAACGCAAAATGTAATAAACACAGTTTATTCCATTTTGCGTTGGTATTACATTTTGCGTTGTAACACAGCATTTCTTGCCGGGTGGGACATGTTACTGGATTGAAACACATATACTCACATCTAAAACGCTCTTAGTTTTAATATGTGAATTAATAGTATTAGATTTTTAAAATTATTATTAATATTTTCAACACTTTGGAACCAAGCGTCTTTCCGAATTTTTCGCTGTACGCTATTTTTTCATCGAAACGGCAAGTAACTCTAAATATTGTCGTAATCGGGGATCAAAAATACTTTCAATAATGATAATTTTTTTAATAGATGGGTATATTTTGACACACATTCAAAAGAAAATCGATATGGTTGTTGTTGATTGTTGTTTAACGTCCCTCTCAAGAATTTTTCACTCATATGGAGACGCCACCACTTGCCGGTGGAGAAATGCAAATTTTGTCCTATACTCGGCACTTACGGCCATTGAGCAGTGAGGGATCTTTTTCGTGCCAGCACCTACTGCGACACGGGACCTCGGTTTATACGGTCTCATCCAAAGGACCGGTCTCCACGTCCCGCAGTGGGATTCGAACCCCGACGTAAGGAAAATCGATATGAATTGTTGAGATGAATTTTATTTACAACTTTTTACTTCTACATTGTAATTCAAAATCGTTTCGAAATCCCCAACACAGACGAAGTTCGACTTCTTGGGTATTTTACTGTATATTTAATCATTTCCTGTAGGGATTGGGAGACAAACGACCACAGGAAGACTGCTAGCCCTCAAGACATTCACACCTGTACAAAGTAAGCCCCTCCCTCACCTGGAATTTACCACCTGGTAAAAAAATCTCTGCCTTTAAATAATTTTTTCTTCCAAGATTTGTTACATTTAAATCTCCAACACAGACGAAGTTCGACTTCTTGGGTATTTTACTGTATATTTAATCATTTCCTATAGGGATTTGGAGACAAACGACCACAGGAAGACTGCTAGCCCTCAAGACATTCACACCTGTACAAAGTAAGCCCCTCCCTCACCTGGAATTTACCACCTGGTAAAAAAATCTCTGCCTTTAAATAATTTTTTCTTCCAAGATTTGTTACATTTAAATCTCCAACACAGACGAAGTTCGACTTCTTGGGTATTTTACTGTATATTTAATCATTTCCTATAGGGATTTGGAGACAAACGACCACAGGAAGACTGCTAGCCCTCAAGACATTCACACCTGTACAAAGTAAGCCCCTCCCTCACCTGGAATTTACCACCTGGTAAAAAAATCTCTGCCTTTAAATAATTTTTTCTTCCAAGATTTGTTACATTTAAGTTGCATAACTTATATAAATTCAGTATCCACTCATTCCTGAAGATCCTTTGTCAAATCACTCAAAAAACACAAAACATTATCGGAGCCCCACAAACACCGTCCTGTTTACATACTGACGTCACACTATAATAATGATGATAAACAAATCTAGGGAAAAGGAATTTATAACTTGCACGTACACACAAATACATGTGTCCGTATTTGTATGATAAATGGATCAACAATGATCAAGTATATACAAGGGTTAGTCTTATTCACACCCTATTACCGGCAACTGGGACTGCCGATGCAACTGGGACGACAGACGGCAAAGTTGTTTTTCGCTATGACAGAGACCTGATTTTTATATTTTTGACTATATATAACATTCATTTACTAACGTATGGTGGTTTTTTGTCTTGACCATATCATAAACTATTTTCCTGTAGAATGTAAAAATATGATTTCTTATCAAAACAAAATAAAAACAGAACAAAGTTAAATTTCAATCGTCGTTCAAGAAAATTTGGTCAAACTAAGCTTGTATAATTAAAACTGCTATTCCACATTTCTTGTTGTGTATAATAAATTTCAACTCTTAACGACATAACTGCAAAATGTGGATAGTCTGTGTTGTTTAATAAGTGTGCTGCGAGCGCTTGATTTTGGTGGGTCAAGATCTTTTGGTTGTCTTGAACAGCAGATGGATGTTAACATGGCAAACACTGACGACAGATGATGGCAATCGGTAACATTTTTAACTTAAATTTCGATGTTCTCATAACCAAAATGTTGAGTTCTACTTAGCAACCATATATTTTTGAATCACTTAAAGGATAATTATAGCTTGGAACATTTCAAGATTTAATAAGAGGCCTGTTACAATGCTAAATGTAATAACAACGCAAAATGTAATAAACTGGGATTATTATATTTTGCGTTAACATTTTGAGTCGAGATCAACGCAGAATGTAATAACACAAAATGTAATAACACGATTTTTGGATTGTTACATTTTGCGTTGGGATTAACGCAAAATGTAATGCACTTTTTGGTTGTTACATTTTGCGTTACTTAATTTTTGCGTTGAGGACAACGCAAAATATAATAAAACAAAATGAAATAAAACAAAATATAATTATTTTTTGTATTGTGTTCAACGCAAAAAATGCACAACATTGATTTAGACATATAAACTCGCTTTACTAAATAGACAGACAGACCTATGACTATGAGACAAACGTTACGGCTTTTACGGACATTACTAAATCTAATTGTGTATTTTTAAAACTCTGTTTCTAATATTTTAATTTAATACTTATAATACATTAATTTAACTTTGATTTGTTGTTCGTGAGTAGACGATTTTAAAAGGAATTTTTCTATAATTATATTCTAATGTAAAATTCTAATCACCGATTGTGGCCCCGCCCTAGCCTCGAGGGCCGTGGTTTGAAAAAAAAATGAATCTACACTATGCAATAAAGCTTTAAGGTAGTATGGGATACCTTCACGTTATGACATATTTCAGTTTGAAGTATTGTTTTTATTAGCATGAGTGCTTATTATCGCGTCAAAATTTCTAGATTCACCGTTCAAAAGAATACTCTGAAGCTATTTCAATGCATGTTCTCACAAGTCGGCATTTTAAGTAAAAGTAGACCACCAAAAATCGAAAGTATCTAAATTTACTTATATTTGTATTACAGACATTTAAACATAGGTAATCAAAGATTACGAAGCTCACCTCGACGACGGTTATCTGTAAGTAAGGCAAATCCCACATCATATTTTTTTCTAGTGAGTGTTCATCCCAATATCAATATCTATACAAGTTTGTTTTAAGAAGGACTTATAGTTACTTGGAAATAGACCCACTCAACAAACTTTTAACCTGTTTAATAATCAAGAAAATTTTGGTCTGGAAGTTTTCATCTTTAGATGCACCATCCATGCAAGTTTAATCATAACATGCCATAATATTACAAAGCTACTCCAAAACATTACCCTGGTCACTCATCTGGAAAATGTAGGTCAGATTCAGAATCTAAAATAAGTCTGAAAGTGTCCATCCTAAGATACATTATCCATGCTAACTTGATTAAAATATAGCTAAAATTCAATCATCTGGAAAATCAGGGTCAGATTCAGCATTCGAAGCAAGTGTGGTAGTGTCCATCTCTAGATGCATCATCCATGCAAGTTTGGTCCAGGTAGGGCTTATAGTTACTTGAGAATGGACCTGCTCCAAAAACTTTAACCGGGACGCCGACGCCAACGCCGGGGTATAGCATAAGCTCATCTCGACGCTCATCTCGACTTCGTCGAGGTGAGCTAAAAAGCAAACCCCTGTAAAAGATAGTTTAAACATTGCTGCTTTTGAACACTTTCAATTGTTTGAGTAACTTTACAGCACCTTGTGTGCGATTACTTCACATTGTGCTAAATTATGACCAATCAATTATCACGTTAATCAGAGCTGGTTTTCTTTGTTACTTAATTCAAGAAGTAACTGTTTGGTCACAAACAACTAGCTGTTGTACATAATCCCAAAACTTTTAGATGAATGGAATTGCTCTGAACAAGACACGTCCTGGAAAGCGATTGTCCATGCATTATTTTCAAAACAGTTTCAAAACAAAGTTGGAAACTACTACCACAACAAAGTGCGATTTTTTTTATGTTGGGGAAAATGCTCATCATTTCTGAAAAAGCACCCAGGGTTTTTCAACCCTTGGAAAATAAAGAAGATAACTCTTCCGCTCGGATCTTTTAATTCAGAAATTTTTTTATGCATTTTATATTTTCCATATATATATATATATATATATATATATATATATATATATATATATATATATATATATATATATATATATATATATATATATATATATATATATATATATATTAGGGATGTAAACGAGTACCCGGTTAACCGGGTACTCGATCGAACGTCCGAGTATCGAATACTAAAATTGCTACTCGGTTACTCGGATGTATATTTTTGTTCATATTTCAAAGAAAAAAACATTTTATTTTATCAAAAACTTATCAAAAAATGCAACTTCAAAATGAATTGTCCATGGTTATCTAGTAATTAGCGTCACCCACACTAGTGAATACCCATAATTGTCTGTGGCTGTGTACTTGTAAATACAGTAATTACCGTGACCAATCACCTGGTACACAGCTGTTATCACCTTTGTGGTCCGTTATTTATTTATTTATCTTTTTTTTTTTTTTTGGATGGCTTTAATGATTAGTATTTAATGCACATCGTTTATTTAGGGTTTATTATCCTAAAATAATTTAGTTCCTATACGGTAGCGAATTCGGAAATACAGAGAGATGCCGCTACCACTTTAAAAGTGAAAAAAAAAACATTAGGAAAGAATTACAGATTTCAAAAAATGTTTAAAGTTAGCTGTGCAAAGTAAACATAGTGTGTATGGGGGAAACAACCAACATACATGTATTTATTAAATAATATACATCTAGCGATCTCGACACCGACTCTTTCTTTAAAATAATTTCTTGCACTTGTCTATTCATTGCAAAGCTGCGTAACAGATTGTCTTCCTCTTGCGTTGATGAAATCATCTTCCTAAACAAGAACTACACGTATAGACCATTTCTAATCATTGATGTATTAATTGTTGTCTTTTGTGTTTATTTGATAAATAAATTTAGTGCAAAAAATCATTTTCTTTTGGCTCGATGTTTGTGTAAGGCATAGAAAGCGTTAAAAGAATCATCGATGGGGCTTAACAGGACCTAACTGGTCTCAATAAAATTAACACATTTGTATTTTACAATTTTAACGAGTACCCGGGTACTCGATCGGAAAATCGTCCGAGTAACCGAATATCAAATATTGACCGATTTGACATCCCTAATATATATATATATATATATATATATATATATATATATATATATATATATATATATATATATATATATATATATATATATATATATATATATATATATATATATATTTCAATTTGTTTATTTCACTTTGCTAACATATTAAGATACAATCTAATTGTAGACTTTCATGAAATGTTATCCGTCTGTTTTCAAGAAATAAAGTTTTCCCAGTTTTTTACGCTTATTTTTTGTTGAAAACTAAAAAAAAAAAAATACCAAGACAAATTTTATGACATTTTGTTTTTATATAGACTTTATATTAGTAAACTCCTGCCTATAATATAAAGCAATTGAAGAAAGAATTATATACGAAAAAATCATTTTTGTATTTCTCATCGAAAATATTAAAAAAAAGTATTAAAATTACAATTCAACATTGTAAGGTGGGGGTATTTTAACTCCTCCTAATTTGGGTAAGTAAATATGTAGGAGGAGTTTCGTTTTGTATCCCACACCACCTTAATTAACATAACTTTCCTCTTTTCTCGCCCAGTCGTTCTCGAGAAGAAGATTTTTAAAACATGTGCCATTAATTTTTCACTTATCCTTAGTTATCTCCCCTTGAAAGAGGGCATGGTCCTTTATTTGAAGTCGTTTGGCTGAAATTGACCAACTGTTTCTTGAAAAAAAGTCGAAAATGTAAAAAAAAAAAAAATAAATAAATACAGACGACAGATAACATAAGAGACGGATGCTTGACACCCTTTGATCAGAAACGCTCACTTGAGCTATGCTCAGAAGAGCTAACAAGAGGCCCATGGGCCGCATCGCTCACCTGAACACTCTGGCTAGGAAAAAGGCAGAAATCAGTTCAGTATTGAGAAGTTTAAATAAAACAAAATTAAAAAACGTGGTCGGGGTTGGGGGTGGGGTTACGATTTGAACGAACTTGAATCTACACGACCTAAGGATGCTTTTGGATTAATATGACAAATAATGGCTTTGCTGTTCTTAAGAAGAAAATTGATATATCCTTTATATTTCTTTGTTTTACTATGATCCACTGTAATGGCCCCTCTATACTCCTGGGGAGTCATGATTTGAACACATTTGAATCTATATTACCTGACGATGCTTTCATTTTAATATGACCAACCATGTATTTCCTGTTCTTGAGAAGAAGATTTTTAAAGATTTTCCCTATGTATTCCAATGTAAAACTTTGATCGCCCATTGTGGCCCCACCCTACCCCCGGGGGTCATGATTTGAACAAACTTGAATTTACACTACCTGAGGATGCTTTCATATGAATATAGCCAATCATGTCTCTGCCGCTCTTGAGAAGAAGGTTTTAAAAGATTTTCCCTATGTATTCCTATGTAAATTTTGATCACCCACTATGACCCCACCCTACCCCCAGGGGTCATGATTTGTACAAACTTAATCTACACTACTTGAGAATGCTTCCATATAAATATGACCAAACATGGGTTTGGTTTTCTTGAGAAGAAAATTTTAAAGATTTTCCTTTGCATTCCTTGGTAAAACTTTGATCGCCCATTGCGTCCCCAACCTACCCCCCGGGGGGGGGGGGGGGGATGGGGGGTCATGATTTGAACAAACTTGAATCTACACTACCTGGAGATGCTTCCATATGTTTCATATTTTCTAGTTCTTAAGAAGAAGTTTTTTTAAATTATGCCATTAATTTTTCACTAATTCATAATTATCTCTCCTTGGAAGAAGGCGTGAGCCTTCATTTGAACAAACTTTAATCCCCTTTACCCAAGGATACTTTTGTGGAAAGTTTGGTTGAAATTCGCACAGTGGTTCTTGAAAAGAAGATGAAAATGTGAAAACTTTACAACGACGACGCCAGACAAAGGACAAATTTCGATCAGAAAAGCTCACTTGAGCCTTCGGCTCAGATGAGCTAAAAAAAACTGTTATTCTGACTTTGGTACATGTCTTTAAATAACCTTTCAATCAATATTTTTTCTAATAATACTTAGCACAATTTTATTTGTTCATATTACAATAATGTTTTTAAAATCACCTATCTCAACAGTACCATTTTAATCTCTCTTTTTTCTTCATAAAATCTACATAGTCTACGATAGCTGGGTTATGCTTTGCATGGTGCATCCATAGCTGTCATGTCCGAGAACTATCGCCTTTAGTTTATTTTGCAGATATTATATGCTTTTTAGGAATTAATGAACTCCTTAACAAAAGTTTTTGTCAAAAGAAATTATAAAACCGGGCTCCAGAGGGTCACCAGGAATCAAACTTACAGCATTCATTTCTTAATTGTATGTTTCAGTATTTCAGAAATGCTAAAACCAGCAAATTCAAAAGCCCAAGTTTATGATGACATAAGCCCTGTGCATAAAAATTGGAATAACTTTATTATATTTGAACACTACCTGTTTCCATATTTTACAGTCCCAAATATCTGTTTTTCGTTCCGTTTCGCTGGAAAACAAAATTTGCGACTCTTGAAACACCAATGGACCGTCTTAAAACATGTTCATGTTGGTAATAATTAAAAAGTTTGATTCAGTAACTGTCGTATAGCAACTATTATATATACGACCAATATTTACAGCAAAAAAACAAAAATATTTTTTCCGAAATTTGAAGCTTAATACAGAAAATATATATTTTATTAAAAATCGTATCCACTGTTTCCGATTGCTAAATTCTGTTTTGAATCTGCTGTCATTGTTTGTCCCGTCTGCCGTACATGACAGCCAAAATATCTTGATCAACCGAAGTCAAGTACTTGGGGCACACTTATTAATTATGTCGTTAAGAGCCTAAATTTATTATATACAACAAGAAATGTGACCGTGGAGTGCAGTTTTAATAATATAAGCTCAATTTGACCAAATTTTCTTCAACGACGATTGAAATTTAACTTCATTCTGTTCTTATTTTATTTCAATAAGAAATCATAGTTTTATATTCTACAGGAAAATAGTTTATAGTATGATCAAGACGGGAAACCACCATATATTAGTAAATGAATGTTAAAAATAGTCAAAAATATGATAAAAATTAAGTCTCTGTCATAGCGAAAAACAACTTTGTCGTCTGTCGTCCCAGTTGTATCGGCAGTCCCAGTTGCCGGTAACTGGGTGTGCTTATTAGTTCTGTCAAATCATTACTTTCATACCCCTTGCATCTAAGAAAACCATGTTATAAAAATATTTGACATATAACAAGTGCGTATTCGGCTGCGGTCATGTACACACGTGCTTCGAAACACCCCAAGCTGTATGGGGCTACATATCACCCCTTCTAATGTGTTCGAAACCTTTTTTTTTTCGGTGTACTGCAAATAATAAAACCCGAGAAGTTCGCTATATCTCTGCAATAGCTCTGGCGAGATTTAGCGAGACTTCAGCGAGATAAGGTAAATTATTCACGGAAATGTGGCTAGGAAGTGACTAGCACGTGGAGACATGGTAAACAGAAAAGTTATGCTGCGTTTCAGTTTTCACAACTGTATAATATAGTATAATATACTGTATAATAGAAATGTACTTCAATCTCTCTTGAATTCATTCAAACTTCAATTAGTATTCTTTATGTCATTATATTCTGCAGTTACTCTTTCTGGACAAACATACTTGCCTGGGGACTGGGGCTATGTTTTTGGCGTCGGATTAGCAAATGAGATATCAGTATGGCTTAAACTGACATTTCAGCTGAATGAGTTGAATTGCATCGTGGGTTACTACGGATACTAAAACCGCGGAACATTAACTGGCAAAATTGGAAATATGCAACTTACGTCATTTGCATCTGTTACAGTGAAAAGATTTAATGATAGACAATGAAATGGGTGGGTACAATATTCGACACGGACGTCCGGGAAAACATTGGATTGAAATTCCAGTTTGAAATTCATTTTCAATCCACCTCAGCTACTCTAGAACGCATGTAGTGTTACTGATTGACCCAGAAGACAAAAAATTTCAATTTCGGAGATAGTTTGAAATTTATATAAATCAGAATTTTCTGTACAGTGTATTTAAAGAAATATAAAGGGACAAATATTTGATATCTGTTTGGTATGTGTATGTGTGTGTTGGGGGGGGGGGGGAGGGGGGTGCTGAACGATCTTGGAAATAAATAAGAAAGTTAGTTTTCGTTTAGTTTGAACAATCCCTCCCTGTTTTTTTGTTTGTTAAACATTTTTCTGTGAAGGCAAAATAAAAAAAAAAAGACACCTGTCATCCTAGAATACATGTATATTCTGTCATGTGAAGGCATGATCTGACTTCACAATTTTTGACCCCCCCCCCACCCTTTTCTAGAATCAAATGGCCGTCCCCTGAAAAAAAAAAAATCACTGCCTTCTATACTCTTACGTGTCCTTAAAATTATAGGCTAAAAAACTCACATAAATATGCATTTCAAACAACATGTATTTGGGAATGGAAATTATTTGTCTTTTGGATCATACATTCACACTTTAGGTTTGAAAACAGCTGAGGTGGATTGAAAATGAACTTCAAACTGGGATTTCAATCCAATGTTTTCTCGGACGTCTGTGTCGAATTGTACCCGCCCATTTCATTTGTTTTGACTGTAACAGATGGAAATGACGTAAGCTGCATATTTCCAATTTTGCCAGTTAATGTTCCGCGGTCTTAGAGTTTGGGGAAAAAAACAAATATAAAGGCAAACGGAAAGGCAAAAAGAAATGTTTTCCCTTGCATTTTGTAGATGGAAAGCAATCTGTCCATTTTCATTTCCATGCTCACAATTACAAACAATTCTATTGTTAAATAAACGTGAAACCCTAGGTTTCTCAAAGCCATACTGTAAAGCAGTTTGTGTCTGTTTTCCTTTGTTGTGCTATTGATGAATACAATTGTCAGGTGGGTTCCCTGGCCAAAAACACATGTGATCATGGATATTGTAATGTAAAAAAATGTTGTCCATTTAAATGTCTAGGGGATGGCGCTTGCTTTCCTCATCCTTTAAGCGCTAATGTTTTTAACTGGCATTTTCTGGTTAAAACAACATAACAAACAAGAGGCCCAAGGGCCTTGAATCACTCTTCTGATAAAGTATACTTCTGATAAACTGTACAAGCTATCACTTCTATTTGAAACCTCTAAGTATCCTGTATAAAATATACAGGATACTTAGAGGCTTCAAATAGAAGTGATAGGTAATAAGTGATAGATAAAGCCTTGAAATTCCAAAGGTAGGTCATCATGACCTACATTTTAGATGAAACACTCTGAGAACCCAAGATGATTCTAAGCCAATTAGTACCTGAGAGTAGGTCATGGTGACCTACTTATCACTTGTCATTCTTTGGGGACCCAAGACGCATCAATAAATTTTGATGATTCTAAGCCAATTAATACCTAAAATATTTTTTTAATTATAATTATAAAATTTCAAAGTAGGTCACAGTGACCTATTTTTCAGATGACACACTTTGAGGACCCAAGATGCATCAACTGACAAAGTTTGGTGATTCTAAGCCAATTAGCCTAAAAATATTTAAATTAAGCCATAAAATTTCAAAAGTAGGTCACAGTGACCTACATTTCAGTCAACATACTCCGAGGACCCAAGATGCATCAACTGACAATTTTTGATGATTCTAAGCCAAATGGTACCCCAAAATATTAAATACTTCCTGAGGATGCTTTTATATAAATATGACCAATCATGGCTTTGCTGTTCTTGAGAAGATTTTTAAAGATTTTTGCTATGTATTCCTATGTAAAACTTTAATCACCCATTGTGTCCCCACCCTACCCCCGGCGGTCATGATTGGAATAAACTTGAATCCACACTACCTGAGGATGCTTCGATCATCTCCATATAAATATGATCAATCATGGCTTTGCTGTTCTTGAGAAGATTTTTCCTATGTATTCATTTAAAAAAGTTTGATCGCCCATTGTGGCCCTACGCTTCCCCCGAGGGTCATGATTGGAACAAACTTGAATCTACACTACCTGAGGATGCTTCAATATAAATATGACCAATCATGGCTTTGCTGTTCTTAAGAAGATTTTTAAAGATTTTTCCTATGTATTTCTATGTAAAACTTTGATCGCCCATTGTGGTCCCAACCTATCCCCGGGGTCATGACTTGAACAAACTTGAATCTACACTACCTGAGGATGCTTCGATCATCTCCATATAAATATGATCAATCATGGCTTTGCTGTTCTTGAGAAGATTTTTCCTATGTATTCATTTAAAAAAATTTGATCGCCCATTGTGGCCCCACTCTTCTCCCGAAGGTCATGATTGGAACAAACTTGAATCTACCTGAGGATGCTTCAATACAAATATGACCAATCATGGCTTTGCGATTCTTAAGAAGAAATGATGGAATTAATTTTTCACGAATTCATAATTATGTCCCCTTGGAAGAAGGCGTGGCCCTTCTTTTGAACAAATTTGAATCCCCTTTACCCAAGAATACTTTTTGGCAAGTTTGGTTGAAGTTGGCCCAGTGGTTCTTGAGAAGAAGATGAAAATGTGAAAAGTTTACGACAACGACGACGACGACGACAGACAACGGACAAATTTCGATCAGAAAAGCTCACTTGAGCCTTCAACTCAGGTGAGCTAAAAATTACAGACACTCGTGAGATCTTTTATAGTTTCTAATCTTTGTACTTTTTTTTTTTTTTCATAAAACAGATTTTTTTTTTTCGAATTGGTTTTTTGCAGTCCACTGATTGACCTGAACCGCGTGTTCGAAGTAAAATATAAGCACGTAGTTGTCCAGTAAACGTTGCTATTTATTCAACGATTGGTCAATTGTTCGTGGTAGGTTCTTCCCTCGGTGCGCTTTAATAGTAATAGCCTTATAAGGTAAACAAAGGTTTGTCGTTGTAGAAGACATATTACACATTCTTTTCTACCAGCGTATCGGGCGATTTTGGAAAAATGTCACTGCTAAGCTAAAATCCTCGCCATAAGTTATCACAAAGGCGAAGATTAAGTAGATTGTGATTATCAACCTACCCTCTTTTCTATTTAATATCATGAAAATCTTTCAGAAAGGTCTGAGCTAAACATGAATTTAAGGAAAGTGAGATCAAGGTCAAAAGAAAGGTCAAAGTCAAAAAATGTTGAGGCATTTAAATAGCTCTCATCAATACATATCAGCATATAAAGTTTGATAAAAATATCTTGAATAGTTTCTTTGAAACTGAGGTTTGAAATGAGCTAAACGCAAAGCGTGACGGAAGGACAGACGGAAAGGCAGAATGACGGAAGGATGGACATGACAAACACTACATGCTCCGGCCATATTCATGGCGGGGCATAAAAATTCGAAATGTTTTCAAACCTAATTTTTCATTTTTCGTTGTGATAAACACCAATGATTGTTTTGTTCATGACGGTGGGTAGCTGATCTCCGCGTCCAGGGGCTCGTTTCTCAAAAAGTCGTAGATTTCAGCCTAAGTAAGTCCGACTAAGGAAGTTACGCCAAAATTTAGACGGGCCTAAATCGCGTTTCAGAAAGCGGCGTAAGACTAGGCCTAAGACTAAGACCTCTCCGCTAAGTACTAAGCATGCGCAGATCGTATTTCATTTGGTTTAGAGACTACAATTATATGTGGCGGATCAAATTAATATTGAATTTAAACCTAAATACAAAAGTAAGGCACGGATAGCACTAGTGCGCGTGCATGTTTTCTCTATTCGCCATCTTTCAAACATACATGTATATATTATGCAAATCAATCTGTATACATATTTTCAAGGTTACAGCATAAAAATTAAATAACTATTTTTGTACGCTCAGATAAATTTTAAAAAATCTTTATGGGTACAAATTACATTAGAAAAACATAAACATGCATGTACTCCATTGTGATATACAATCGTACATTAAAACCCAAACTTTGTACATAGCATACGTACTTGCGAAAAATTGGAGTACATTTAGCATAAAGAATTTTACTGAAAAAAATTTCCTTTGAAAATAAGCCATGTTGTCTTTTCACTTATGTTTTACATTAAGATAAATACACATAAGGTATTGGCAAAGGCCTGGAACAGGTTCGTAGCAACGGTTTCAAAAGTTGAGGACCACCCCCCCCCCCCAAAAAAAAAAAAACTTCATTAACTGTCCAAGTGAAAAACCTAACTAACTGTCCAAGTCATGGAATTATGGAACTTATCAGTGATCGACCTTACAGCGACAAAATGGGATGGGGGGAGGGGTTGGCACCAGCATTTGAAGGAAAATTTAATATAGCAAAATACTACACTCAGAAAAAGTGGAGGGCCGGGGCCCCCTGGTCCCACCGCGTTCTACGGACCTGTGGATAATTTAACAATTATGAAATCATATATTATTAAAATATGAATAAGAGATTTTTGGAAATTCATTAGTTGTATTGAATTTATAATTTCATAACAATCAATTCTAACTGAATTAAATTTCTTGGCATTCAAACTGATACATGTATTATAATACATGTATTACACTTTGGACATACAGTATAACATTGATATCGATATGATAATTTACACAGTCCATGTAAAAATACGCATATACAACATTTCCATTAGCACACACATTCTCAGTAAAGATTTGCAAAAGCTTAATTAGTCAATCGAGTATTTCAAAGTCGTAGATTTCAGCCTAAGTTAGTCCGACTAAGGAAGTTACGCCAAAATTTAGACGGGCCTAAATCGCGCTTCAGAAAGCGGCGTAAGACTAGGCCTAAGACGAAGACCTCTCCTCTAAGTACTAAGCATGCGCAGATCGTATTTTATTTGGTTTAGAGACTACAGTTACATGTGGCGGATCAAAGTAATATCAAACTTAAACCTAAATACAGAAGTAAGGCACGGGAAGCATGAGCACGCGTGCATGTTTTCGCTCTTCAACATCTTTCAAACAGATATATTACGCAAACCTATCCGTATTTTCAAGGTCAAAGCATTAAAATTAAAAAAATATCTTTGAATGCTCAGATAAATTTCAAAAAATCTATATAGGTACAAATTACAATAGAAAAACTTAAACGTGCATGTACTCGATTGTGATATACAATCGTACATTAAAACCGAAGCGATGTACATAGCACATGTACTTGCAAAAATTGGAATTCAATGAGCATGAAGAATTTTACTGAAGTAATTTTCCTTTGAAATAAGCCATATTGTCTTTTCACTTATTTTTACATTAAAATAAATATAGTGGGAAAGGCCTGGAATAGGTTCGTAGCAACGGTTTCAAAAGTGAGGGGAGAACCCTCTCCCCCAAAAATCTGACAAGCCCACCAAAAATCCTAAACTACCAAAAGGTGGGGGTTGCGGGGGTAGGGAGATCTCCCAAAATA
The DNA here is from genome assembly GCF_033153115.1 of Saccostrea echinata. Classification (NCBI taxonomy): domain Eukaryota; kingdom Metazoa; phylum Mollusca; class Bivalvia; order Ostreida; family Ostreidae; genus Saccostrea; species Saccostrea echinata. The sequence continues at coordinate 31,255,640 of NW_026889778.1, forward strand.
ATGTGACAAAAAAAAACTTCATTAACTGTCCAAGTCAAAAAACCTAATTAACTCTCCAAGTCATGAAATTTGCCAAGTCAAAACTTATATGTAATCAACTCTCCAAGTCATAGAATTATGGAATTTGCCAGTGCTCGACCTTACAGTGTGTGGGGAGGAGGGGAGGGGGGGGGGGCAACCAGGATCTGAAGGAAAATTTAATATAGCAAAATACTACACTCAGAAAAAGTGGAGGGCCGGGCCCCCTGGCCCCATCGCGTTTTACGGATCTGTGGGAAAATAAACAATTATGAAATCATATATTATTAAAATATGGATAAGAGATTTTTGAAAATTTATCAGTTGTATTGAATTTATAATTTCATAACAGGCCGCAGGATCATGAAACAAACTACTTAGACTTATAAGTCAAATTTTCAATCACCTGTAAAATGTTTATTAATTATTGAATTAATCTCTTAAGGACATACGCAACGTACCTTACCTACTGATAATTTTTCGAGATATTCTTAATTTAAGATAACAGTACCATCAGATGTTCGTAGACAAAAAATTAGCATGTGTTACCAGGGGTTTTGAAAAGATATCAATTGATGAAAATTATTGTATAATTCAAAGAAAAATATACAAAAATTACTAAACATATATTCTAAATGTTTTGTTTATCCAAACTTGTTTTAGAAGAAGTGAACAATAGCATATATTGACAATAAAATGTAGGACACAGTTCTACAGTTATTTTGGACGTCATACCGCTAACAAGTACAAAACAGCAGTGGAGATTGAAAAAAAAATCACGAAGTCACTGTTTAATTATCTACTCTCAATTATTTTTTAAAAATAAACAACCAATATAACAGCGACATGATTTTTTTAACCATAGTGTATACAAAGCGACCATTCATGCGGCACATGAAAGCGTTTGACGCGTGACTAGGTAATTGTTTTCAAAACATGCAAACTCAGATTATCAGGTAGCCCACGTAGCTGGCCCGTCAATCAAATCAGAAGCTATTGTTTTTTTAATGATTGACAGGCGGTATATTATTGATCTTGAATTAGGTAGATTTGGGGGGCGTTAACATAAAATTGGGTGTTTAAAAGAAAAATATGGTGATGTTGAAATTTGTACCTTTCCCGATCTAAATAAATCTGATCCCGACTGGAAATATATTAAATGAAAATATTTCAGAAATTTATAAAAATATTAGATTGCTTGCCTGTAATATGGATTACAAGAAATTGATTAAAAATAATTAAGCAATAATTTGCAAAACTTTATTGAGAATGCATGTGCTAATGGAAATGTTGTATATGCGTATTTATACATGGACTGTGTAAATTATCATATCGATAACAATGTTATACTGTACATGTATGTCCAAAGTGTAATACATGTTGCAGCTTGAATGCCAAGAAATCTAATTCAGTTTGAATTGATTATTCTGGTTGAAGATTTTATCTAGATTTAAAGATATTAACAAGTCATGATTTTCATATTCATAATTATTTTAGATAAGCAAAATTTCTTCTTCTTGATATGTTTTCTGAGTATATATGCGATTTATGGGAAAAGAGGATATATAAAATGCAGTAAATGACAGCAAATTTGAAACTATGTTTCTCATTTACAATATAAAAACAATTTTTAACACGTTATTGACCACTTTCTTTTCAAATGCTTGTAATATAAAGTGTTTATCTGTTCATAAATCGATTAAAGGACACTCTCAAAAAAATTCCTCTGAGAAAAGTACGATAGATTGTAAATTAATTAAAAACAAGTACCTATTTAAAAAAAAAAAAAAAATAGACCGATCTGCACATCTTAAACGCCATGACAGTTCATACTTTAAAATAGGGAAAACAGTATTACGATTATTAAGATAATTAATTACTAGAACATTTTACAAATTCATATTTTTCTGTTCTATAAATTTTATATTCATTTAATGGGGGAATTAAGGTAAAAGGTGCATTAATTTAATTGATGGCATAATTACCGAATATTTCTTATCATCGAAAATATATTAAATGTATATTGTTTGAGGATTTTTTTTCTCAGAAACATTATCCATTTCAAAAATTAAAAATTATTAGTGCGTGGGGGAAATGGGGAAGAGGGTAAGTAATTGATTAGCCAAAATATTCGGCAAACTTTGACAGTATGAGAAAACAAATACTGAAAGTGTAGGTCAGCCTAAATTACAACTTGATTTTTAATAGAAAACACCATTACTGAAAAACCGGGAGGGTTGCAGCCCCACCCCTAAACTACGCGTGCCTGCTCTTTTTTTTTTTTTTTTTTTTTGTTAAAACTCGGGCACTTCTTAATATCTTACCCAGTTTCACAATTCAAAATTCTTACTTACAAATTTCCAGCTCATCAAACCTTTTTTTACGGAAAAAAAGCCTGCATCCTCGCTGGATTTTTACTTATTTCTATTTACTTACATAATAATAATTGAAAATTTCACATATTTTTCGCATATCATATATGTACATGAATAGGTATATTGGGTATTATATCGTATACGTACAAAATAATTATTCTTTTATCTCTTTATGATCAAAACACTTGCCACATTTTTCAAGTTGTGAACAGACTAAGAACTTACGCCTACTCATGAGCGGGCGTAGATTTAAGCTTAACTTTAGTCTCGACAAAGTCTGCGCGTTTTTGTGAAACGCTGCTTAGTCTGATTTTTGGGTTTAGTCACTGACTTAGTCTGGACTAAGCTTACGCCCGGTCGTAGGCCTTTTTGAGAAACGAGCCCCAGGGGCTCGTTTCTCAAAAAGTCGTAGATTTGGGACTAAGTTAGTCCGACTAAGTAAGTTACGCCAAAATTTAGACGGGCCTAAATCGCGTTTCAGAAAGCGGCGTAAGACTAGGCCTAAGACTAAGACCTCTCCGCTTAGTACTAAGCATGCGCAGATCGTATTTTATTTGGTTTAGAGACTACAATTACATGTGGCGGATCAAATTAATATCAAACTTAAACCTAAATACAGAAGTAAGGCACTGAAAGCATTAGCGCGTGTGCATGTTTTCTCTCTTCAACATCTTTCAAACAGATATATTACGCAAACACATCTGCATTTTCAAGGTCAAAGTAGTAAAATTAAATAATTATTTTTTATGCTCATATAATTTTTTAAAAATCTATATAGGTACAAATTACGTTAGAAAAACATAAACTTGCATGTACTCCATCGTGACATTTCGATAATATACAACCGTACATTAAAACCCAAACGATGTACATAGCATACATACTTGCGAAAAATTGGAATAGATTAAGCATGAAGAATTTTACTGAAGTAATTTTCCTTTGAAAATAAGCCATATCGTCTTTTCACTTATGTTTTACATTGAAATAAATACACATAAAGTAGTGGCAAAGGCCTGGAACAGGTTCTTAGCAATGGTTTCAAAAGAAGGCCCCCCCCCAAAAAAAATCTGACAAGCCAAAAAAAAAAACCCTAAACAACCAAAAAGTGGGGTTGCAGGGGAAGGGCAACTTCCCAAATTAATGTGACCAAAAAACTCCATTAACTGTCCAAGTCAAAAACCTAATTAACTGTCCAAGTCATGGAATTTGCCAAGTCAAAAAGCTAATCAACTGCCCAAGTCATGCAATTTACCAGTGCTCGACCTAACAGCGACAAAAAGTGTGTTGTGTGGAGGGGGGGGGGGGGGTGGACCAGCATCTGAAGGAAAATTTAACATAGCAAAATACTTCACTCAGAAAAAGTTGAGGGCCGGGGGCCCCTGGCCCCACCGCGTTCTGCGGACCTGTGGAAAAGTTAACAATTATGAAATCATATACATGTGTATTATTAAAATATGGATAAGAGATTTTTGAAAATTTATCAGTTGTATTGAATTTATAATTTCATAACAGAATAATCAATTCTAACTGAATTAGATTTCTTGGCATTCAAGCTGATACATGAATTATAATACATGTATCACACTTTGGACGTACAATATAACATTGATATCGATATGATAATTTACACAGTCCATGTAAAAATACGCATATACAACATATTCATTAGCACACGCATTCTCAATAAAAGTTTGCACAAGCTTAATTAGTTTTAATCAATTTCTTGTAATCCATATTAAAGGCAAGCAATCTATTATTTTTATAAATTTCTGAAATATTTTCATTTAATATATTTCCAGTCGAGATCAGATTCATTTAGATCGGGAAAGGTACAAATTTCAACATCACTATCTTTCTCTTTTACATCTAGTAATTCCGTTTCAATTTTTATTAAAAACACCATTACTGGAAAAAGCGGGAGGGTTGCAGCCCCCTCCCCGATACTATGCGTGTTTGCTTTTTAAAAAAAACTCGGACACTTCTTAATATCTCACCCAGTTTCACAATTCAAAATTCTTACAAATTTCTAGCTCCTCAAACCTTTTTACGGAAAAAAATATGCATTCTTGCTGGATGTTTGCTACCTTTCTATTTAACTACATAATAATTGTATATTTCACGATTTTTCGAATATCATATATGTACATGAATAGGTATTATATCGTTTACGTACAAAATGATTATTCTGTTATCTCTTTATGATCAAAACACTTGCTACTTTTTTCAAGTTGTGTACAGACTAAGAACTTACGCCTACTCATGAGCAGGCCTAGATTTAAGCTTAACTTTAGTCTCGACTAAGTCTGCGCCTTTTTGTGAAACGCTACTTAGTCCGATTTTGGGGTTTAGTCACTGACTTAGTCCGGACTAAGCTTACGCCTGGTCGTAGGCCTTTTTGAGAAACGAGCCCCAGGTGTGAACGAGGGCTGGGTTACGTAAATTGTAAACACAAAGCTGACGGTGGTGCATGTAAACTTCGTGCTGTAAGACGGCGTGAATTATTTTATGCTTAAAAGTTTTATTTGATGTAAATTGTTGGTTTTACTATAAAACGAAGAATAACATGAAGAAAAGTTATCAATCTCTCTTTCTCTTTATCTTGTTCATAAAGAAAGAAATCAAAAAGAAAGTTATCACTAAATAATTTGTAAGAAAATCACAGAAAAGAAAAAAACAGACTTATTTTAGAAGAATATTAACGTTCATTGTAATCAGGTATATAATATATAGCAAGTTTATTTCAGTTATACGCACAACGAGTTCTCGTTCACTTGCCGAATGAAAGCGGTTACCTGTTTACGGGTCCAGCTTTCTACTCACATATTTTGCAATACTTGAACAGAATAAAATTTTCATGAAATCAACAAGTTTCTTAGGAAAAGCTATTATATCGAAATATTTACCGTTTTTGAGTAATAAAGCAAAAACTTTCAAGGGCCCTGGATCCCTAATTCCCCAAATTATGTCCAATGCAAGCTCTTGTAATTATGCACTGTTTATTCTACATGTCTTAACAACATATTTTTAGTTTAGAAGATACAAAGGAAAATATGTCAAATTTTTGCTCTTTTAAGCGTCCTAATTTTTGACCCCTCTCTAGCGCCATTTTGAACGCAAAAATCAAAAAACAAAAACCGATGTGCACAATTACAACGAATGCTCCTTTTTTTTTTCAAATTCACTCATTTTTCCGAAATGGATAGCCAGAATACACCAACTTCATTGGGGCCTTGTTACCTGGGATAGGTGCTTTCCGTCTAGTACATACTTCACAACCAGCAATGTAGAAATGTACATCTCTTTGTAGACCAGGCCTGTAATAAGATTGACGAATTCGGGCAAGTGTTTGATGGCCTGCAGATCTATGTTACATTAAAGTTTTAGAATTCATAGAATTTAAAACTAACTATAACAGGTTATATTATATGAATTTTAATTCATTACAATTTGACATTTTAAATTTGTTTTAATTTTTATGAAGATAATTCCTTTTTTCTTAATTTCAATTTTGTTTAATTTCATTATGTTTTCTTAAAATAATATCAATTATTTTTTTTTCTGTATCACAAAAAAGTATACGCTTTCTTGAATCCATTAAATGTGGAATTTGAGCAATCTGTCACCTTTCGGAAATCAATTTACTCATGACAGATTGCAAAACAATTATTTTATCTACTAAATAAACTGTAAAATTCTTTTTTTATTTCGGCCTTTTTGTTGGCAAATTCTTTGCGAGATTGGCTTGACACACTGCTATGTCACAGGTATTAAATTAATTGTACGATTTAGAATCTTGTTTATTTTGTTTCGGCTTCACCTAATCTTCCTATTGTTAAAAACTCAAAACGGAAATTTAGCTAATTGACTTCATCACCTTTCGGCTCTTTGATAATGTAAGTAATCGGTGTCAAGCTTATCAAAAGAAATTGCCGACTTACCTGTAGTAATTTTTGTAACAAGCTTCCTGATTGGTCAAGAGTTCAATTCCGATGTAGAGTCCGGATAGATTGTGAATTTAGCAAATTCACTTTCTATCTGCTGACTTTACAATAAACATCGTTCAACTTTAATCGGAATTGTTTCTCTTTGCCAATTTAGGTAAGCTTGTGTTATTTTATTTGAAAGTTAAAGATTAGATTTAATTTCATTATAGTTATTTTTAATTAATGTTTTAATGATTTCCTATAAAGTATTCTTGAGACGGAATTAGGATAAATTACTTTGTTCATTTGGCTTACACTTCATTTTTAAATATCTGAAATGTTTTATTAATTTCAAATTGCTGGTTTCATTTAATGTTCAAATAATGTTTAAAATTATATAATTACATTACTAGCAATCATTTCTTTGTTGAATTACTCACGAAATAGTGTTTTTGGAATTTTTCTATTTGTATAAATTTTTGGCAATTTAATTTTACCGCTTATGAATTATGTTCCCTGTTCGGAACTCTCTAGTCAGAGAAGGTAACTAAATTTTCCCGAAGTTTTGTAAACATTGTCTTTGGAGTCAAATGTTTGTAAGTTTTCTGATTTTGTTGTCTACTTTTGATTTTTAACTTTTGTAACTGTAAAAACTTTGGTAAGCGCTTTGCATGACTGATTTCACGTAACTGATCGATCTTTATTTGTTGTTTTAGTAATCATACCTTCTCTTAGCGGGTTTCGCTACAGGTTATTTCAAAAGTTATTTACTTATCTGACATTGTTTATTCGATAATTACTTGTACCTGTTTATTATAATTTTTTTTGTGTAACAACTTTTATAAAATACACTTTCTATCTGCTGACTTTACAATAAACATCGTTCAACTTTAATCGGAATTGTTTCTCTTTGCCAATTTAGCATTACAGTAGAAAAAGCGAGTAGCTATCCTACCCGGATTCTCCACCACTTAAATTTGTTTTAATTTTTATGAAGATAATTCCTTTTTTCTTAATTTCAATTTTGTTTAATTTCATTATGTTTTCTTAAAATAATATCAATTATTTTTTTTTCTGTATCACAAAAAAGTATACGCTTTCTTGAATCCATTAAATGTGGAATTTGAGCAATCTGTCACCTTTCGGAAATCAATTTACTCATGACAGATTGCAAAACAATTATTTTATCTACTAAATAAACTGTAAAATTCTTTTTTTATTTCGGCCTTTTTGTTGGCAAATTCTTTGCGAGATTGGCTTGACACACTGCTATGTCACAGGTATTAAATTAATTGTACGATTTAGAATCTTGTTTATTTTGTTTCGGCTTCACCTAATCTTCCTATTGTTAAAAACTCAAAACGGAAATTTAGCTAATTGACTTCATCACCTTTCGGCTCTTTGATAATGTAAGTAATCGGTGTCAAGCTTATCAAAAGAAATTGCCGACTTACCTGTAGTAATTTTTGTAACAAGCTTCCTGATTGGTCAAGAGTTCAATTCCGATGTAGAGTCCGGATAGATTGTGAATTTAGCAAATTCACTTTCTATCTGCTGACTTTACAATAAACATCGTTCAACTTTAATCGGAATTGTTTCTCTTTGCCAATTTAGGTAAGCTTGTGTTATTTTATTTGAAAGTTAAAGATTAGATTTAATTTCATTATAGTTATTTTTAATTAATGTTTTAATGATTTCCTATAAAGTATTCTTGAGACGGAATTAGGATAAATTACTTTGTTCATTTGGCTTACACTTCATTTTTAAATATCTGAAATGTTTTATTAATTTCAAATTGCTGGTTTCATTTAATGTTCAAATAATGTTTAAAATTATATAATTACATTACTAGCAATCATTTCTTTGTTGAATTACTCACGAAATAGTGTTTTTGGAATTTTTCTATTTGTATAAATTTTTGGCAATTTAATTTTACCGCTTATGAATTATGTTCCCTGTTCGGAACTCTCTAGTCAGAGAAGGTAACTAAATTTTCCCGAAGTTTTGTAAACATTGTCTTTGGAGTCAAATGTTTGTAAGTTTTCTGATTTTGTTGTCTACTTTTGATTTTTAACTTTTGTAACTGTAAAAACTTTGGTAAGCGCTTTGCATGACTGATTTCACGTAACTGATCGATCTTTATTTGTTGTTTTAGTAATCATACCTTCTCTTAGCGGGTTTCGCTACAGGTTATTTCAAAAGTTATTTACTTATCTGACATTGTTTATTCGATAATTACTTGTACCTGTTTATTATAATTTTTTTTGTGTAACAACTTTTATAAAATACACTTTCTATCTGCTGACTTTACAATAAACATCGTTCAACTTTAATCGGAATTGTTTCTCTTTGCCAATTTAGCATTACAGTAGAAAAAGCGAGTAGCTATCCTACCAGGCTAATTTCCCCAAACTTCACAGACGAAAAAGTCACTGTGAAATCTATAATCATGGTAATGCTTTAGCACAGTTCTCCCTTCAATACTGGGCACAATGGCTTGTAGAATATCTTGCCTTGTAATTAAATCAGTCCATTTCCAATACAGGACTTCATCATTTATGACAAGCCGATCCCAACGCTGCCACCAAATTTTTGTAACGTATTTACATAAAACACTGGGATATCGTACCTGGTCAATTGCATGGTTTTGAGATGTTCTAACATCAATTGATTTTAATTTCTGACAAAAATAATTGGTATGATTTAAGCGGACTGCCGAAATATACAAATGTGTTCTAACCTTATCTAGATTAACAATAATCAAATGGTAAATCACTATAATAATCAGAGGCAAACTATAAATAAATGACACAGGAGACCAGTCGCCCTCGGATTACCGCATATACTGTAGGATGTCTTATTCAAGACGGACAGTATATGAGTCATTATCAAAATCCGCCAAAATTTTGGTCACAAGCCAATAAAAAAGTATAGAAAGTAAAAATTATAATTTTTTTACTTTACTATTTAGAATACATTATTCTGTAGTTGAAAGAATACTAATATTACTGCTGTATGATATATTTAGAGAAAAAAAGTATATATAAATGTGCATACAGGCATATTTCGCGATGTCCTACACTCCTTTGCGTTGAATTTACAAGTGTTTTATAGCCAAATCCAGTTAATTTTTTTCTCATTTTCTGCCTTGTATGCCTTAAACTATTCTTGACATATGCCATACAAACACTAAAAATTTTGTAAATATGCTTTTCTTATTAAATATCAAGACTAAAATGTGTGTCCCACGAGTTTTTGTCTCTCCTGTTACGCTAATGAAAAAATAGAAAATACAAATATTTAGACTGAACCTTTCTGGGTTCCATACTTATTATCAGCCTCAGTTTCATTTACATGAAACCAAGTTGTTGATGCATTTCATTCAAATTTGATAGGTTTGAAGAAAATGTCCAAAATATAAGTATGATTTACTCAGTAGAAAAAAAAACGTCCTTACTGTTACATTGAAAATAAGCATTAACATTGGAATTAAGAAATTGTAACTTTTCTAACAAAATAACTTTAAAATTTTGTTTCAAAACTACTGCATCATCAGCTTGTATGGTAATCAATAAGGAAAATAAAGAACCAAATTAAATATAGAGCAATTGTCTATCCTGTTATTGCCCATCCTGTTACGTGTTAATTTGTAACAGTAAAGACAATTTTTGTAACAGGAAAGACTAACATTACATAAAATGAGGATTTGAGACCTATCTTATCGTTAATCTAGCAATTAATTTTCATACAATTTTTAATAAAGTAGTATGTGAAAGGAATACACCCTGAGTGAGGATTTGTTGGTTCAGATATGTATGTTAAAACATAAAATGTTATTTTGTAACAGGAAAGACATAACACATTATAACAGTATGGACAAATTTTCTTAAAATCAGAAAAAATATGGTCTTTTATTAATTTGTCAGATTTAATTTTATTTTCATATTAATATTCATTCTATTTTTGTTCTTTTTTTCAATAATAAAAAGAAAATTTCTTTATACAAGTAAAGGATTTCTTAATATAAGTTTGTAACAGGAAAGACAGAGATTGTTACAGAATGGACAATTTACGAGATTTGTTTTCTTTTAAGCACATATATTACATTTAAATAATCTTTGAAGGAAAAACAGCTTCTTTTTAAAAATCATTTTTCGTCTTTTTAATATCAGTTTAATATGATTTAATAAATATATCGATACATACTTTATTCAGTGTAACAGGAAGGACACAATAAATTATGTTACTTAGGCAGTATATTTTTCCATCCCTAAACAAAAGTTTTACTCAGTTTTCAGGGATTTTCCTTTTTCTGTGTAGGGTGGAATTTAGGCCCCATTCCCAATTGCAAAAACTTCCCAATCAGTAATAAAATGTCATTAAATTCCCAATTCCAAGGGCCTAGCTAGGCCCCATTCCCAAAATAAAGTGGAAAATTCCTGGGTTTATCAAACAGAAAGACTTAAATTTGCTGGAAAAATACATACACTATTTAAAAACTAATATTTTAGATACAGTATTTAGTAAAAACAGCGAAAAATGCAAGTTTTCTTCTGAGATAGGTAAAAGAAAACAGACAAAAGATAGATACCTCTCCAAATTCAATTTTTTTTTTTATTTTAAATGGAAGTTCAATCTTTTTAAAACTCTAAAAAATGTCTTTCCCGTTACTTCATTTTAAGTTGTAAAAGCTAATATTTGCATAAGCAAGCACTTCTCTATATGTAAATCCTGATTTTTGTTTGTTTGTTTTTTTTTTGTATTGTACATGTAATTCAGTAATAATTCACATTATGTTTAATTTACATGTAACATTTTTATTTACTAGTTACAAGACTTTGAAATTAGGAAAAGAGTTTCCTGTTACAGTTGTCAATATTTATTATTTTTGTTCTCTATTTGTCCATATCTTAAACTTGTACTTAAAGTATTACCATTAATTTGGGACACCGGTGTTAATTTTCAGGATTTTCTAAATTCAGTGTGTAACAAAATGAACAATTTGATTAAGATACACAAAAATTTCTCTCCTGTTGCATGTTCTGTTCTTTCCTGTTATACTTCTTAACTTAAAGATTAAAAAACTTTCACTGTCATATTTTTATGGACTTGTTTTAGATTTATCTATATTTTTGTAGTATATTAACAGATTTCAGACTATGAAATTGATGCAGTATTTACTTTCCAATTATTTCTAAACCAGAATTAGGATTCTGTAACAGGAGAGACATGTCTTTTGCAAAATACTGTCTTTCCTGTTATGGGCCCGTCTTTCCTGTTACATGCACTATAATTATAAAAATATATTGTTTATATATGATTATATAAAGATTGGATCTACATGTATATCTAAAATGCCATTTCTTATCAAATGTGTGCATGCTGTTTTTCATACCAACTTTTATGACTGTAAAATGGTGAAAATATTGAACAAAATGTTGTTCAGTGTTGAAAATTGTCTCTAAAAACTTTGTAAAAATTATGTTGCTTCTGTTTCATTGAAAAAATATTACTGATTCTTTATTTGTCATGCTTTCACAATCTAGTTTGAACAAATTTTATAATTATTTTTGCACCTCTTCACAGTGAAACTTGTGTTATTTTATCGTAACAGGAAGGACAAAATTTTAGGTGAACCAGTTCTTTGATCTCTTGTTACTCTGAAATCAAATAATTTCTAGGTGGGAGTTTAGTGTTTTTGTGTTCTTCAGATATGTGTTTCTCTGTAACAATTAAAAAAAAATTACTTTTCAATGCAAAAAATTTGTTCATTTTCCTGAGATTTTATTTCTGCGGTTTTTGATAATGACTCATTTGTGGTAGCCCTTTAATCACTACACTCACTGTAGGATGCCTTATTCAGGACGGGCAGTGAGTATAGCAGCCTGGACGACGGTCTGTTTAGCCAATGTAGACGAAACACAATACTTATGGCTAGCCCCTCTAATGGACAGTGCTGGAGATTAACCTTTCCGTGGCAGGCCTTAACTGGTTTGGAAAACCTCAAATGGTCTTCCAAATCCTCTCACTAAACTGTAAAACAGGCGAGGAATAATCACTGTAAAAGTTATAGAGGGCGGAGCCCTCTCACGGGCCCTTCGGGCCCGTGAGAGCAAAGCTCTCCCTATAGGTAACACGTACGTATGTAAAATATATTGAATTCTATTGAAAACTATATTTTTATTACAATACCTATGGAATTGAGAACCTTGTCGCCTAACGTTATATGGCGTCCGTAGTCTTTTCCATCTTGGATCTTGCGACAAATATCGCATAAACGAGATGCTGCTGAATCGTAATTTTAATTCCAATCTTGTGTTAATGAAGTTTTATCAATTCCAATAATCAAAAACACCTTTACAGTACATATCCTTGTTACTTTCGTTTTCAACTAACAATCGATCGTCATAGACCCGATATGTGATGTCATTCATTGACGAAAATCAGCGGCAACCGCCGACTTTTTTTTAACATTCTGTAGAAAATTAATATTTCTTATGCGTAATCTCTTTTTTAAAACAGATTTGTACAACTTTTAATAAACAATACTGTTTTGCGGAGGAAAAAAAAAACGGTTTCACGAATTCCCGTGACGTCACTGTCTAGACTGCGTACTATGCACTATTGGGGGCGGATCTTTTCGTGGCCCCTTTCATCAGACTGTAGGGTGGAAACAACTCCAATTTATTTGTTAATAAAATTAACTAATTACGAATGTCTTCAGGATTATTCTCAACACACAACAAGCTAGAAGTATAAGATTTTTTTGTGACATTGTATAATTTTCATCTTGAACAATTATCCCCTACTACCCAAACTCCGTCATCATAAGCGGAAAACACGCCAGGTTACTCTCTCAATTATTATTTTTTGATTTGTTTCTTGTTTGCTACACTTAGTAATGAACTTAAACATTGTTTTCAGAACTGTTTTAAAAAAATCAGTTATTGGGCTTATACAAAACTACCGGGTACTATAAATAGAACGCGTATCACATCCGTGTACATTACGTTCATTGAACCCTAACTCCGTCACCAGGGACCTCTACAATATGTCAACGAATTGATTATAATTTTTTTTCCAGTTTGGTTTTTTCTCCCCTTCATCTTAAACTTGTAAACATAGAAAATTAGTTCTAAAGATTTAAAATAGTATTAAATTGTATTTTAGTATACGTATCAACAACAGAAAAGATAACGTTAATATAACGTATTTTATATGTAATAACGTCACGCTACGTTATCTCCAACGTGTAGCGTATTAGGGCAAATTGAGACGAAAAATAAAATATTTTAAGCCATATGCAATATGATATGTCTTATTAATCCTTTGTCAAAGACCTTCATAAATACGACTGACATGAAAAAAATGAGCATATTGACGCACATGTCGAAGGTATCGATGGAATAGCGCATAAAGGAAAAAGTGCTTACTGATTTCACATAAAATATGATAGATACAATAGAGCACGTGTAATTATTATTTATTATATTTTCATCAGTGAAATACTGTGATTTATTTATTGAATAAAACTGATATTCTCTCATAGTGTGAAAGGATACCAAAGTGATATTCTCTCACAGTGTGAAAGAATATCAAAGTAAGTTTAAAAAATTGTTGGCCTGCCATAAGATAGAGATAGTAACTAAACCATCTTGATAGAGACTAAAACTGCCAATTTCTTCCCAAATATTTTGTTAAAATCCATGTTACCTATTCAATCTCACAACTGCTATAAGCTATATGACGTCTCAAATGCTCAATTATGACATCACAGCCTATGACACTGTGTTTAGAAAAGACAGAGGCAAAGGGAAAATCAAAGAAAATGTAATAAACAGAAAATTCAATGTTTTGTAGTTCATGGATATGGAATTTATTTCACTCATGAGACAGGATTTTTAGAAATATTTTCACTCGTGCTTCGCACTTGTGAAAATATCAAAAAATCCTGTCCCACTTGTGAAATAAATTCCATATCCAACTACAATACATTGAATATCCTCTATTTATTTTTGATGCATTCTTGAACTTTACTGTCATAATTTTTCGGCAATTGATTGTAGTTTTTCAGCATGTAAAAATGACGTCACAATCGAATTCGTTTACAAACAGCGCGGAGTTTCCCGAAAGTGACAGAGTTAGGGTAGTGACGGGGTTAGGTGATTTGGCGATAAAACGGACATTAAAATTTTTTTTTATATTGGTAAAATTAAATATTCCGTGGAAAGCTTTACTGAAGGACTATAAGGAATCAAGAAGGGAATATATTTTGCAGGCGTAGGTCTATATATATCTCATTTTTGTTGTTGTGATTTTTTTTTTTTCAAAAATTTTTATTTTTTGTTTTAAGTGTCAAATTGCAGTTTCTTGAAGATCACCGTCAAAAGAAAAATCTTATAACATGTATATGTATTTACATGTAAGTTAAAACAAAATTGTAATATAAAGTTCAAAATCATATGAGAAAAACAAAGTTAAACGATGTATAATGGACCGAGAGGTAGCCGTTCAGTCTAAATGTAACCGTAAATTGAACTAAATACATATGTACACAGATATATACCGGTACTCAAAGGTATACGACTTCAAAATTGCAGCAATTAAACTGAATATTACTATAAATGTATGTATACCTATACACCTGACATGCATATCAATAAAGTTTTCTATGCTAATAAATGTTTTCTTGGCAGCACTAAAAATATCTTCTTCTTTTTTAAGGCTTCCGTATATGATCATTTATTAATATTGTGTGGTCTATAGGGATGTCACAAAACATCAATTACTTTGATGCAGAGGGGACAATACATCGATAAATATTCTATTAAATTATATCCAGAAGTGTACCCTATTATTCACAAGTTTGGGTTTTAAAATTATAATATTCACATAAACAATTGGCAAAAATTTTATTCCCCGGAAAAAACTTTTATTGAATTATTTTTTTTCCAGATATTTAAAAAAAAAAGATAAGATTTTTTCCCTGCTTTTTTTGTTAGTTTTAGAGGGTGCTAAAGACTAATTCAGATTTGTTTAAAAAAAAAAAAGCTGCAACTGTGAAATCTAAATTTTTCCATTTAAGTTAAGAAAATAATCATTGGGTAACCAATTAATGTAATATATATATATATATATATATATATATATATATATATATATATATATATATATATATATATATATATATATATATATATATATATACATGTATATATATATATATATATATATATATATATATATATATATATATATATATATATATATATATCTCATAACAGAGAGTCCGGGACATATATATATGTTCCTGATCATATATGCATTGCTTGCAAAAAATGTTTAGAAGACAGAAATTTTGCGATGCTGATGCTTTTAGTCCTCAAGAAACACAGCCTTAGTGTTCATCAGATGATCAGTTTCCAAGTGTCTTGATAACCCAGGAGGTAGATAATTTGTCTGTAGTTTGGGTCCCAAGTTCATCTTCTGATCTGGTTCCTGGCAATTGTACCTCCTTGAAATTGATGTCTTGACCTTGTACTCAGAGTAACAGATGAGAATTAAATGACTTGATATTTCTAGATTGATGTTTTTAAATATGCATGTAGTCGTGAAAGATATGAAATGATGCCCAGGCAAATTTGTTTACTATTGTTGGACAAATAATGAGTTAACGTTATAGAGTTCTTGGGCCTGGGTAGGTTGAATACTTGACTGGTCCAGGGCACACTCTCTCTTTCCCCTTTATACTACATATATGTAATTTTGAATGCTCTGGCAACTCATGATGAAATATCTTAACAGGGATCTATATACAAGTTGTCAGTTTTTTTCCCTCTAAAAATGGTTCTATGGATGTTTTGAACTAATCAACACAAACAGAAAATCTCCAAAATCACCAATACTAGTGCATAAGATTTTGAACAGGAGCCCCATGGGCCACAACACTCACCTGAGTAACATTGGCCTTGCTGTTTTTCACCTGACCCCCCTCCACCCCCCAATTGTAGTACTTATTGTGGCCCCGCCCTACCCCCAGGGGTCATGATTTGAAAAATTAGAATTTACACTACCCCAGGATGTTTCTGCATAAGTTTCAGCTTTTCTGGCCCAGTGGTTCTTGAGAAGAAGATTTTTTAATGACCTCGCCCAATTTTTGTCTTTTCTTGATTATCTCCCCTTTGAAGGGGACTTGGCCCTTCACTTTAAGAATTTAAATTCCCCTTCACCGTAGGATGCTTTGTTCCAAGTTTGGTTAAAATTGACCCAGTGGTTCTTGAGAAGTTGAAAATGTGAAAAGTTTACAGACGGATGGATGGACAATGGACAACGGGTGAACAGAAAAGCTCACCTCTTTCAGCTCAAGTGAGCTAAAAAACAAGAGGCCCACGGGCCTCATCGCTCACCTGAACACATGGCTAGGAAAAAGCACAAATCAATTCAGTATTGAAAAGTTTACATTGGGGGGGGGGGTTGAATTTTTAACTACCTGAGGATGCTTTCATATCAATATAACAAATGGCTTTGTTGTTCTTGAGTAGAAGATTTTTAAAGATTTTTTCCTATATATTCCTTTGTAAAAATTTGATACCCCATTGTGGCTCCTCCCTACCCCCAGGGGTAATCAGTGGAACAAAATTTAATTTACACTACCCGATGATGCTTCCATATCAATATGACTAAACATGGCTTTGCTTTTCTTGAGACAAAGATTTTTTCCTTTATATTCCTATGTTAAACTTAGATCCCCCATTATGATCCCGACTACCTCTGGGGGTCATGATTTGAACAAACTTGAATCTACAATACATGAGAATGCTTCCATTTCAATATGACTAAACATAGCTTTGCTGTTCTTGAGAAGAAGATTTTTAAAGTTTTTTTCCTATATTTCTATGTAAAACTTTGATCCCCCCTTGTGGCCCCACCCTACCCCCAGGGGTCATGATTTGAACAAATTTGAATCTACACTATCTGAGGATGCTTACATATCAATATAACAAATCATGGCTTTGCTGTTTTTGAGAAGATTTTTTTCCCTATATATTCCTCTGTAAAACTTTGATCCCCAATTGTGGCCCCACCCTAACCCCAGGGGTCATGATTTGAAGAAACTTGAATCTACAATACCTGAGGATGTTTCCATATTAATATGACAAATCATGGCTTTGCTGTTCTTGAGAAGAAGATTTTTAAAGATATTTTCCTATATATTTCTATGTAAAACTTTGATCCCCCATTGTGATCCCTACCAACCCCAGGGGGTCATGTTTTGAACAAACTTGAATCTACAATACCTGAGGATGCTTCCATATCAGTATAACAAATCATGGCTTTGCTGCTCTTGAGAAGAAGATTTTTAAAGTTTTTTCCTATATATTCCTATAGAAAACTTTGATCCCCCATTGTGGCCCCACCCCACCCCCGGGGGTCATGATTTGTACAAACTTGAATCTACACTATATAACAAAGGTTTCCTATAAGTTTCAACTTTTTTGGGCCATTGGTTTTCGAGAAGAAGATTTTTAAAATATGCTACCAAATTTTCACTATATCTGAATTATCTCCCCTTGAATGAGGGCGTGGCCCTTCATTTGAACTAACTTGAATCCCCTTCACCCAAGGATGCTTTGTGGCAAGTTTGGTTAAAATTGGCCCAGTGGTTCTGGAGAAGAAGTTGGAAATGTGAAAAGTTTACAGACGGACGGACAGACAGACGGACTACAGACAAAATGTGATTAGAAAAGCTCACTTGAGCTTTCAGCTCAGGTGAGCTAAAAAATACTCATATGAAAACCATCTTTCTAGGAAACAGACATTTCAAATGATGTCAAAATATATGCTATACAGGACTTTAGAGACGAAATGAGGATGCTGACTTAAAAACATTGCGGCTTTTTCAAACACATAAAAAAATGACGTTAAAATGAAAACTGCTGCTGAATTTCAAACTATAAAAATGCCTGTCTTAAAAAATAATTGATTCAGCAGTATTTGAAGTAAGAGAGATTCTTTTAAAAGGACTGAGGTCTTTGTTAAGATTTTCTGACACTGACTACTGTACAATTGAATTTTAATACTGATTTATTCTTAAACAATAAAATGTTGAAAAGTTCTCTTGATTGCTCCGCCCTCACTAACGGTCACACCGTCTAACATATTAATTTACTAAACTTACTCTCGTCTCCTCTCCTTGGTTGATTCCCATCAACAATAACCGTAGAACGACTGCGGAGTTCATGTCACGTGATGTAAACAGTGACTAATTGAGAACTCCGCATGGTCGTACCTTGAGATTCCGGAATCATTACACATGGTTTGTAAGATAGTTAGTGAAATGGTACCAGTGATATTCCTAAAAAATATTATATTTAAACCCACTAATTGAAAGACTGTGTCAAACACAAAAATTGTGAGGTTTCAAAAGATCCTATTCACAAATTAATCCTTTACAGGCAGTATAGACAGCCAAATGTAAAGGACAAATACTGGAAATTAATGCATGGAGGTACTTACACTACAAATGAAATATTCTCCATAAATCAACATCTTTGTAAATATTTTATTCAGCATCAACAATACATTATCTAGGTGGAAGTAACCCTGACGCATATGATTTTTTGCAACAAAGGATAACTGCACTTAACGCTGGGTTTTGGGTCTTTTTCCATCGCTTCTGTTGCCTTTATATCTTAACCTTATTTCAATTTTGTATATTTACCAAAGAATTCTGTCAATTTGGCACCAAATTTTTAAATGTTAAAATGATTTTAGACTGTCAATACAATAAAATAATTCCATGTTTTCGACCTTACTATTTCCAAATACATGTATAGAGAATTAACACTTATACCTGCCCTTGATTAAACATTAGGTATGCATGAGAGGTGGAGCTTACATTATAAGAATGGTTCTAAAATTAGACTAGATAAATAACAATGACATGTATAAAATACGAGCTAGATTACTCTTTTCCATCTCCCCCTTTATTCTGTATGACACAAGTACATTACTTACAATGGTTTCAAAACGAAATTAACAATATGACCACGTCCATGTAAGTAAAGAATATTTTGAATCGATGCCTGACAATTCAACGTGTTCGAACACATTGTTCTAGTTAGCACAAAACATGCTACCTTACAAGTAACGTGACGGAATTTAGTATTCACAGAGTTACCTGACGTAAGAAATCAAGTAGTGAATTATAATATTCAACATGCCACAGCCCTTGGTTACGACAGAGAGAGCAAATGTAGGAAGCAATTTTTTCTCTTTTAAACATGAGCGCATGTGTGTCTATTAATCTCCTTTAGACAAAACATTATAAATGCATATAAACAACTACTGTTAAACGGAGAACAATAGACAAAAATGCGCTGTTTATGTATAAAGTCAGTGGAAAAGTTGGCGTCCTCATTATCGTACGGAGATTCAAGAAATTGTGATGACCACCGCCTTTGAAAACAGCCTCGTACTTCGTAAATACATACTTTTATTTAATGTGATTACGTAAAGTTGTAGATTAGATGTTGACGATTCCTGCAATTAAAAGAAAAATGCGTTTTGAAAATCGAAAATGCGTTGTGAAATCTGGGGTTTTGAAAACCTAGACATTATTTATTGAACGTGTTCATTTAAAATTTTTGAAACATATACTCTACTTGAAAAGTAGTACTCCAAATTTTATGGTTTATGGTGAAAGGGGACGCTTTCCATTATCTGTTCTGGTTTATTCCAGGATTGTTTCTTACTGGTGTAAATTAATTAACAGCCCCGGAAACAAAACTTCATGTATTTTATATAAAAATTTAATCTCTAATTCACAATCTGAATTTGGTAAGAATCCATGGAATGATTGTGTGCATCGTATTTTCGATTCTTGCGGACTATCTAATATTTGGAATGGACAGTTTTGTATAAGTCTTAATCAAGATTGGGTTACCACTGTTGTAAAGCAACGATTACAGGATCAATTTATACAAAAAAATGGCATGCTGACATTAATAGTTCATCCAAGGATGTTGTGTATAAACTTTTTAAAATAAATCTTGAATGTGAGAAGTATTTATGTATTTTGCCATGAGAGTTTAGAAAAATACTTGTAAAATTCTAATCACCGTCTACCAGTTGAGCTGGGAAGATGGGCAGGTATACCATTAAATGAAAGATTATGTACACTTTGTAAAACCAAACACGTTGCTGATGAATTCCATTTTATACTTGAATGCACTGCATTGTCAAACATTAGGAAAAAGTATATTAATGAACACTACTTGACCAAATATACTTAAATGTTCTCAATTGTTGACAAAACAAGATGCTAAGACACTGAAAAAACTCTGTACATTTATATTAAAAATATATGATTTAGTCTGTCCTTCATGATTTTTCCCCTCATTTATACCATTATTATATCTATTATATGTACATGTATTTATCTTTTTTCTTCTTTTTTTTGGTCCTCGTTCACTTTCATTTCCTGAATACGTATATCATATACTTGTACATCTGACCTGAATTTTTATATGCTGTAAATATTTTTCATTGTCCTCATGTACCATATATTTACATGGTTTTGAGTGAATAATTGAACTACAGAACTACAGAAAGTTTATTTTGTCGCAATTTTCGCATGTCCCTAAGTGCAGTCATCCTTTGCTTAATTTACGACACACATTATTATAAACATTTACAGTTTTCTGATGAGTATACATTTATGGGGAATATTCTGCAAATTAAATGAATACTATTATTTGACTGTTTGTGTGCAGCAGAGAGTTATGAATGAAATTTTATATTAAATTATGCATAGCAGAAGTGACTGCAGCTTCAGAAGGTGTTGTGGCTTGTTGATTCCCATATTGACCAATAAATGAGCCATCTTCATTAAATTTAGAGGGATCAACATCTCCATATTCCTCCAAGCTGTCTTTATCACTTCCCATGGCTCTTTTCTCCATGTCATCAAATGAGTTTTCTGCCAATGGCTGCTTTTCTGAGCTGAAATAAAATGTATATCTCACAAATTTTAATTTATGCCATTGTACATACAGAGACACACACACAAAGTGAGAGAGAGAATCAAATTCCCATGCAAGACTTTAATCAGCTATTGTAGCTCCATCCCAACCCTAGGAGTCATGAATAAAACAGACTTGAATCTACACAGCCTATAAATGCTTTGTGACAATGCAATTTGAAAAAAAAAATGACGCACTTTGAATTTTTTTTTTTCAAAGTGTGTGTTAAATTTGATACAAAATCAACGCACTTTGAAATTTTTTTTCAAAGTGCATAAAGAGTGTAAATCAACATTTTTTACCATGGAGATACTTAATGCACTTTAAAAAAATATGTGTAAAATAAAAAAAATTCTGGACTTAGATTTTAGCAACAGACAGCATTATTTTGTTATATTTTTTCCCGAAAAATTGATGAATTGATCTACCCTTATCGAGAATCAGGAGACAAGTAGAAGGTCTGTGATGATACATAGTGTCATTTTGTACAAATTGTCGTCGGTGACAATATATACCTACCCTCACTGCACACATTTTCGTCCAACGGTACATATTGGCGGCTGAAAAGTTACACATGTACAATTTGTCGCTAGCGACGTTATGTTCCTTACCTTCACTGCACATATTGTCGCTTCAAGACATTGCTGCTTAAAAATTTTGTTGTTGTTTTTTTTTGGTAGTCATGTGAATGTAATTGGTGTGTAAATCACTCTGACATGTCTCGTATGCTATTACATGCAGCATGATTGTGACGGTACATTTTGTCGTCCTGTTCATTTTGTCGCTGGTGACAATGTGTACCTATCCTCACTGCACAAATTGTCGTCCATCAGTACATGTTGCACGACAATGCATGGCATTGCTTCCATATAAATATGAGTAATCATTTCTTTGCTGTTCTTGAGAAGAAATTTTTTTAAAAGAATTTTCCTATACATTCCTATGTAAAACTTTGATCGCCCACTGTGTCCCCACCCTAGGTCCGGAGGTCATGATTTGAAGATACTTGAATCCCACTACCTGAGGATGCTTCCATATAAACATTGCTCTCATTGCTACTGTTCTCAGTGGTGGATGCGGGGGGGGGGGGGGGGGTCAGCATTTTGTTGACAAGCAAAATAAATAAAATAAAATAAATTAAAAAACATAAATAAATCAAAGTACTCAAAGTACTGCTACAAGTTGATGGTCATGTTAAAATGAGTTGAGGTCTCTAATCCAAATTTGGGTTATGTGAGATACAACCTCACAAGATATGATTAATATTGTGATGCCATGTGCAATGATGAAAACTATAATATTAAAATACATGTATCTCTTTTTTTTGTTTTATTTGAGAAAACACAACATTTCATCATTTCATTTGCACCTTTTCCACAATGTATTTTTAACACGTATGTTTGTTTTTCTTTTAAATATCTACTTGAATGCATAATAATTAATCACATATCAAACATTTGAGCATAGAAAACGAATAATACTACTAAGTTTTGGGATTTTTTGTAAAATGACAATTTAGCTTTCAAAATAATTTGTTTATTTACAAAATTTACAAAAAATAAATAAATAAACAAATAAATAAATAATAATAATAATAAATAAAAAAATAAAGAGTACCATCATTGAAATGGTTACACAGCACAGAATATCATCATTAAAACTACTGGGAACAGGTTTTGGTATCTTTTAAAAGAAATATTGTATATCAAAATGACTAGATATTTCAAATGGGGAAAAATGGCACATCTGTTTTAAAATCATATTACAGAAATAAAGCAACTTCTAAATAAACAAAAAAACCCAAAACAAAACAAAACAAAAAGAAAAAAAAAGAAAAAAAAACCCAAACAAACAAACAAACAAAAAAAAAAAAACAAAAAAAAAAAACAAAAAAAACAACAACAACAACAACAAAAGAGCTTTTTACAAACATATCTCAAACTAAAAGGTCCAACCTACAACAGTATTACAAGTAGTGAATTATTAAACATCGCAAATTGAATTACCGGTATTTCATTAATATACACATTGAATATTTTCACTGCTTTCTAAAATTGACAAACTCTCTATACAAGTACCAATAATTTGACATTTTCAATGCACATCAGTATGTTCCTATTCTCGTGACGGCACTCTTAAATTTCATCTCCTTTATTTTCATTTATTTGCATATTACATAATTCAATTTTGTTGATTTATCCACTATTGAAATTCAACTCCTTGATTTTCGAAATTAACAAGCACATTTGATATTTCAATTCTATTGACTCTTGAAATTCAATTCATTGTCTTTCATAATCATTAACATGCACAATAAATATACCAATTTTCTTGATTTAGACACACCTGAAATTCAATTTCTTGACTTTTAATTGAAATGAGGATTTTATGTTATTTCGTTTGGATTGACTCTTGAAATTCATCTCCTCGACTTTAAGGTGAAATATCCCTCTGCTCTAAATTTCATCATTTTTTTTAAATTCCCACCACTGATTTTCATTAACAACAGCAAATGGAAAATAGTTTGAAGAAAGAAGCGTTTCTTACTTTTTCAGAAATGAATATTATGTCATATTATGTCTAATCATGATACGAAGAAAATTTGAGACAGTGAATAGATACATCTGTATTTTTTTTTTTTTTAATCTCAACAATAAAATTAAAAGTATGAGGTAAATATAGAAATAATATTAACTGTCATACATATTTAATTAATATTAGAAAACATAATGAAACATTGCTTTTTAAACCAGAATATCACATTGTTTTCTCTGTTTGTGAAGAAAAAATGCGTTTAATATTTCAATTTTGTCGGCTTTTCGATTAATTTGATTTCTCAACTCTTCACATTTATAAATATGTTTTTCATATTTTATTTATCAATAACATCTAACTTATTATTATTTTTTTGGTTTTTATTTACTCTCTTCAGTACTATTAATTCACCTTTTCATATGGTCAGCATCTGATAGCTAGACAGCTGGAAATAGTAAAGGAAAACACTTTCCAGTGTAGTGGAAACAATCAATGAGATAAGAATCATGTTAAGGTATTCAATGTATAACAACAATATTTTGTGCCTCATAAATGAATAGTCTGAAATGATTAATCATGGTAGCATTTTGAAGGTGTTATGAAATGAAAATACTCCACCAAAGGAATTTACAAAATTTTAATTACTGTCCAATAAATTGCACCTTGAATTTTACATTGAAGTCTATGGGCAGTGCATGTTTTATTAAGATATTGTAAAAAGTAATTTGAATTTCATACTAATCTCTTGGTGAAAATATGCATTATATCTCTCTTTATTAAAATATTAAAATAAAATGAATCATTTATCACAGATATTTTGACAAAATTAATTTTTTTTTCTTTTCATCTGGGACAGATAACTCTTCAAAAACTTTTAAAGATGCAAAATGATCAGTTTCTTATTTGTTACCATTCATTTGTATTTGGTTCATTTCACTTTAAAAATTGAAGAATTGAAGCAATTTCTCGGATTGTTGAAGCAGTAGATGCAATTTGATGAGAGATTTTTAATATTGCAAGTGTGAAGTGCCCTTATGGTTGCACTGTCCGTAAGTTGAGACCTCGAAAGACTGACCACAGAAAGGATATGGTTGCAGGGAATTTATTTCACAGAGTTTCAGACGAAAATACAAGTTGATGTGACCGACCTAGAAAAATTCAAGATGGCACCCGATTTGTACCTTGTGTATTATTAGGTAAGGGGTATAATTTTTTTATTAAAAGAAAAATAAGGTGCCTGTGGGGGCTTGGCCCTTTAACAATTTAAACTCCCCTTCACTCAAGGATGCTTTGTACGAAGTTTGGTTAAAATTGGCCCAGTGGTTTTTGAGAAGTTGAAAATGTGAAAAGTTTACAGATGAACAGATGGACGACAGACAATGGGTGATCAGAAAAGCTCACTTGAGCTTTCAGCTCAGGCGAGCTAAAAAAATCATTTGTGTGTGAATGTGTGTTACTATATATGTAAAGTTAATTATTTGAATCATGGGAGGCTCCGGTGCTAGATCCTCCTATGGTTCTTGAGAAGATTTTTTAAGATTTTCTGTATATAATCCTAGGTAAATCTTTGATCACCCATTGTGGCTCCACCCTACCTCTGGGAGTCATGATTTGAACAAAATTTATTTTGTTTTTAGCTTACCTGAGCTGAAAGCTCAAGTGAGCTTTTCTAATCACATTCTGTCTGTAGTCCGTCTGTCCGCTGGTCTGTAAACTTCTCACATTTTCGACTTATTCTCCAGAGCCACTGGGCCAATTTCAATCAAACTTGTCACAAAATATCCTTGGGTGAATGGGATTCAAGTTTGTTCCAATGAAGAGCCACGTCCTCTTTCAAGGGGAGATAATTCAGAATTAGTGAAAATTTGGTGGCATATTTTAAAAATCTTCTGAAGAAGAACCACTGAAATGAAGCTTTTCTTGAGAAGATTTTTGAAAAGATGTCACTAAACTTTCACCAATTCTTAACTACTTCCCTTAAAAGAGGACATGACCCTTCAATTGAACAAACTTGAATCCCTGTATCCATGGATGCTTTCTAACGAGTTTGGTTGAAATTGGCCCAGTAGGTCTTAAGAAGAAGCTCAAAATGTGAAAAGTTTATAGAAAGACAGACAGACAGATGGGCAATGGACCAAATGTGATCAGAAAAGCTCACTTGAGCTTTCAGCTCAGGTGAGCTAAAATTCAAAACTGCTCAGTTTTAGTTGAAAATAAATCAAATTACATTTGGACCCTTGGAGTCTCCATATCTATTAAAAAGAGGCACATGGGCCACAACGCTCATCTGAGTCACTTTGGCCCTGCTGTTCTTAATAAGATTTTTCTCTTGTAATACTTTGATTTCCTATTGTGACCCCACCCAACTCCCAGGGGACATAATTTGATCAATGAATAATCAAAATTACCTCACAAAGTTTGCATGTTCCATTTTTTCTGGTCCAGTGGTTACTGAGAAGAAGATTTTTAAAGATTTTTTCAATATATTCCATAGAAAACTGAGTGCTTAAATAATGGTCTTAGAATAAGTATGAAAAACGTCAGTGAGCATTCAACTAAATGATAGATTTACTTGCTTACAGGGTCATTGTATCGATCATAGAACTTGTGAGTTAATGACTTTATAATCAAGACTTTTAATATTCTTGTTTCATCAACATATTTGTTAATAGCTTGCCTCATTTCAGAAATTGTTCCCAAGTAGAGCATGCTCTTGAGTATCAAAATCAACTGGAAGACATAAACCCCATATGCATGCAGGTGATAAGGGTATATTGTTACACAAGTAAGGGAAGTTGACGATAGAAAATTGTCACATTTATCATAAAGTTTGTTGTTAGGTTACCATTGACATATTTTTCTAGTAAAATATCCAAATACATGTATATGAGAGATGTGTCAGACTCTGTGGTATCTTTAATTTCAAGTTCACTGGGATATATCAAGTTGACATAGGATTGGAGGTAAGTGATGTTAATTGATAATATGTTGTTGATATATCTAAATGTCAAGTTAAAGCCACTACAAGTGTTTTCTTCTTCTCATGTTAATTTTTTTTAAAGAAATTCTGTTTCATAAAATAGGTCTGCTAATAATGGAGCATAATTGGTACCCATGGAAATTCCAACAGATAGTTCGAAGACCTGATCTCCAAAAACTACATTGATATTGTCATTCAGAAACTCAAGCATCTTTTTATTATCAACTTCAGAGTACTTGTGTGTACAATCAGAATGTTTTTTAACAAAAAAATTTTGCAAATGACCAATGACAAAATTAACTAAGTAAATTTAAGAGTTCCATTTTTATCATTTTTAGTACACTATTTTTCTAATGACTTATTGTCCTTTTATTTCTTTTTAAAGCCTAAGAAAAATGGTGATTTTTTTTTACTTCGCAAAAATCTCTCTTTTGTTCTTTCTCTCTCTCTCTCAAACATTTTTAATAAATACACCATCTTAGCCAGAAGAATTCCAATAAGTTGCTCATAATCATTAATCATAAGTGCTACGATTGTGACATGTTTTGTGAAACACTCATTTATCAAGGGGAATGATTGTGTAAAGTGTTGAAAAGTATTACATTTTGATAAAATTGATTTTGGTTAATTATGTGATTTCAAAATTTTCTTAAAGTTCCTTGGAGTTTTTTTTTTGATCTACACAACTTCTCAAACATGCTGTTGTACAGTACTCCTGAAGTTTCTCCTTTACTGCTGTTAACTTTTACGGAAAAGTAAGGAAAGAGGCTTGGTAGAGCATTTACTGGAACTCATTAAGTATCTTTGTAAGGATTTTTATGAAGTTTAGGAATCCAGTATACGTATAGTAATTCAAATTAATTTTGATTGTTGGGAATTTTAAAAGTATTATAAACTGATACACAATTTTGAAGAATCTCCTCCTTAGAAGGGGAACTTTGGGTATAATAATATGACTTATCATGTCTTAGCTTACTTTTGGCTGGGGTTGCACTGCTAGGAGGCGCATCCCCCGGGTGGCGGAAAGTGGATCCCTCACCTATTGAGGGGTGCACAGGATAGATTGAAGAAGGTGCTGTGGGCCAACGCAGCATAAGGGAAGGACATCCTGACAAAATCACTGGTACTCCAAGCTTGAGGGTTGGGCAGGAGGCCAACTACCTCCTCCCGGAAAAAATGAAAGTTACAGAAAAAATGGACATTAAAGAGCAAAGAAGACCGGGTGAAGCAGGGACTGCCAACAGTGGCAGTAAGACGACAAGGGGTGAAAGCCTTAGAGAAGCCCAGCGTCCAAGTAGATCCCTCGTGACACCCAAACAAATACTCACCATTGGACACTGGATTATGTGAACTATGTACAAAGGAAGAGCTTTAGCACAGATTGCGAGAAATGGAAGGATACCAGCTGGACATTCTTAAAATCGGTGAATGCAGATAGACAGGAGCTGGGAGGATGAGACTGGCCTCGGACCAGACCATCATACACAGTGGGGATGAAGAATTGCATGATGGAGGAGTTGCCATAATGATCAGCCAGCAGGCAGTGAAATCACTCATGGAATGGACACCCATCAGCATGAGAATCATAATAGTACGATTCTATACAAAATGCACAAGAGTGTCGGTGATCCAAGCTTATGCACCACATACTGAAAAGGAATAGGAAGAAAAGGACCAACTCTATCAGGAGCTACAGGAGACTTTGGATGGATACAAGAACGACATCATAATTATCATGAGGGATCTCAACACCAAGGTAGGGAGTGATAATAACAGGTACGAAAGAACTATGGGTATCCATGGACTGGATATACAAAATGAGAATGAAGAAAGACTGTGTGAATTTTGTCAGACCAAGACTTGTAATCACAGGAACACTGTTCCCCCATAAAGATATCGACAAAGCAACATGGGTGTCTATTAATGGAATAGCAAAAAACTAGACTGACCACCTTCTCAT
Organism: Saccostrea echinata; assembly: GCF_033153115.1. NCBI lineage: Eukaryota > Metazoa > Mollusca > Bivalvia > Ostreida > Ostreidae > Saccostrea > Saccostrea echinata. The sequence goes on from NW_026889778.1 coordinate 31,284,454, forward strand.
TAGTGGGCAGTGAAGATCTGTTCTTGACACCAAAGTCCAGAGGGGAGCAGATGCCAACAGACCACTACCGAGTGAGGACCGACACACAAGAACAAGAACAAGTTGAAACCTCAAAATCAAAGAAAAAAAAACCAAGTTCAATGACTGCGTGAGAAAGAAATTAAAAGAACACAAGGAAGAGACTGAAGATATTGAGAAAATGTGTGAGCAGCAGAGAATGGCCTATGTGAATTCAGCAGAGGAAATACTTGGCTTCAGGAAAGGCAGAAGCAAGCCTTGGATCAGCAAAAAGACCTGGAAGGTGATAGACGAAAGAAAAGACATCAAGACAAAGATAGACTGTACAAAATCAGAAAGAGTCAAGACTAGACTGAAGGAAACTTACAGGGAGAAAGACAGTCAAGAAAAGTGTGAAAGAGGACAAGAGGAGGTGAATGGGAGAGAAAGCTGAGTGAGCACAGAAAATGGCTGAGAAAGGGAGACAGAAGGAATTGTACAGCATCGTAAAGCAGGTGACAAGAAAAAGTTATAGACAAACAGCAGCAGTGAAAAGCAAGGATGGGGAGATGTTTAAGAATAAAGAGGCTTACCAGATGGAGGGAACACTTTGAGGAAGTGCTCGATAGGGACAGTCCAGAGTCACCACCACAAGATGAGCATGAAGAGGGTGAGGAGCTAGACATTTCAGTTGAGCCACCCATTACACAGGAAATAAGGGCTGCACTGAAGATGCTTCAGGAATGGGAAGGCCCCTGGAGTAGATCAAATAACAGCAGAAATGCTAAAGGCAGACCTTGATCAGCCCAGTCAGGAACTAAAGGAGGAGAAGGTGCCAATAGAATGGACCAAGGGATTGATCTGCAAAATTCCCAAGAAAGGCAACTTACAGGACTACAGCAACTGAAGGGGGTGACATTGCTGCCCCTAGCCAGCAAAGCACTAAGCAGAATTCTCATCAACAGAATACAGGCCAGAGTTGAACACACCCTTAGGAAAGAACAAGTAGGGTTCCAGAAAAGGAGAGGGACTGTCAATCAGATCTTCATCCTCAGGAACATCCTTGAGCAAGTCAATGAGTGAGATGCTACCCTGTACATCCATTTTGTGCATTTTGAGAAAGCGTTCGATTCGATGCACAGAGACAGACTTTGGGTCATCATGAAGAAATATGGAATACTCAAAAAAACTGATCAAGATGGTCAAAGCCCTGTATGATGATTTTCAGTGTTCTGTAATTGACGACAATGAGACCACAGCCCCTTTCCCTGTTATGACCAGTGTCAAACAAGGATGCTGTATGTCATGTTTCTTGTTCCTCCTGGTGATAGACTGGGAGATGCAACAGACAGTCAGAGAAGAGAGAACGGGAATTCGATGGGACTTCACCACTATGCTTGAAGACCTTGACTTTGCGGACGACATTGCTCTTCTGTCATCAACAATGAACCATCTTCAGTTCAAGACAACAAAACTGAAAACAGCTCAGCAAAAGTTGGGATGAAGCTGAATGCCAAGAAGTGCAAAGTGATGAAGATAAAAAGCAAAAGAGTGAATCAAGCCTGATAGTCGGAAACAGTGAAGCCGAAGAGGTGGACAGCTTAACTTACCTTGGCGCCAATGTCACCAAGGACAGTGGAGGTACTGCTGACACCAGGAAGAGGATAGCATTGGCTGGCTCATCTTTCAGGAGGACAGCCAACATCTGGAAGGCCACAGACATCAGTCAAAAGATCAAAGTCTTCCTCTTCAAGAGCCTGGTCCTCTCCATATTGTTATATGGATGTGAGGCTTGGAAGCTTACCAAGACAGAGGAAAAGAGGATCAACATCTTTCAGACCAAGTGCCTCAGAAGGATTCTCAAGGTCAGATGGCTTCAGCATATCCTAAACAAGACATTTCTGGAGATGGCAGGAGCAGAAAACATTAGTGTTGAGGTGAGAAGGAAGAGATGGAATTGGATTGGCCATGTGCTAAGGAAGGACTCAACAGATGACTGTGTTGTGGCCCTTGGGTGGACACCTGAGGGGAGAAGGAAGTGAGGCCGCCCCAAGACAACATGGCGGCGGATGGTGGAGGTGGAGCAAAATGATGCAGGCTGGAAGTCATGGAACATGGCATGCTGTGCAGCCTCGGACCGGCCCCAGTGGAAGAGGGATGTTTAGGCCTGGCACAGAGAGAATTAAGGATCAAGGATAAGGATGTATTAGCTATTCTTTGGAAGAGGATTTTTAAAAGATTTTTTCACATACATTCAAACTTGAATCTATACTATGCTAGGAAACTTTCACCATTTTTATCTTATTATCAGCCGCAGGAGCGGCCAATCTATTTGAGGTTGTTTTAGAAAGTGCACATGGGGAAATGAGATGTTACTTTTTCATTGGAATAATAATATTAATTGAAAACACATAAAAGTAATAAATAAAAGTTTTAAAAATTTGCTTAATACTTTAGAAGTTTAAATGGTTGCTATTACTTTTCAATTTGTTTTTCATTTCTCATCAGATATTTATTAATGCATGATTTTATTAAATGTTGTTACATGATCTGCTCCTCAACATAGGCGTGCGTAAGATATAAAAATGAACACATTGAGTTTCCGGATATTAATTACAGTGCCTAAAATAATTGAAAAATAGGAATTAATTTAAGAAGTGAATTTTATTTCGGATACACTAGTTGCAAATAACACAATGATATTTTTTTCTGCACTTTACATTTATTGTGAAACCTATCTATCACTGATCTGCATTATCACGTGACAAAGATCCAGGGTATCAGCACATGAAGTTCGTATGTACTGGCTGAATGAGAAAAACTTGATATGCATTTCCGCTTAACATTTATGATAAGGCTGCCTATTTTCCGCTTAGGGAAAACATAACACTTTGAAAATTTTCAAGAGCATTTAGGTAACACTAAGAATAAAACCGAGAAAAATGCACTTAGTATCTTTACATAATCACATGTTTGTTAATGGATCGAATTCAGCACACTGTGCAGGTGTAAATGTAGGGCGCAGCCATATTGCGTATAAAGTTGCTCCAGTTCAATGGAGGTTTACATGATACAGCAGAGGTTAGATGAGGTACGAATCGGCCGAGGTGTGCCGAGGGCATTCAGACATTTATAATCAATAATTTTAGATATTTGTTGCCTTTGTCTTTAAATCAAAGTATTTGATGATAAAACATTCCAATTATTTATCTCAGTCCAATTTTCATATCCATGATTATTTTATTTTGATTAATATTTAACAATTGATCACTGAAAATTTAAATATAAAAATGACAAAAAAGTAAGGCAAGCATACAGTTTTGCAATAAAAAATGAATCATATACTTCTTCTACTTTGAATTAGACTCTTGTGGAAATACTATAAATTGCTAAATATATTCTTGCGGCCGCTTTGCATCAATTTTACTTGTCTAGCTAGTACAGTGGTTATGGAGAAAATGAATTTAAATGATTTTTCACTATTTCTTTATTTTCTCCACTTGGAATAGGTTGTGATCATTCTTCTGTACAATCCTAAATTCCCTCTACCTAAGAATGCTTTTTGGTGAGTTTAGTTGAAATTGGCCCATTTGCTCTGCAGAAGATGAAAATGTGAAAAGTTTACAACAATGACAATGATGACTATGACAACAGACAATCAACAAATTTGATCAGAAAAACTTGAGTCTTCAGCTTAAATGAGCTAATAGGTTGACCTAATAGGTAACTTTTGTTTACTATTATTGAATGAATAAAGAATGTTTCAAATATTTTATTTCAATGTATTTCTTATTTATTTGAAAAAATAGCTGATTGGTGCTAAATTTTGTAATGCACATCTAAAATTTATGGTTAAAAAAGAATGGAAATTCCTTCCACATTCAATCTAATTAACATGTTGAATTCACTTTGTTGGCAGAGTATAAAAACATAACTCAAATTAACAACAAATAATGTTTAAATCACCATGTTTTGTGATGTCTACTTGACTCAGATTCCATCAAAGTCCCAGCTTGCAAGCCTTCCAAGAAAAAGAAACATTATATATATCGGAAATTGTACATAATAATAAAAATTATTGTTGTACATCTTAATTATAGTAAACAACAAAACCTTCAATTTTTATAAACCTAAAATTTTTTTTTTTTTTTTTTTTTTTTTTTTTTTTTTTTTCAAATTATTTCAAGCAGAATCAACATAAAGATTGCTAATCACCAGAGGGGTTACACCTTTTATCATTTACATCTCACCAAGATTCAGGCCATGAGATTTAGCCACTTGTCATGGAAATCCAAGGCATCAACTTTTCAAAACCAGAAAAGGAGTAGCATTTTGAAAAGATTTTTCCTATATATTCCTATGTAAAACTTTGATCACCCATTGTGGCCCCACCCTACCCCTGGGGGTCCTGATGTGAACAAATTTGAATCTACACTATGTAAAACTTTGATTGTCCATTATGGCCATACCCTACCAGGGGGTTGGCTCATGATTTGAACAAGCTTGAATTTACACTACCCATAAATGCTTTCATATAAATATGACTGATCACGGTTTTGTTTATCATGAGAAGGATTTTTATAGATTTTTTTTCCTGTATATAACCATTTAAACCCTTGATCACCTATAGGAGCCCCATCCTACCCCTGGGGAACATGATTTGAACAAACATGAATCTACACTACATCATAAAGCTTATACAAAAGCTTTTATTATTTTTCTTAATTATGTCTCCAAGGAAGAGCGAGTGGCCCTTTATTTGTAAAAACTTGAATACCCTTCACCAATGGATACACTGTGCCTTTGGTTGAAATTGGCCCAGGGGTTCAGGAAAAGAAAATAAAATTGTATAAAGTTGATGACAACAATAATGACGAACAATGACAGACAATGGACAAATTTTGATCAGAAAAGCTCACTAGAGCTTTCGGTTCAGATGAGCTAAAAGTAGGAAGCAACTGTTCTTTTGCCAAGCATTCAGCACTTTGAAGTGAAAGTTGGGGAATCTTTAGAATGAGACCTTAAAAACCAAGGCACCATGTCATGGCAGGAATTGGCACAATAAAGATCCCTTATTGCTCAATGGCCCGAAGTGCTGAGTTAAGGTCTAAATTCAAATCCCTTATCAGTTTATGGTGATGTATCTATGTGAATAAAAAAAATTCTCAAAAGGGATGTAAAACAACATACAATCAGTCAATCAATCATAATTACATAGTCATACCATACAAGTGCCTTACTTCTTTAAATAGAGAGGTTGCAATTTCATACGTGTATGTCTAGTAGGGGAATTCCCTAAATTCCTTGAGTATTATGTCATCAGTTTTAGTGATGAAAAGTTTCCTACGTGTTCCTACAACTTGTAGAGTGGCATCTACATGTGAGTGTAAACGTGTAACTTTTATAATAATCAAAGTACTGAAAGTACTGAATTGAACATTCTGTAAATTCAGTTAGAAGTGATATCACTGGGATTCGGGTCTAGTGATTGAATGTGTTTAACAAGATTTTAGTACAAATCAACTGTTGCATATTTTCAGAGTGTTACAATGCCAAACCTTAGAAATAATTTCAAAAGAATTAGAATAACAAAAGACCCATAGGCCACAACACTCATCTGAGAAACTTTAGCCCTGCTATTCTTTTTCAGATTTTCAAAAGATTTTCCCCCTATATATTCCTGTAAAAAAAAAAAAAAAAAAAAAACAAACAAACCCCATATCATGGTCAAAACCTTACTCTTAGGGGGTCTGTGTATGCACATAACATGGAGAAGCTATAAAATAATATTGATAAACAATGCCTAGCAGTAATCCTACTTAAGAATTTTTTCCCTGTACACATGCATTCAAATTTAAGTTGTAGCCAATTTTAACTCAGGATCTATAATTTGAAAAAAATATGAATCCACACAACTTAGAAATGTTTGCATACTAATGGTTTCTATTGTGGTTCTTGGGAAGATTTTAATTTCTTTTTCTAAAATAGTCCCATATAAAACTTTGATGCACTGTTGTGGTCCCACCCTTCTGGGGGCCAAGAATTGATAATTTAAAATCTGCATTATGTCAGAGAGCTTGAACCTGTTTCATATTCTCTAGTTCCGTTATTCTTATATTATAGAAGATTTTGAAAGATTTGTTCATACATTATCAAATGTAAAACTTTGATCCCCTATTGTGGCCTCACTCTAATGCAAGGGACAATGATTTGAAGAATTTAGAATCTACATTATGTCTGGAAGCTTTCACCCACATTTCAGATTTTCTGGTCCAGTGGTTCTTGATTTTTTTTTTTTACAGATTTGTTCCAAATACATTTTAATGTAAAACAGTGCCCCCCTACTGTTCCCCATCCTAACCCCACCAAATCACCTCTACTTGTAAATTAATATTTTTGATCCAAATAAACCCCGAAACACCTGCACCAGAATTCATACTTATTTCTCTTGTTACAAAAAATGATATCTGTAAACTATATTTATAATAAGGCTTCTTTCGAATAGTAATTATTGTAAAAAGTGTCTACTTTCGTTTTCGATCAACAGCGGTAAAATAGCAAAAGACAATTTTTTTTTTTAAATTACAAAGAGAGAGAGAGAGAGAGAGAGAGAGAGTGCAGTAGTGGTAACAGTTGGTGGATCAGTTACTTGTAATTTTTAATGAAAATGACAACAAGCACTGTTGCAACCACTATTGAAATAACGTTCACTACTGAAATAATTATTTCAATAGTGGTTGAGAGTGCATTTCAAAACCCAACACAGGTTGCAACTACTATTGAACTAACGTTCACTTTTGAAATAATTATTTCAATAGTGGTTAAAAGTGCATTTCAAAACCAAACACAGTTGCAACCACTAATTAAACAACAGGCCCATGGGCCACATCGCTCACCTGAGGACATTTGGTAGGCAAAAGTACAAATCAGTTCAGTATTAAAAAGATTACCGGGAAGGTGAGGGGGGTGAATCTTAAACTACCTGATGATGCTTCCATGTCAATATAACAAATGGCTTTGTTGTACTTGAGAAGATTTTTAAACAATTTTCCCATATATTCCTTTGTAAAAATTTGATCCCCCATTGTGGCTCCTCCCTACCCCCGGGGGTCATGATTTGAACAAACTTGAATCTACACTACCTGAGGATGCTTCCATATAAATATGACTCATCAGGGCTTTGCTGTTCTTGAGAAGAAGATTTTTAAAGATTTTTTCCTATATATTTCTATGTAAAACTTTGATCCTCTATTGTGGCCCCACCCTACCCCCGGGGGTCATGATTTGAACAAACTTGAATCTACACTACCTGAGGATGCTTCCATAGAAATATGACTCATCATAGCTTTGCTGTTCTTGAGAAAAAGATTTTTAAAGGTTTTTCCTATATATTTCTATGTAAAACTTTGATTTCCTATTGTGGCCCCGCCCTACCCCTCGGGGGTCATGATTTGAACAAAATTGAATCTACACTACCTGAGGATGCTTCCACATAAATATGACTCATCAGGGCTTTGCTGTTCTTGAGAAGAAGATTTTAAAAAAAATTTCCTATATATTTCTTTGTAAAACTTTGATCCTCCATTGTGGCCCCGCCCTACCCCCGGGGGTCATGATTTGAACAAACTTGAATCCACTCTACCTGAGGATGCTTCAATATAAATATGACTCATCAGGGCTTTGCTGTTCTTGAGAAGAAGATTTTTAAAGGTTTTTCCTATATATTTCTATGTAAAACTTTGATCCTCTATTGTGGCCCCACCCTACCCCCCGGGGGTCATGATTTGAACAAACTTGAATCTACACTACCTGAGGATGCTTCCATATAAATATGACTCATCAGGGCTTTGCTGTTCTTGAGAAGAAGATTTTTTAAAGATTTTTTCTATATATTTCTATATAAAAATTTGATCCTCCATTGTGGCCCTGCCCTACCCCTGGGGGTCATGATTTGAACAAACTTGAATCTGCACTACCTGAGGATGCTTCCACATAAATATGACTCATCAGGGCTTTGCTGTTCTTGAGAAGAAGATTTTTAAGGATTTTTTCTATATATTTCTATGTAAAACTTTGATCCTCTATTGTGGCCCTGCCTTACCCCCTGGGGTCATGATTTGAACAAACTTGAATCTACACTACCTGAGGATGCTTCCACATGAGTTTCATCTTTCCTGGCCCTGTGGTTCTTGAGAAGAAGATTTTTAAAAGATGCTATTAATTTTTCACCAATTCTTTATTATCTCCCCTTTAAAGAGGGCGTGGCCCTTTATTTGAACAAACTTGAATCCCCTTCACCCAAGGATACTTTGTGGCAAGTTTGGTTGAAATTGGCCCAGTAGTTCTGGAGAAGAAGATGAAAATGTGAAAAGTTTACGGCAACAACGCCAACACCAACGACAACAACAACGACGACAGACAACGGACAAATTTTGATCAGAAAAGCTCACTTGAGCCTTTGGCTCAGGTGAGCTAATAATATTCACTATTGAAACAATGATTTTAATAGAGGTTTGAATGCATTTCAAAACCTAAGTTGTTGCAACCATTATTGAAATAATGTTTACTATTGAAATAAAGATTTCAATAGTGATTGAAATAATGATTTCAATAGTGATTGAAACAATTATTTCAATGGTTGCTGACAATGATTTCAATATCAAAACCACATTGCAAGCCTCATTGAAATAATCCCACTATTGGAAAAAAAATTAAGGACAAATTCTTCAATTTGTTTTCCAACTTAATAAATTAATATTTTGAGTTTAAAATATGATATGTCATCTTATGTTTTAATTCTGAGTAGAAAAAACTATTAATACACGGATATCTGTGATTTAACGGATCTAGTAATTTTAAGTAATTTTGTTATATAAGGTTCATCTTTATTATTAATTGGGGAAGTAAAAGATTATAAATACAGAAATTAGAATATCAACACTAAAAGAAGAAAGAAGCTATCTATGTGATATATAAATGTACAAATTTTCTGATGAAAACATGGTTATTTTTAATCAAAAGGATATAGAATAGAAGTATATTCTTGCTTATATTCATGGGCTTGCCTACCCTACTAATATGGATAGTATATCCAACGTTTCTACTCGTCAATACATTAAAATCAACTATTCGTAGGAAAACTAAGTATAAGTGTTATAACATTAGAGGTTGTTATTTTAATAGTGGATACACACATAAAACCGCTATAGAAATAATATCCACTATTGAAATAATTATTTCAATAGTGATCGTTATTTCAATGGTGGATGCATTGTTGCAACCACTATTGAAATAACGACCACTATTGAAAAAATTATTTCAGTAGTAGATATTATTTCAATAACTGTAGTACTATTGAAATAGTTATCACTAATGAAATAAGTATTTCAATAGCAGACATTATTTCAATGGCGTTTTTATACGTGTGACCACTATTGAAAAAAACCCACTATTTTAATAATGCTTATTACTATCTTCCTGTAAGTTTTGTTTTAATATCTTAACAGATAGACGTTACTTTGATTATCAATATTTGTAGTGTAGGCAAGCCCATGAATACATACAAGAATTTAGTTGTATTCTTTATTCTTTTTTTAATAATAATTAACCATATTTTCATCCGAAAGTTTGTACACATAGATATCAGTATTCTTTGTTCTGTTTAATGTATATATTCTACAAATATCTGTATTTCTGATTCCTTCCTTTCCAAATTAATGGCAAAGATGAACCTTATATAACAAAATTACTTAAAACTTCCATATATTGATTGATTGTCTTTAGGTTTTCACCGAGTCGGCCAGATTCAACGGAAACTTCCATTAACATTTGCATACTTTGTTTGAATTTAAGGTACGTCACTTAAATCAAAGATGTCCGTGTATTAATGGTAATTTCTGGAAAAGTACGGAAAACATAAATTTACACATCATATTTTAAACTCAATAAATTAACTAATTATGTTGGAAAACGTAATGAACAATTCATCCTTGCATATTTTTTTCATTAGCGAGTTTATTTCAATAAGGCTTGCAATGTGGTTTTGATATTGAAATCACTGTCAGCAACTATTTAGATAATCATTTCAATCACTATTGAAATCATTATTAAAATCTCTATCAAAATCATTGTTTCAATAGTGAACATTATTTCAATAGTGGTTGGAACTTGTGTTGCAACCACTTCAATGACCACTATTGAACCACTATTGAAATAATGTTCACTATTGAAATAATTATTTCAATAGAGATTTTGAATGCATTTCAAAACCTACACCAGGTTGTAACCACTATTGAAATAATGTACACTATTGAAATAAATATTTTAATAGTGATTGAAATAATGATTTCAAAAGTGATTGAAATAATAATTTTAATAGTTTCTGACAATGATTTCAATACCAAAAGCACATTGCAGGCCTTATTGAAATAACCCATCTATTGAACAAGAGGCCCATGGGCCACAGCGCTCACCTTAGTAACCTTGGCCTTGCTGTTTTTCACCTGATCCCCCCCCCCCCCCCCGTAGTACTTATTGTGGCCTGGCCCTACCCCCAGGGGTCATGATTTGAACAATTAGAATCTACACTACCCCGGGATGCTACCACATAAGTTTCAGCTTTTCTGGCCCAGTGGTTCTTGAGAAGATTTTTAAAGACTTTTTCTGCATATTTCAACATAAAACTTGGATTCCCTATTGTGGCCCCGCCCTACCCCTGGGGGGCATGATTTGAACAATTTACAATCTACTCTACCCCAGGATGCTTCCACATAAGTTTCAGCTTTTCTGGCCCCAATGGTTCTTGAGAAGACGATTTTTAAAGATTTTTACTACATATTTCAATGTAAAACTTGGATTCCCTATTGTGGCCCTGCCCTACCCCCGGGGGTCATGATTTGAACAATTTAGAATCTACACTACCCCGGGATGCTTCCACTTAAGTTTCAGCTTTTCTGGCCCAGTGGTTCTTGAGAAGACGATTTTTAAAGATTTTTACTACATATTTCAATGTAAAACTTGGATTCCCTATTGTGGCCCCGCCCTACCCCTGGGGGTCATGATTTGAACAATTTACAATCTACACTACCCCAGGATGCTTCCATAAAAGTTTCAGCTTTTCTGGCCAAGTGGTTCTTGAGAAGAAGATTTTTTAATGACCCCACCCAATTTTTGTATTTTCTTGATTATCTCCCCTTTGAAGGGGACTTGGCCCTTTATTTTAACAATTTAAACTCCCCTTCACCCAAGGATGCTTTGTACCAAGTTTGGTTAAAATTGGCCCAGTGGTTCTTGAGAAGAAGTCGAAAATGTGAAAAGTTTCCAGACAGACGGACAGACGGACGGACGGACGGACGACGGACAACGGGTGATCAGAAAAGCTCACTTGAGCTTTCAGCTCAGGTGAGCTAAAAAGAGATATAAGGATGAATTGTTCATTAAGTTTTCCAACATAATATATTTCATATTAAAATTTATTGAATTTAAAATATGATGTGTGATTTTATGTTTTCCTTTCTTTTCAAGAAATTACCGTTAATACACAGACATCTTTGATTTAACTGACGTACCTGAAATTCACAAAAGTATGCAAATTTTATATGCAAGCTTCTGCTAAATCTTGCTGACTCGGCGAAAACCAACAGACATCAATCAATATATGCAACTTTTAAGTGATTTTGTTATATAAGATTCATCTTGCCATTGATTTGGAAAGGAAAGGATCAATATCTGCATTAAAAAGAAGAAAGAAGACTGATATCTATGTGTACAAACTTTCTGATGAAAATATGGTTATTTTTGATAAAAAGAATATAGATTAGAACTTAAGTCTCACTCATATTCATGGGCTTACATGTACCTACCCTACAAATATGACATGAATAGTAAATCCGTCTACTCATCAAGGCTTAAAAAAAAAAATGTCTACGGAAGTTAGTATAAACATTATTACAATAGTGGGTGTTATTTCAACAGCGGTCACACGTATAAAACCGCTATTGAAATAATGTCCGCTTTTGAAAGAATTGTTTCATTAGTGATCGTTATTTCAATAGTGGTTGCATTAATACTACCGCTATTAAAATAATATCTACTATTGAACTAATATTGTCTTTAGAATCCTTTTATCTACACGAATATTCGCATTTTCTTTATTTAAAAATCACAACATAGAAATGAATTCTACCAGTTTCATTTTCAATATTCAACAGTTTGACATAACATTGTTTAGATACAATTACACAATCAACATTACTATTGTGATGTCAAAGAGCGCTAATATTTAGTTATGCTTTAGCAAAGTTCATGTTGATGTCATTTCATAACGCAAGTAATTCAACATGGAAAATGTTTCTTTTTTGTGATTTATATTTCAAATATACAGTTATATACTTTACTTGGTCTATTCAATATCATTTTGATCATTGCAAACAAAATTATTTACCATTATAAAACATGTTTACATAGCCACCATCTTCTTTTTTGATGAAAGTAATAATTATGACAACTATATGTACTGTAAGCTTGAAGTTTTCCAATAAACACAAGGAATGTACATAATTACATTATTACATATAAAGCTGCATACTTTTAATTTGTGTTGTTTCTACTTAATAAGAAAGGTTTCCGTTTAAATACTTTTAAGTGTAATATCTATAACAGAAAAGAAAGCATACATTTATATATCAAAAATTAAACTCAATATTTTCACTTGTTCAGTTAATAAACATGAACAGTAAATCCTTAAATAAGAATCACACATTTTATTTTCAGTGAAGAGAGTGAAAAGGTATTTCATATCCGATATACAAGACCAAGTTGAAATAATAACATTGAGCTTAATTATACAATGCTTGCTTAAGTACAGAGTCTAAAATGTTCTCCAAATGATATAACAAAATTGCACTACAATACTTTTTTCCCACTACCACTATTGAGATAATTTTTTTTTTCAATAGTGGTCGTTATTTCAATAGTGGTTGCAACAATGCACCCACTATTGAAATAACAACCACTATTGAAATAATTATTTCAATTGTGGATATTATTTCAATAGCAGTTTTATACGTGTAACCACTATTGAAATAACACCCACTATTGTAATAATGTTTATACTAACTTCCCTGAAGTTTTGTTTTTTAATGTCTTGACGAGTAGACGTTAGATTTACTATCCATATCATATTTGTAGGGTAGGCAAGCCCATGAATATGAGCGAGAATTAATTTCAAGCTATTCTATATTCTTTTTATTAGAAATAACCATATAATCATCAGAAAGTTTGTACACATAATATCAATCTTCTTTCTTCTTTCTTATGTAGATAATTTCTAATTTCTACAACTATCTGTATTTATGATCATTTCCTTTCCACATCAATGACAAAAATGAACCTTATATAACAAAATCACTTAAAACTTGCATATATTGATTGATTTTTGGTTTTCGCCAAGTCGACAAGATTAAGCGGAAGCTTGCATATAACATTTGCATATATACTCTGTTTGAATTTAAATCAAAGATGTTTGCGTATTAATAGTAACTTTAAGAAAAGAAAGCAAAACAAAATTACACATCATATTTAAAATTCAATAAATCAATTTATTATGTTGGAAAACGTAATGAACAATTTATCCTTATATTTTTTTTTCTATAGTGGGTATATTTCAATAAGGCTTGCAATGTTGTTTTGGTATTGAAATCATTGTCAGCAACTATTAAAATCATTTCTTAACCACTATTGAAATCTTTATTTCAGTAGTGTACATTATTTCAATAGTGGTTACAACCTGGTTTATAAGGTTTTGAAATGCATTCAAAACCGAAATTATTGTTTCAATAGTGATGGTTATTTCAATAGTGGTTGCAACCTATGTTTGGTTTTGAAATGCACTTTCAACCCTTATTGAAATAATTCTTTCAATAGTGAACATTATTTCAATAGTGGTTACAACCTGTGTTTGATTTTGAAATGCACTCTCAAACACTATTGAAATAATTATTTCAATAGTGGTCATTATTTTAATAGTGGTTGCAACAGAGGTCGTTATTTCAATAGTGGTTGCAACAAAGCACTCAAATTTTTTTTTTTTATAAAACATAATTATTGAACTATATAATCAAAACTTGATTTCAGTGGAAGAAAATAATTTGTGATAATTTATTAAACAAGAGGCCCATGGGCCACATCGCTCACCTGAGCACATTGGCAAGGCAAAAGCACAAATCAGTTCAGTATTGAAAAGATTACTGGGGGGGGGGGGGGGGGCTTGAATTTTAAACTACCTGATGATGCTTCCATGTCAATATATAATTTGTTTTAACAAATGGCTTTGTTGTACTTGAGAAGATTTTTTTAAAAAATTCCCATATATTCCTCTTTAAAATTTGATCCCCCATTGTGGCTCCTCCCTATCCCAGGGGTCATCATTTGAACAAACTTGAATCTACACTACCTGAGGATGCTTCCATATCAATATGACTAAACAATAGCTTTTCTGTTCTTGAGAAGAAATTTTTTTTCTGTATGTTCCTATGTAAAACTTTCGATCCCCTTATTGGGCCCCACCCTACCCTCGGGGGTCATCATTTGAACAAAATTGAATTTACACTACCTGAGGATGCTTCCATATGACTCATCATGGCTTTGCTGTTCTTGAGAAGAAGATTTTTAAAGGTTTTTCCTATATATTTCTATGTAAAACTTTGATCCTCCACTGTGGCCCCGCCCTACCCCCGGGAGTCATGATTTGAACAAACTTGAATCTACACTACCTGAGGATGCTTTCATATAAATATGACCAATTAAGGCTTTGCTGTTCTTGAAAGAAGATTTTTAAAGGTTTTTCCTATATATTTCTATGTAAAATTTTGATCCTCCACTGTGGCCCCGCCCTACCCGGGGGGTCATGATTTGAACAAACTTGAATCTACACTACCTGAGGATGCTTCCATATAAATATGACTCATCATGGCTTTGCTGTTATTGAGAAGATTTTTAAAGATTTTTCCTATATATTTCTATGTAAAACTTTGATCCTCCATTGTGGCCCCGCCCTACCCCCAGGGGTCATGATTTGGACAAATTTGAATCTACACTACCTGAGGATGCTTCCATATCAATATGACCAATTAGGGCTTTGCTGTTATTGAGAAGAAGATTTTTAAAGGTTTTTCCTATATATTTCTATGTAAAACTTTGATCCTCCATTGTGGCCCCGCCCTACCCGGGGGGTCATGATTTGAACAAACTTGAATCTACACTACCTGAGGATGCTTCCATATCAATATGACCAATTAGGGCTTTGCTGTTATTGAGAAGAAGATTTTTAAAGGTTTTTCCTATATATTTCTATGTAAAACTTTGATCCTCCATTGTGGCCCCGCCCTACCCGGGGGGTCATGATTTGAACAAACTTGAATCTACACTATCTGAGGATACTTCCATATAAATATGACTCATCATGGCTTTGCTGTTCTTGAGAAGAAGATTTTTAAAGATTTTTCCTATATATTTCTATGTAAAACTTTGATCCTCTATTGTGGCCCCGCCCTACCCCCAGGGGTCATGATTTGGACAAATTTGAATCTACACTACCTGAGGATGCTTCCATATCAATATGACCAATTAGGGCTTTGCTGTTATTGAGAAGAAGATTTTTAAAGGTTTTTCCTATATATTTCTATGTAAAACTTTGATCCTCCATTGTGGCCCCGCCCTACCCGGGGGGTCATGATTTGAACAAACTTGAATCTACACTACCTGAGGATGCTTCCATATCAATATGACTCATCATGGCTTTGCTGTTCTTGAGAAGAAGATTTTTAAAGGTTTTTCCTATATATTTCTATGTAAAATTTGATCCTCCATTGTGGCCCCGCCCTACCCCCGGGGGTCATGATTTGAACAAACTTGAATCTACACTATCTGAGGATACTTCCACATAAATATGATCAATCAGGGCTTTGCTGTTATTGAGAAGAAGATTTTTAAAGATTTTTCCTATATATTTCTATGTAAAACTTTGATCCTCCATTGTGGCCCCGCCCTACCCCCAGGGGTCATGATTTGAACAAACTTGAATCTACACTAACTGAGGATGCTTCCATATAAATATGACCAATTAGGGCTTTGCTGTTATTGAGAAGAAGATTTTTAAAGATTTTTCCTATATATTTCTATGTAAAACTTTGATCCTCCATTGTGGCCCCGCCCTACCCCCGGGGGTCATGATTTGAACAAACTTGAATCTACACTACCTGAGGATGCTTCCACATGAGTTTCATCTTCCCTGGCTTTGTGGTTCTTGAGAAGAAGATTTTTTAAAGATGCTATTAATTTTTGACTAATTCTTCATTATCTCCCCTTGAAAGAGGGTGTGGCCCTTCATTTGAACAAACTTGAATCCCCTTCACCCAAGGATACTTTGTGGCAAGTTTGGTTGAAATTGGCCCAGTGGTTCTTGAGAAGAAGTCGAAAATGTGAAAAGTTTACAGACGGACGGACGGACAGACAGACAGACAGACAGACAGACAGACGGACAGACGGACAGACGGACTACAGACAAAATGTGATCAGAAAAGCTCACTTGAGCCTTTGGCTCAGGTGAGCTAAAAAGCACAAATTGTTTTCATCAGTCCATGATTTTTATGCCCTGTTCACACGGAGAGTTTAATTCGAATTAAACGTAACTTACTGCCAATTAAATTTGATCCGCATTCACACGGAGAATTTAATGCGAATTAGTTTAATTCAAATTAGTTTACTGCTCATTAAATTACTTCGCATTAGCTCCGTTTGAACGCTAAGCGAAGCTAATTTGAATTTAAATTTTGATGCATGCATAAGGGCAGAATTAAGTCAAAGGCCACATGTAGATGGTCAAATATAGGTACTTGTGCTATTTTTGAGTGGAAAACATAGGAAAATTATGTTAATCACTAAAATGTGCACAGACACTATGACATTATGTCAAATGTATCTGTTCTGCACAATATGACGTGATTTGTAAATGACATCATAATAGCCTCACTGAATAGCCATGTTGTAGAAATAAAATTATAATTCGCATTAGTTTACTTCACATTAGCTGTCGTGTGAACACAATTTAATTCGCATTAGTTTAATTCGCATCATTTCACTTCGCAATTAATTTACTGCGAATTAAACTCTCCGTGTGAACAGGGCATTAGTCTTGAAGGAAATTTATAGAACGTCATATGGCATCAAACCCAATGTTTAAAAGGAAAATGAGGCGAATTATTCAATGATACATGAAAATAAAATACAATTTTAGAGCATGATAACAAAGAACCTGCAGTGAATATTAAGTTGTTCAAATTATGATATAAAAGTGGTGCATTCAAATATGTTTTCACTTTTTACTGAATGTGAAAATTTATCCTTATTTTAAGGACAAAAAAAATATCCTTTCCACTTATCCTTTGTTTTGTGCCTAAGTTGTGATTATAGAAATAATTCTAATTTGACTAAAAACAACAAGAGGCCCAAGGGCCTTAACGGTCACCTGAGTATAAAACAACAATCCATAGAAGATTCATAGAGTATAAAATAAACTGATGGAGCTTTTGTAAATCTTTGATTGTCCATTGTGGCCCCACCCTATCCCCAGAGTCCAGAGTCATGATTTGAACTTGAATCTATACTACCTGAGGATGTATCCATGTAAATATATCCAATCATGGCTTTGCTGTTCTTGAGAAAAGAAATTTTTCAAGATTTTCCTACATATTCCAATATAAATATTTCATTGCCCATTGTGGCCCACCCTACCCCTGGGGATCATGGTTTTAACAAACTTGAATCTACACTAAGGAAGATGTTTCCACATTTCATCTTTCTTGGCCCAGTGGTTCTGGAGAAGATTTTTCCAATGTATTCCCATGTAAAACTTTGATCATCCATTGTGGACCTGCCCTACCCCTGGGGGTCATGATTTGAACAAACTTGAATCTACACTACCTGAGGATGTTTCCAGATAAGTTTCATTTTTCTTGGCCTAGTGGTTCTGGAGAAGAAAATTTGTGAAGATTTTTTTCTATGTATTTCTATGTAAAACTTCGATCATATCAAAATGACTAATCATGGCTTTGCAGTTCTTGAGATGAAATTTTACTATAAATTCCTTTGTAAGACTTTGATCCTCCATTGTGACCCCACCCTACCCCCCGGGGGTCATGATTTGAACAAACTTGAATCTACACTACCTGAGGATGATTCCAAATAAATATGACCAATCAGGGCTTTGCTGTTCCAGAGAAGAAGATTTTTAAAGATTTTTCCTAGTATATATTTCTATGTAAACCTTTGATTGTCCACTGTGGCCCCACCCTACCCCTGGGGGTCATGATTTGAACAAACTTGAATCTACACTACCTGAGGATGCTTCCATATAAATACGACTCAGATGACTCAGGTGACCTAAACCTCATGAATATTTAGTGTTAAGATTTTTCGAGAACAATCGTGTGAACTTTTGGAAGTATAACAAGGTAAAACGTGATTTGTTCATAGTTTAACCACTTATTTTTTCATGTACTTACAAAAAAAATAAAAATAAAATCAAAAGCCTGAAAGCTAGGCTTCAATGGTGTCGAACAAGAAAAATAATTTCAAAAAATCTTTTTGAATTTGAAATAGCAATAGGTCAACTTAGTGACTCGGGTAGCTAATAGCGAGTGCAGCGAGCGGTGCAAAGCGCCGCTCGTCACTGCGAGCTCTTAAAGCAATGCCTGGGCAAAGAGAAAATTCGGACTTTGCACATTCATCCAAATGAATTTTTTCTGCAGTTACCTGTGGTCCCATAATGCTTAGCGAATTGCATCTCGTGGCAAATTATGTTCTCGCGGTAGCAACAAAAATTCAACAAAAAATAAAATCACCTTGATTTAATGGATATATAGCAGATAAATAGTAGATTAAACGTTCTTGATTAAAATAAGCACTGATCAGACTCTGTTTTGGTAGTGCAACATACATACAGGACGTCATATGACGTCAGAGTCTAGACGTAGCAAATATCACGTGCCCGATCTAAATTCAAACTGAAAGGTATCTGCGCTCGCCCTAACTGTTGCACCGTCAATATATTAGAAAATTGTAGTTTTAAACAAAATGTCACAATTATAGTCTGGGGCCTTACATCATGGCCCAAACAGAGCAGGGTTCGAATTGACTAGACACCATCAAACAATCAATCTCATCTCTTTTCAGTCTGTTGAAGAAATATGAAGGCTTAAATGAATTTATATAATATTATTCTAATTGTCAATGTCTAAGCATTGTTTAAGTGCATCTATTCAACTACAACCATGACTCTGCTCTATTATGACTACGATCGAATTATGATCGGGTGTGATATGCAGAATATTGCGAATTGAAGGAAATTAAATGGAGAAATACAGTAATAACTTCAGTTTTAATGTTAAAATTGTTTATAAGATTGTAAAAGTAATGTTGCAATTTAAAAATTCAATCTTTTTAATCTTCTAGTATTCATATTCATGTTTTGATTATGTTACTGCCTATTGGGTTGTTTGTGTTACATTACCAGTAATTGTTATCCTTCTGAAAAGTTATTCATGTCATTTGAAGCATCCTTTCTTTAAAAATTCATCTGCAACAACCATCTTTTTCTTGTGAGAAAACAAAGTATCTTTGTTTTGTATTAGAAATAATTGTATATACAATTGATGCAATTTTAATTTCAAGCCTTTATTCATTGTGAACTTTTTCAAAAAAATTGATTTACTGCTATTGATGCATAAGCTGACACATTCAGTTGCGTAAAGTTTGGTAGCAATTTCAATTGAACCCCAGCTAGATGATGTTTGAGCTCTAGAGCTAGATGCAATCAAAAAGAAGAAAAAAAGCAAACAAAATAAGGGAGGTGGAATATATCTAAAGTATTCTTTCCTGCTATAAAAATGTAGCAAACATATCAGTATAACTATCAGATATAGGTAAATATCAGTATCTCGAACATGGGATATCTCGAATACTCTGCTTAAGTCGAAGTCGATCACTGTTCCAGGCCGTATTCTCTATATATATTATTAAAAAAAAACTGACGATATCTCCAACACGGTAATCTTGAATACCCCGCTTATGTCAAAGTATATTCAAGGTCTTAAGTCCTAATTTTACTAAGTAAAGTGAATTTCGAGTCTACTGAACCCACCTGGTGTCATGACTTTACTCATTCTCAGCAGTGGCTATTAATTAACACCTTCTAAACCTTGCGTATCTTAAATAATCCCAAGCTAATGTTTGAAAGCACGTAAGCATGGCCTGGATAATGCAACGTTGCTGTATTACAGACAACTGCAATAAGGCATGTGTATTAAATTGTTTTATGATTATATTATGATTATACATGATAAAGACAACAACAACATAGTTTTTCTTAAAATTTATTGCAAATATGCTTGAGTCTTAACAACAAAGACTACAAGTGTTATACATGACTATATACAAACATACGGGAAGTTACTGATTTGGATATCTTGAACCCCCAGATATCTCGAAGTTTTGTCCGAGTCCCTTCAAATTCGAGATACTGATATTTCATTGTATATTATTAGAAATGTTCCGTCACCAGTGGTAAAAATTAAATTCCCTGCGCTTGCGTGAAATTCATCTAGTTCATATCCAAATCCATGTTATATTCTTTCATTTTTCAATCAGTATTACCAAATAAATATTGTTTAAAAGCATTCAAATATTGCTGTCTACAAAAATATGAATAAAATTGCTTTGAGAGCTACTACACATCAGACAATGCACCATAGTCAGATATTTCTCACCACTGTGTCAATAGCTCTTGTGCTGAGTTGTTTCCCTTACAGAAAAACCAATAGAAACTTGTAAGTGTTTTATATTCCACTTATAAGCAACGTATACATCACCTATAAGTTTTGAAATTTACTTATAAGTGTACTATAAGTCAAAGTAAGTATAAGTGAGGAACAGATTTTGTTAATACTTCACTAGCCACATATCAGTGAATATTTCACTTACACTTCACTTATAAGTGAAGATCAGTATGGTATTAGCCAGAATAAGTGTGGACTTAGAATTTTTACATCATACTGGACTTCTTTTGAGTTGCATTGTGGGTATTCAAGCTAATCAATCAGAAACTTTGTCTCTGCAGAGATAAACAACAAGAATTTGAAAGTATATTAGTGTCTGTGAAAGGATGTTGTTAGAGATTTCAAATTTATTTTGAGTATGCTTTCACATCACGTACAACAAGTAGATTCTATTCACATCATCTTTGTATTTTAACTTCCTTTGGCTGAAATTTTGAATCAATTCACTCAGTTGCTTTCAGATTTCATAAATTTGAAGAAGCCTCAAGGTCATTAAATCTTAATTGATTTCTTTTTGTCCAACATTTTTGTTTGTGAACTGAAATAATTTAATATAAAGTTTGTATCATCAAAGAATGTCATATGAGAGGGAATTTCTTTTTTCATAAAATGTTAACTTGATTATTTCATCTTAAGTGCAGATGCATATGTATATGTAAAATACTTGATAAAGTATGAAGGGCTAATACTTGACTTATAAGTCACTTATAAGTGACTATACTTGCATAAAGCAAAAGTGGCTAACACTTGGCTTATAAGACACTTATAGGTTAAGCACCTCATTTGCATATAAAATCTTAATGATTCACTTATCATTCACTTATAAGTTAAATGTATCAGTGAAGTGTAAGTCCAGAATAAACAACTTATAAGTAAAAGAATAAATCACTCATAAGTCATTTATCAGAAATTTCTGTAAGGGAATTGTTTCCTTTTCAGTGTTTATAGGTGGTACTGCGCTACAAATGAGGTTCTTTACGAAATTTTATACCATTCAATATTAATATTAATATTAATGTGATCAAAATCTAATATTCAAAGTAGGATAAATACAATATCAATACATTTACTTACATATCACTTATCAAAATTAAATTAGTTCAGAAAAGTTACATGTATTTGATTATTAAATGAGGCCCAATCTAGTTTGAACTTATGAAAACGGACCAGTAAATATTTTTGAGCTTTGGATATATATTTGTATGTTCTGAGCTTAGAAATATTAGATTGAAATTTCGTTACCTTAGTTTTTCAATCCAAAAATTAAAATAAGATAAAAATCTCATATAATTTACTTTGAAATTGAGAATATCTCCAAAAAAATTATATTACAAAGTTGCTTATCAATTAAAACATTTATTTATGAAAACACAATAATTGATAGAAATGCCGGAATTAGAGAGCTTTTGACATGCACAATCAAGACCTACCAGGTATGCAAGAACAGCGAAATATAATTGACATCATTTTAAACGTGATGTTATTGTATTCAATTGTGACGGCAATCAAGGGTACTATGATGCGTCTGGAAAACGCTGCGTTAAAACGTATGCGCAGACCAAGTAGGTTGGGCCTTGTTAAAATGGCGGATGTTGATAAAAATTTCTATTGAATATCACAGGAGTAAATTAGTTGACACAAAAGCCCCACTGACAGCCCCTATATAATCAATACAAATTACTGAAAAGTGTGCGATGACCAAGGGAGATTGAATGTAGTTCAACTCCCAAAAATTAGTCAATTTATGTGTGAAAATGTGATTGTTGTACATTATTTATGATGTTTAGTTTCACAAGCACTTATTTTAACCATGTTTAATTTACTTACTGAAGTCAAACTGATGTCATAAGACCACGAAATAGTTGAAACAGAGTCACTGATCGTGTTACATCATTAAAATCTCAACAAATTACAAAAACGCATATGTGTACGTCAAAGTATGTATACACGTACAAATTTAAAATAAGATAAAAATCTCATATAATTTACTTTGAAATTGAGAATATCTCCAAAAAAATTATATTACAAAGTTGCTTATCAATTAAAGATCTCAACCTCTCTAATAACAATTTCCATTATGGAGCAATAATGTCATTTGTAAAATATGACATCAGGTCTCGTGATTGTAAACATGGGGAAATGCAAAGAATTTTCTACTCCTGTGAAACAAATCTTAGTTGACAAATATCTGTCAGGACAAAAATATGCAGCTATAGGCCTTGAGTTGAACATTCCTTGGAATAGTATCCTTTCAGTTGTACAAGGCTATTTAGATAGAGGTTCAGTGGAAAAGGAAAAGAAGTGGCAGAAAGAAAAAAATTGACAACCTGAAACTAGAAAACTTTTAAGAGTTCTGAAAACCAGAGGGACTGTTTCCCTAGCTGGCATTACCGTTATTATCAATCAGGGTAGGCATTCTTCCATTTCACAAAGAATAGTCAAGAGACAGTTGTATGGAAGTAAGAGCTAGGTTCACTAACTCTACAAAATGGCCCTGTCAATATACCAATTAACTGACCAAGTCCCAATATCCCATTTTGAGCACCAATATAAAGTAGAGACGCAGTCCTTTCATTTCCTGTAAAAAGTTTCCTCTCTGAATCCAAATATTGAAACAGTAACTTTGTGATTGTAATATTCTTGAATTTTTACGAAAATGGGTGTATCTGAGCACCTTCTGCAAAGGATTAAAATATGAGCCCATCCTGCGATCAAAAAAAATAAAAAATGGATTATAATTTTCTGAAACAGTATTTTCATTATATAATTCAACATTTTAAATCAGAGGTTGGGGTCTATGCAAAAAATTGAAAACAGATTAAGTTTTTGGCCATTTTTGAAGAATTTTTCAGGATTTGGGCATAATGATGCAATTCATGACATCATAATGTATGAATTAGCAAGAAAATTACGTCAATTCTAATAGATATGCAGTCAGCAAGGGTCAAAGTAAAATTTAATGTATTTTCAACTAAAACTGAGCATTTTTTATTTTTCAGAAATTCACAGGGCCAAAAAAGCTCCTAAGTGAACCTTGTTCTTTCCATAGGAGGATTCTCAGAAAGAGAATTGGAATTCTGAAGAATATGAACAATCTGAAGATTTTGGAGAGTTGAAGGAGAATAAGAAAGAGTGATATTCACTTATGAATGCAAATTACTATTTAGAGAAAGCAACTGTGTGTGTGGGTGAAGAATGGATGCCATAGCATTTTTTTCCTGGTCTTCCAAAGTAAGTTTCACTTTGATGATCTGGGCTTGTCAGTTGCTATTAAAAAATAAATTGAAACAAAGAAAAATAAAATGTTTAAATATAAACAATGCTTCCAGGTGAAATCCCCCATATTTGAACAGCCGACCCAACAACCTAAATACAAAACTTGTATCGTTCAATTCCAAGAGTCACCTGTTTAAAGCACTGGTAGTTAAAGCCTAGGGCAATATCGCAAAATAATGTGAGTTTTATTATTTTAATATCAAAATTTAGTGTCCTATTGTGGCTACAGCATTCCCTGTAACTCATCTGTTTATGTTCGTTTATGTGACGTTGTCAACTAGTGATTCAGCGATAGTCGCCGACGATCGAAAAATCGTCGTTGAAAGGTTGGCGATGCCGACAATCGATAGCATAGCACCAAAATCGATAGTCGCTATATATATAGCTACTTTAAGCATAATGCTAAATCTTAATATATATTATCTTTTTAGGTAGTGTTTCCTTTCTTTTCTTTTGTACAAAAAAGTCACACTGATTATTTTTATGTATCTTCCATGTGCACACATACAATGTGTCCGTTCGCCTGTACTAAACAATGCATTAAACTGAGTCAGTGAATGATTCGTAAAAATGCTTTGAAAAATATAATAATGACTAAATCTAAATAAAATTCCCTTCCATTAATGCAAGGCATAATTATTTTATGCAACGAAAGAACTGACGACGAAATAAAGCTATCAAGAGCACCACTCTCAAAAACATCGTCTTTTAACCTGAATTTCCTCTGCTCTCACACTTGAAACGATATTTTCAACTTTCCACTCACATTCTGTGTATTATTTTTTTTTACAGTTTAAACAATTATAGGTCAGTCAGAAGTGAAACACAAAACTAGTGTTTTTTTTTTATTCTATAAAACGAATGCACAAGAAGTATTGGTATTTTTATTGTGCATACCCATATGCTGTGTCAGGGACCTATATACTAGTATATAGGTCCCTGGCTGTGTATACAATTTAAATTATTTCTCTGAATAAACTGATAGATTCAAATATGATTAACATTAAGAAGATAGACAATTTGTTGAACTGTTCTTTATATAAACAGGAATAAATTAAAAAAAAAAAAAGAAGAAAATTTATCTTTTGAAAAATCAAAATTTTTAAACAAATTAATTTATCATCTTATCAGTAGTTTAGTATAAACATGATTAATGTCATAACGAATGAAGCACTTTGTTTACATAGTTATCAGTTTAATAATAATATAAAACTAAAATTCCTTTGTATTGGACTGAAATTTAAGTAAGTGTAATTCTTTCCTTTAATAAATATAGTAAAATATCAGCAGATTCATTAAAACTTAAATACAGGCCTACATTTTTACTTATCAGTTATATTTAGACACTAGTGCCTATAACTATAAAACATAATACAGGGCTTTTAATTATGTAAATAAAAAGAAACATAAGTAATCTGAAATGTCCAATTATTTTCGATTATGAATCGAAATGGTGTTTCCGATTCGATTCGATAATCGATAGTGTTTTCCGTCCGATTCTGAAACACTATTGTCAACATTTGTTCATAAATACCGTAAATCTGGAAATTTTTTACTGTAGATATATTTTTAGCCAATTTGCGCTTGCATTGCATTCACAAAAATATTTTTCTTAAAAATAAATCAACAACAAAAATGTAAACAAAAATTTTGCTAACAGCTGGTGTCTAATTTTACCTGGTGAACGTAAGCAGTGGTCATTTTAAGAAACCTGTTTATACTACAAGCTAATTACCCACGATAATCTGTGTGTGGAGAGTGCCTTCACTACATTCAATATCGTCCGATGGTTTGACAGGCAATGTCTCTTTTAAATTATTTCTCCAAGAAAGAGAGGCCAGTTGTTTTGTCTAACAATGAATCCCTTGCACAACAGATTGTTAATGTGTATAAGGAAACCCTGACGAAACAAAGGAGAAGGTCGTTTATGATACTAAGTGAGGAAATTTGAGCCAAAGTGGCAAAATATGCTAACCAGCATGGAACACCAAAAACTTGAAAACATTTTCGTGAATTGAATTTAAAGAAATCTACTGTTCAAAACCGGAAAAAACTTACACTTCTGTCCGAAAAAGAAAATTAAATCTTGAAATTGATGAACTTCCAAGAATAAAATAGGGTCGGCCATTAATGCTCGGGGAAACCTGGACAAGAAAGTGCAGGAGTTAGTGACATAAATTAGAGATGCGGGTGGTATAATAAATAGTCGAATAATCTATGCCATAGCAAAAGGGGTTGTGTTAGTGAAGACAGAACGCTGTAAACAGGAAATGGGGGGGGGGGGGGTTGCAATGGAATAACTCGGCAGTGGGCACTCTCCCTTTTGAAGCAAATGAATATGGTAAACAATGTGGAAGCAGTACGGCTAAACCTGAAATCAAGAAATTTTAGTGCCAATGACAATTCGCAAAATTTTGGAACGTAAAAATTAATTAACAGCTTTTTGACATAGATTTGCAAAAATAAATCCATGTAAAGATTTCCAGATTTACGTTAATGGTATATGGCACAATCTATCACTTTGATCTTAAATATCCTAGCCTAGCAGCTACGCAGGGAAAACTGGCAGCAAGATTAGTGATCTGTTCTCTAGCATCTGTAGCCAGTGGAATAATTAGCAGCTATAGTCTTGATCTACATACTTGACAAGTGTTTTTGCAAAGCAAGACATCTGACCAACTTTTGACTGATATTTATTTTATTCCTTTTTCATGGATTTCTGTATATATTTTATGTCTTATCTATGATGATATAAATCATTTAGGTCATCTGTTGCCACAAAACAAGAGGCCCATGGCTGAAGTGCTCACTTGAGTCACCATGGCCCAGCTGTTCTTCAGAGGAAGATTATTTACACATTTTATTCCCCCTCCCCTTTTTATTCCCATGAAGAACCCATAACCCATATTGTGATCTTTACTAAGACTAATGGGGTTATAATTTAACAGAATTATGATTTGAAAGACATTTATAACATTAATGAAACAGGTTTGTTTTATCGAATGTTACCTGATCGCTCTCTCTGCACAAGTGAACATTTGAAGGGCACTAAAAAAGCAAAGGATCGCATAACTATAGCTCTGATGTGTAATGCAGATGGAACTGACAAATTGAAGCCATTCGTCATTGGGAAATCCTTACAACCTAGATGTTTCAAAGATTTTAATTCTACTCTTTATGTGGAACATCTTATGCAGTGTATTGATGAGGGTCTACCACTGATAGTTCCTCTTGACAAAGCAATACGATTCGTAAAACCAGCTTGGGGTGAAGTTAGCCTGACGACGATTCAGAACTGTTGGCGTCATAGCAGACTGACAGAGAACGATCACAATGGTCATAATTTAACAACAACTGCCGACTCACAGAACAGCGAATTTCCAGATCTGATATCTGAGGCATATCGCAGATTGGACATTGATGATGATATGCAGTGAACAGTTGCAGAGTTTATGGGACTTGACAAGAATGTTGTCAGCTGCGAAACGTTAATTGATGACATGATCTTGGATTCTATCTCTAGATCGGATGAAACTACCTGTGCTGACGAGTCGAATGATGACGATAGTGGCTCTACTTTTCCCACTTCAATGAAGCAAAAGAGTCTTTAGAAATTGTTACGCGTTTTTGTGAGGGTTTCAACAATGAAGATGTGTTAGAAAAATGTTTTTATATTCAAGAATTCATTTTAAAGGCCACCGTCGCAAGATTAAAACAATCTACACTGGAAAGTTATTTTGAATGACATGACAATGGTTCGTTTTACATGCCTGTACATCTCCTTTTTTATGATTTTGGTTGTTTTTATCATTAAAAAAAGTCTTTTAAATTTTTCTTTCATGTGTTTTTAAAATGTTACGAAAATAAAGAAATACGACACGTTTTATAGTGTTTCTCTCAAGTAAGGTAACTGTGTATTTCAAACATAAGAAAGATACATGTAACTCTATTGTATGAAGGAACGGTAACCCTGTTTCCACTAATATGGCAGAATTCAATTCATCGCCAAACTAGTTATACCATCATGATTTCTAAATAACAAAAGGTGGTGGTTTATCGAGAATTGACTGTAATATGACACAAAATGGCCGTTGCTGATTTTTCCTATGTAAAACTTTGATCCCCCCATTGTGGCCCCACCCTACCCCCAGGGGTAATGATTTGAACAAATTTGAATCTACACTACCTGAGGATGCTTGCATATAAATATGACCAATCATGGCTTTGCTGTTCTTGAGAAGAAGATTTTTAAAGATTTTTCCTATGTATTCCTAATATGTAAAACATTGATCACCCATTGTGGCCCCACCCTACAGTGCTGCTATCCCACAAGTTGACATGGGATGGGTTTGGATAGGATTTAGGATTGAGGATTCACGATAGAAACATATAGTAGTTAATCCAATCCTATCCTATCCTATCCTGTATCCTACAGCCAATCAGATTCGAGTAAAGGTTGATTCATATTTCAGAATTAATTACAAAAACGGAATATGTTTTAAAACGTTTACAAAAGAAATATTTATAAAATTACGATAGAATATAAACATATTTTGTTTATTTTAACACAAATTAATAATTAACTTCGAGTGACATTGCGTACGATTTAACCGTGAACGATCACCGGAAGAATCTTCGCATGTATTCGGACATCAAGAGATCTTATTTTCTTCAGCATGTTTAGATGATTAAGCCAATTCCTACGTGTTTTAAAATTCAATAACATGTAACTGTGTTAAATGTGCTCTGTTTGTCTGGAGAATTCTACACAAACCGCCAACGGCGGACTTGAACAGATCGATATCGCAGTTGTTTGGTGCAAGAACATGTAAGTATACTACACACTTTATATCTGTGCATGTTTATACATTTCCCCCCTTTAAACAATGTTATAATGACTTGAGCTATCAAAATTTTATTCTATTATAATATAGACAAAAATCGGGTGTGGAAAAATAGGTAGTGTAGGAAAGGGAGGGGGTTAAAAATTTACAAATACTCTGTCATGATTCAGTGTGTTCTAAAACAATAAGATGTATTATGCCTTTTTCAGTTAGTTATTACTATATTATTGCCCTACTGTGGTTTAATTTTTTTTTTTTAATTTGAGTGCAATTATAATAAATTAAAGACAGAATCATTTCTTATGCTACTGTTTAAATTGTATTATAAGCCAACTCAGCACTTACATGTACATTGTATGTATGACCTATTCTGGGTTATGAATTATAAATTAATCATTCATTATTATTCATTGCAGAGAATGATACTTGGTTTTGCCTGCCCTCATCAAAATATTTTGTGAGGAAAAAGGATTTTACATTTAAAAAGTAGGTATGATTATTAACGTGTTTATGCATGGGTATCAGTATAATACATACAGATCATTATCTGAGTTGAGATGAAGTTTCTGTAGATTCTCTGAATAAGTGATTTTTCTTCTTTTAAAAAAAAAAAGAGTAAAACTGAAAACAATATGTTATTGTTCTGGTCATCATGGTCATCATCATGTTTTATGTATTTTCATAATTTTTTCTTATTCAAATTTTAAGCAAAGAAGAAAACAAACAAAAAACATAAATAGATTAATACAAGCAGAAAAATTCAAAATAGAGAAAAAAAAAACAAACAAATGTACTCATACTAGTTAACAAGTTGATGAGATGAAATGAATTACAATTTACAAGTAAATTATGATTGTTTAATTAAGATATGACTGTGAAGTTGCAGTATAAGATTCGAGTTTGCTTGATTTCTTGAAATACATTAATCTGGGAGAGAAAAAAGGTAAAATTCAGCCAGTCGTACATGAAATGAGAAAGATAATCACAATAAAATACAGTTTTAATGTATAATGTATATGACAAAATTGCACAATCTACATGTATATATATTGTTATAATCATGATAATAATTGTTTGTTTTTTTTTTAGGATGATCCTGCATATTTGCTGATGTACATATTGCAGTTCATCTCATCTGCTGCTGGAATAAATATGAAAGATGTTCAAACCACTGTACAAGAGCCCCCTAGAGTCTGAAATCATGATGTTTTTATTAAGGAGATCGGTGTGTGAAGTATTTGTTTTCTGTGCATTGTTGACAATTTTGAAACTGTTCGGTTACTTATGACTAGCTCTTTGACACAAACTTTGACATTTAAAATTCAATTTGAGTGACAGACAAGCAGGTGAAATCATATGCATGTAAAACATCATTCAATTAGAAAAAAGACATTGATAAACTTAAATTTAAACAGATTTCATGTACATGTATCTGTGAGCTTGGCAATGATATACATGTATACTTTGATGAATTTGTCTCATAATGGAACATTCAATTGTTATACATTGTAGATAAATAAATAAAATTGTAGATGAGATTTATTTGGCCCAAAATATATATATTTAACACTGAAGAGGCAATTACCCTGAATAAATATTGTCAACTTGGTCAAGCATTTTTGTTCCTCATTTAGACCCTGAATAACATTCAAGATCAAATGTCAAGGTCAAAAACAAAATTTACTTAAATATGTCTTATAAATACTGAAACTACTGTGAATTCATATACATGTTTTATAAGAAAGAAATCGAAGGAATATGTGTGTGTTCACTGCAATAATTATTGCTGTCAATTTATCTGACTATGAAGATATGAAAATGTTTTCTGTTAAACATAAATTGAATTCTCACTCATAAAAATATGGTTATTGAGATACATTTGTATGACACTGAACTGACCATAAACTAAAAACAAAGTGAAGTGAAATAAGAAAATTTAACATTTTGAATATCTTGATTTTTATTTAGCAAACATAAAGTTTTTGCATGTTTGTAAAATATTCAAATTCAAACAATGATGAACTTAACATCTCAAACAAGAATAACTTGTTTTAAAAAGCAAATTTTTAAAGCAAATTTTAATTATACATTTAAATTATTTTTTACATGTTTAATAAATAAAAGTCAAGATATTCTAAATGTCTGTCCTCGGTTTATGGTCTTGTCATACATGTATCTTCTTTCTGGATTTACATGAGTATGAATCAAATCTAAGTTAGGTACATGTATATATACATGTATTATTTTTCATGGTGCTCAGTTTACAGTTTAGGAAAAAATAGTTTTGCATAAATTTTACATGAAACATAACTGTTAAAACATCCAACATATCCTCCTTTTTTCATTATTTAGTATGTGTAGAGAAATTGTATTTTCAACGGGTACGGTTATTATACAGTGTTGTACCTTCCCCGCATGAAGGTATAGACATTAATAGTCTGATTCCCATAATTAATAGCGATTCTCTGTAACCACTTAAACTTCTTTGCCACGCATGGTCACCGATTTTGATGAAACTTTGCCCATTATTACAACTTGACACCAGAAACATATATCAAATAAAATTTCGTTGCTATGTGTCTTGGTTGCCATGGTAACAGCCAGAAAAGTTGAAAAAATTGAGATTTTCAGCTACTTTGAATTTTTATTAAGCCTTAATAAAGAATAAGAATAACAAACAAACCATTCTCCCCAAAACCTGACACCTTGTTGCCATTTATGCTATAAAGAAACTATTTAGAATTTATCTCTAAGTAAGTGGTAACCATGGGTACATTTGGAATACATTTTAGATGCTGAAAAATGCAGAAAAACGCTCAATATTCACTAATGATAGGTGTTAAATGATCAAACTCAATCAACAACCTAAGAAAAAACAATAAAAATATTTGACCTTAAGTAATTAGGTATTGGCAATATTATTCTAAAAATAACTTTCATGGTTGCCATGGTAACACAGTGTAACCATCCAAAATGTGTTGCTAAGATTGGGTTAATGCTACTTTCTTCAGGAAAAACAATAAATTTCATGACTGGCACATATATATCCTTAGGACCTTGCCACACCGATAACATAAGAAAAATTGGGATTAATTGTTACTTTGCAGTGTAACCATGGAAACAATGTACCAGTTGTTTAAAGTGATATTTATTTGCTGCCTTAGGAATTTACTTACCTTTTATTCAAAAAACATATTATTTGACTCACCTTGAATAGTACTTATCTGGTAAAACTAAAGTTGAATATCATATATTGATAACGTTTGTTGAAAAATACAACACTGTTGCTATGGTAACCAAGAAGGGAAAATGTTCGATTTTGTAAATTTTATATCAATATTAAACCCTATGTTCCAGCTTTTTGCATCCAGTTAGAGATTGGGTGGCAGTCAAAATTGAAAGTCAGGTTAGTTGTTCATAATTACCAATCATAAAAGTTTTGGGAATCTACATACAAGGGTACGTATCCAAGGAAACAGAATATTTTTCAGATTTTTATGCATATTTTTTCAGCTTATTTCCATAGCAACGCTCTATTTAAAGAATTGAAATTGCATTTTTTGAAATGTGAGAATTAGGATCACATGAACATCTTTAAAAATTGATCATTAGTTATATAGAAATATGCTTTTTAAAAAGATAGGATTAGATTTAATCTCTAAGAGAGTAAATTTAAAATCCCTTCTTGGTATAAAAACCATGGCAACCATTGCCAACCTATAAGAAATATCATATTTCTTCCATGGTATATGTAACAATGATCTTTTGTCTATTATTTGCTTATATTTCAACCTATAATTTTTTTTTATTCTTAAGTGTATGACGTTATAAAATTAAATGAGCAAAATTATTACTTTTGAATACTTTGTTTCCATAGTAACGTATGTAATAGTTGATTTACCAAACATGTTTATCATGCATTTAAGACATCAGGCCTTCAACTTTCAGAAACAATCATTACCACTTGTTTGCTTTGCTGCAAACGTTAACTGTGGGACTCTGAACATGTTGAAAAATGCCATTTTTCAAACTTTAGGACGTGTTGCCATGGTAACCATGTCACGTAGCAACCAATTTCTGCCTGATTTGAGTTTACGGTATCAAAGACTTTTATCATAGAGAGTTTGGAGAAATTCTGAGACTATGCGTGCCACAGCTTCTATATAAAAGTTCAAGTCGTTACAGAGAATGGCTCTTAAAGAGCTTAAATTTTGTTCGTTTAGTCTACTTATTAATAATCATAACATTAGAAAAGTATCTGAAGTCTTAGTTGTCGTTTCCCCCCCTACCCCCCCCCCCCCCTTTTCCACGATTTCCCCTCTCTAACCCCATTTATTTATCAAAGTGTATAAATTCGAAAAGAAATTGCAAATACCGTGACGTCTCTCGATCATCGTTAGTATGTGAAATTAAATCAAAATAAAGTTGGATTATATTTTTTTTTCTATAATTATTTTGAAAGCTTACCTTCTTTACACATTCGCTAGATCAGTACTTGCCTATGATTTAATACAGTCCCTTTGTTTACATTTTAACTGGGTACTCGAAAATTAATTCGTGCGGGGTGTCGGGAATTAATGGACGTCGATCTCGATTATATTTATCATTTAAACATATTAAATAAAATCCACAATTATAACTGATTTTTATGTGATGGTCATTTTATTTTTTTTTTTCGTTTTGACAAATCAACTCCTAAATATTAAAAAACTGAAAGTAGCAGGATAGGATAGGATAGGATTAGACTGAAATCACAGGATAGGATTGTGGATGCAGGATTCACGATAGGATAGGATAGGATTGTCAACTTATAGGATAGCAGCACTGTACCCCAGGGGGTCATGATTTGAACAAACTTGAACTTCACTACCTGAGGATGCTTGCATATAGATATGACCAATCATGGCTTTACTGTTCTTGAAAAGAAGATTTTTGAAGATTTTTCCTATGTATTCCTATGTAAAACTTTGCTTCCATATTGTCAATTGTGGTTTTGTTGTTCTTAAGAAGTAGATATTAAAAGATTTTTTCAATGTATTCCCATGCATAACTTTTGATTGTCCATTGTGGTCCACCCTATCCCTGATGGTCATGATTTAAACATCTCTCTCTCTTTAAGGATTTTTCTAGTAATTATTGTAAGGACACAAAAATTATAACAGAGTTATTACAGCAGATTTACTGAGTTCTGCAAATGGGCAGACCAACCAAACATGCTTTCAGATCTGAATTAGAATGAAGTAATGTTTAAGAATAATTGTATTCACAAGTACACTTGCTGCTGGACATCACGTGATGAACTGTAATATTCAACAGGTCAATCGAAGCAAAATCAAGGTTGACAGTCATAACAATGGAAGCCACAACTTTGTTTTGAACATGTTTTCTGTAAAAATTTAAAAGTATAAGCTTAAGTTTTTCCACTTCATTTCCTTTTGATATGGCATTATGTTGTTGAATACATGTATCCAACTACAGTTTTCTTAGGAACAACCAATTAAGCATGCACTGACTGTGTAGCAACACATTGAAGAAATTAGTGTGACCCTCATTATCTATTGATATTAAAAACAAGAGGCCAATGGTCCACAATGCTCACCTGAGTCAATAGGGTACATACCTCTAATTATTTTTAGAATCGGTAGGGGAAGAAAGTAGTGCAGAAAAAATTACAAGTTCCTTAATTTGCAGACCTGAATAAAAAAAACTGTGATAATGTATTAAACTGAGTCTCATACATGTTGATAAGGAGTATGTTCCCTTGCAAAAAAGCTTGGCAGATGTAATTTATCAAGAAGATCAGCAGAATTATTTTATGTATTATAACACCAGTGAGAAGTCTGGAATTCCCCTACTTTCACTTTCATTTTCAGAGGTTAACGCAGACAGACGCATTTTGCCGGAAAACGAATCTGACATGCCACCTCGAGATTTTAACCAAGGAAAGACAACTTGATGTGCTTTAATTTGAGGGGTCAATCACTGCTGAACGAAAATTAGGGACATTGCTATGTGAAGAAACGTTAACATTGCTGCCTTTGGGAAAACAATTAGTGGGCTGCACCCAATATGGCCTTGTTCTTCTTCATCAGCAGATTTTTCCTATTTATTTCTATGTAAAACTTTGATCTCCCATTGTGGACCAACCCTACCCTTGGGGTCATGATTTAAACAAACTTGAATCTACACTACCTGAAGATGCTTCCATATTAATATGACTAATCATGGCTTTGTTGTACTTATGAAGAAGATTTTTCAAGATTTTTTCCTATATATTCTTCTGTAAAACTTTGATCACCCACTGTGGCCCCATTCTACCCCTGGGGGTCATGATTTGAAAAAAAATTGAATGTACACTATGTAATGAAGGTTTCAAATAAGTTTAAAGTTTTTTGGCCCAATGGTTCTTGAGAAGAAGATTTTTTAAAGATGCAACCAAATTTTCTTTTAATTCTTAATTAACTCTTCTTAAAAGATGGTGTGGCTCTTCATCTGAAGAAACTTGAATCTCCTTCATCCAAGGATCCTTTGTGGCAAGTCTTGTTGAAATTGGACCAGTGGTTCTGGAGAAGAAGTCGAAAATGTGAAAAGTTTACAGACAGATAGACAGACAGCCAGATGGACAAATGAACTGCAGACAAAATGTGATTTGAGCTTTCGGCTCAGGTGAGCTTAAAAAATTTGGGTTCCTTGTCTTAGATTTTTTGTTGGTTTTCCTTGAAAAGAATTTCTTATATTCATATTCATACATGTAATGAGAACACACAGTTAAAATACATTTTGTATTTGTGATTTGTATTATGGAAATATGTAAATAACTTATTAAACTTCAACCTAAACTTTTGAGGATTTTTAAGTCCACTCATTCTTTGATACTCACTAAAAATTCAACTTAGAGTAGCAGAGCAGGATTTTGTGCTTTGATTTTCAGTTGTGCAGCACTTGAAATTTTTTACTTTATATGGCTGAATTGAAATAAATAATTGTGAAATTGAAACCTAATGTTAAAGTCTTGTTTACAAATATTAGATATTCATCAATGTACATTACACTTCGATTTCAAAGATTTTTCCTATTTATTTTGAAAAATTTTGATCTATTATGCCCCCCCCCCCCCCAAAAGAACAGTATTTGAACATGCTTGTATCTACACTACCTGAGGATGCTCAAGATAATATCACTAATCATGGCCCTGATTTCTTCTATATATTCCTATGTATAACTTTTACTTCCTATCATGGACCCACCCTTCCCTCGAGGGCCAAGATCTGAATAATCTAGAATCTACTCTATGTCAGGATGTTTTAAATTTCATGTTCAAGTTTCGTCTTTTCTGGTCCTTGTTCCTAGAAATGAAGATAATTTCATAAACCCATGCTGTTTTTGGATTTTCTTAACTGTACCCTATTTTAATAGGGCATGACCTTTCATTTGAAAAAAATTTTAACTCCCTTTACCCAAGGATGCATTGTAGAAATGTTAGTTGAAATTGGTCTGGTGGCTCTGGAGAAGCCAGAAATGTGAACAGTTAACAGACGAACAAACAAATTAGCTTGAAATCAGGTGATTAGAAATGCTCAATTGAACATTTGGTTCAGGTGAGCTAAAATATATGAAAGTTATTGACTTATATATACATATGCACATTAAATAAAAAACTTCATTTTGCAACCAACGGAATATAGTTTTCCTAATATGTCAGTCAAACCAGTAGAAAATTTGAATGTCTGGGGGATCTCTCTTACAATCAGTCCAAATGACTTGTGTTGATGAGTTCTCAAAATAATATCAATGAAAGACTTATCTAGCAAGCTAACCAAAATTTAGTATATGTTTTGTCTGTCCAAGCCACTAAAAGGTGAACAAGTAATATGAGAGCATCACATATGCAATACTAATCCCTAACTGATACATGCAAGTATACTGTATAGAGGATTAATTTCACGGGTTGTAATTTTTGCATTTTCCTCTCCTCTGACATGATCGCAGTTGGTTGAATTCGCGATATTGGTATATACTCAGTAATAAAAATTACCTTGTCTTTATCTGTTTAATCCATATCATAGCTAGAACGACATTAATAAGCGTTATGTATTCACTTCACGAACAATAACAGGGCAGGTTTATTTAAAATGTTTAGATTTTATTTAGTAATTAATTGAAGATTAAACAAAGTGCCGATATATTTAATGACTTTCCTATATTCTATTACGATGAGTGCATGTACATCCCAAGATCTTATTTCCGAAGGGATATCACATCAGAGCGAAAAACAACTGGACGATAATAAATGTGTTAAAGTAGGTCGACGAAATAATATCCTTCCATACCTTCGATAGTTATTTGAATAATATTTTTAAAGCCAAAATGTTGATAAAAAGTAATATGCATGATAATGCACGTAATAAATACACTTAGTAACGTTAGTTACGCAGGGGTTATCAAAACCCATGACCCATGTGTTCTGATTGATGAAACATTTAGCGTTGGCTAGTAAAACAGCTTTTTTACAATGATTACAGGTTATTATCTGCTGATTTGAATTAAAGTAAAGCATGATAATTGAAATAATTAATTGATAATTGCTATTCGTAATTACTGAATGGCCATGTGCTGCATGTACATATATATACCTATAGTAGTATATTCTCAAATTTAAAAAAAAATGGAGGTCATTGAAAACTTAGTTATCCACTGTTTCTTGATTTCACGGATTTATTAATACCGTGAATATAGCGAATATTAACACCACGAGTTATTTTCCCCCTATACAGTAATCTGGTTCCCTAGAAAGTTTGTAATTCCAACAAAGATAAAGTGGTACAGAATCGATATTATCAAGGTGGACTTGTATATTAAAATCAGCTCAATATATAGAGAATAAAACATCCCCTTTTCCATATCACATCCTTTATCAGCCTGAGACACCACCATCAGCCTGAGGGCCAAAGGCCCAAGGGCTGATATTTCTCAAGGGCTGATACAGGTTATGGTGTGGAAAATGTTATTGTTTTATTATCTTTATTACATACTATAAAATACAGCACACATCAACTTGAGAAAAATACAAATAAATTACCATGCACTGACAATTACATGTAGCTTATTATATCAAAGAACAGTCATTTAAAATTAGGAGAATGTGAACAAAATAAAAATAGGTGTATTATCACAAATATTTTTTTAAAGGTTTAATCTACTAGGGGTGTGATATAAATCTGTATCAGCCCTGCAGATCCATATCAGACCTGCAGGATCAGTATGAGCCCACATGGCCCAGTGGTTAGAGCATTTGCTCTAGAGTCGCGGAGTAAGGAGTTGATCCTTACGTCGCGGGTTTGAATCCCACTGTGGGACGTGGAGACCGGTCCTTCGGATGAGACAACAAAAACCGAGGTCCTGTGTCGCAGTAGGTGCTGGGACAAAAAAGATCCCTCACTGCTCTGTGGCCCTGAGTGCCGAGTGTAGGTTAAAATTTGCAGCTCTCCACCGGCAAGTGGTGGCATCTCCATATGAGTGAAAAATTCTCAAGAGGGATGTTAAACAACAATAAACAAACAAATAATCAGTATGAGCCCTGGAAGCTAATACAGCTATTGTGACCTCAGCATATAACTTTGCAAAAATCTTGCATCCAGAAAATGTAAGTCAAATCCAGCATCTGAAGCAAAGTTTAAGAGTGTTCATCCCTTGATTCATCATCCATGCAAGTTTGGTTCAGATAGGCCTTCTAGTTACTTGGAAATGAGATCTGCTCCAAAAACTTTAACCTGGTCATTCCTCTGGAATATTAGGTCAGATCCAGCATCCAAAGCAAGCCCAGTAGTGTACATCCTTAGATGTATCATCCATGCAAGTTTGGTCAATATAGGGCTTCTAGTAACTTGGAAGTGAGATCTGCTCCAAAAACTTTAACCTGCTCCAAAAACATTAATCTGGTCATTCTTTACCTAAAATTGCAGCATCTGAAACCTTGACTGGTACAATGAAACACAATACAAGCATCCTCCATGCATCTCTGATTAATATAGGGCATAGAAGTACTTGAAAAGAAAACTGCTCCAAATACTGTTGACACCGAGGGTATTACACAAGCTCCCCCAACTTCGTTGAGGTGAGCTAAAAAACTTGTCAACTATTAAAAACAAGATGAATGATAAACCGTTTTAATACAATTACTGTAAATGTGGAAATTTACACTTGGGGGTAATTATACCTTTAATACCCTAGAAAAAAAATTGTGTAAATATCCTCCCACATATCAACACCTTTTACATTCATTTTTCAGTATCAACAGTAAATTATTCTGATAGATTTTGCTGTATTGCTGCAGCCCCCCCTCCCATCCCCCCCACCCCCCAAGCATATCATGTTTACTACTAATTTATGAATTTTATGTAATAGATTGTAAATACTCCCATTTACAGTGATAGACCACTGCTGAAGTTATTAATCAGTTTGTTGAAATTGAAAATATATTATAAAAACTCACTTTTCATCAAAGCCTCCTTTTGGTATAGGTTTCTTCATTTCTTCATTTTTGATACCATGTAAATTTTCTCTCTCTTGTACTGCAAGTAACAAATAAATGTTAAAGAAAATATTTATGAATACTATACAGGGTTCTCCATGAGCTGTTTTACTGTGTCAGCCCTGACACAGTAAAATTTTCTCCGACATGGTAAAGATTCAGATTTTATGCATGCGACACTGTAAAAATTTTTGTGACACAGTATGATCTGTGATAATCAGAAAATCAGAACATAACTGAAACTACTGTCTTTCAATTTTTAAGGCAGAGCACTTAATAATCTCTTAATTAGGGCACTTAGTCTTGCTTCACCTTGCATAATCAATAATTTGTTATCGCCTAGACCCTTGCTGGACTCTACGCATGAAAGAACAAAGACAAATAATTTGTTTTCACACATCCACACAACCCGTATAACTGATAGTTGTATTTTTAAATAATAGAGAGGTTAAGCATTTGACCGTGTGCGTCTATGTGTACGTGTAAACCTAGAAGTGTTTTACAAGTACCCGTAACTAACATTGTGTTCTGTTAAACAAACTGTACGTGTACCTGTATGTGTAAAACGTCATTTCATCAAGTCACTTTACAATCCATTTGTATCAAATAATTCTATGACTTTGATTAAAGAAGATGCATAGATGTACGTAATAAACTCTCAACATCATAACAAACACAGCCTGAAATATTTATATTCTATTATTTCAGTTTAAGAGGCTACAAGTTCTTACCTCCGTGTACTTATGAATTTACACGTTGTGTACAACTTGTAGAATTACGTGGTATGCAAAACTGATGACGTAAATCGCAGTAAATTAGAGGATTTCCCTAGCTACACGTACACGTAGACGTACACGGTCATCTGCTTAACCTCTCTATTATTTCAAATTTAATAAAATTATAAATACAACTGCATATGGTCTTTAATTGAGAGCCACGTCTCTAGAATTATGTTGGCACTGTGAGTCATACATGTAACTGATGTAAATGTATTGTAGAAGAATTTAAAGGCATCCCTAAAAGTATTTTACTATTCTTAAGTTTCTTTTTTAAGTTCAGCAATTCGATCAACTGACAAAAATCAAGGGAAATTTACTTTTAAAGATAGTCAGTAGTTCAATTGTATCGACCAGAATTTCCTCTGCTCTTCAAATCATTATTTTACTGTTCTTAGGAAGAAGAATTTTAAAGATTTTTCCTAAGTATTCCTTAGTAAAACTTTGATCCCCAAAAGTGGACCCATCCTACCCCTGGGGATCATGAATTGAACAAACTTGACTCTACACTACCTAAGAAAGCTTTTACTTAAGTTTCATCTTTTCTGGTCCAGTGGTTCTTGAGAAGATTTTTACTATTTCTTAATTATCTCTCCTTAGAAGAGGGTGTGGCCCTTCGTTTGAACAAACTTGTATCCCCTTTACCCAAAGGATACTGTTACTCTAAGTTTGGTTGAAATTGGTCTAGTGACTCTTCAGAAGAAGATAAAACAGGTAATCAGATATTATAAAACTCACCTCAAATAATGTTGTCTATAAGTAATGCAAATCTCACATAATATTTTTTTTCTAGTTAGTGTGCATCCCAAGATCAATATCCATCCAAGTTTGGCTTCAGTAGGACTTATAGTTAATTGGAAATGGACCTGCTCTAAAAACTCTAATCTGTTCACTAATCAAGAAAATATAGGTCAGTTCCAACATGCGATGCAAGACTGGAAGTGTTCATCCTTAGATGCATTATCCATGCAAGTTTAATCATAATAGACCATATAATTATACTATTAGAGCTACTCCAAAAAACATTACGCTGTTCACTCATCTGGAAAACATAGGTAAAATTCAGCACCCCAAACAAGTCTTGAAGTGTCCATCCCTAGCTACATCATCCATGTCAAGTTCGTTAAAGTATGGCTAAAATATAGGTCAGATCCAGCATCTGAGGCAGGTTGGGTAGTGCACATTCCTAGATGCTTCATTCATGCAAGTTTGGCCCAAGTAGAGCTAATAATTACTTTGGAGTGCACCTGCTCCAAAAACTTTAACCAGGTCACACATTTGGAAAATGTAGGTCAGATCTAGCATTCTAAGCAAGTCTGGTAGTGTCCATCCCTAGATACATCATCCTTGAAAGTTTGGTCCAGGTAGGACTTATAGTTACTTGGTAATGGACCTGCTCCAAAAACTTTAACCTTGTCACTCATCTAGAAAATGTAGGTCAGATTCAGCATTTGAAGCATGTCTGGTAGTGTCCATCCCTAGATGCATCATCTATCAAAGTTTGGTCCAGGGAGGGCTCATAATTACAGTCCCTGAAATGTTCTACTTCCCATTTTTCTGTTTGCTCACCGTTCATTCACTGTTCACAGTTTTGCGTTCACTGTTCACCGTGCGCTCACGTTCACCGTTAGTGTTCACCATTTGTTCACTTTGCATTCACCTTGCGTTCAGCGTTTACTCATCATTCAGACTTCATTGTCATTTGGAACTCCAAAGTGAAAGGACTTATCTTTTTAAAGGGAAAAAGATTATGAAAGTAAGGGTTTACTGGTTTAAAGTATCATTATTTTCTGGAAAAAAATATCTCCAATATTTATTATTATTTTTTAACTTAACTGTTGATTATTTATTAAATTAATCTTAAAAATAAATGTTGTTGGAAGTATATT
The DNA here is from genome assembly GCF_033153115.1 of Saccostrea echinata. Classification (NCBI taxonomy): domain Eukaryota; kingdom Metazoa; phylum Mollusca; class Bivalvia; order Ostreida; family Ostreidae; genus Saccostrea; species Saccostrea echinata. The sequence continues at coordinate 31,326,658 of NW_026889778.1, forward strand.
CATTTAGTATGATGCTACAAGATTAAATCTAAATACGGCAACATTCCTGTACGGATACAGCGCTGCAACATTTTGATATTATATCAAAGACCACAAATCATTGATAGAAAGATGATAATCCAGGTTGCTTTAAAAACCAACTGCTGAATACATAATTACCAAAATATTCATATCTAACATGTTTTTTTCTTGTTTTGTTTTTATAAAAATACATGTACATGTTACAACTACTAGTATTTCTGAGAATTATAGATACAGCTGTAGTATTATGGATTAAATATCTACAGAGCAATGTACATTGATAGTGTGGTTAAAAAATTACTTTTTAGCTCACTTGAGCTGAAAGCTCAAGAGAGCTTTTCTGATCACATTTTGTCTGTAGTTGTCTGTCTGTCCATCTGTCTGTCCGTCCGTCCGTCTGTAAACTTTTCACATTTTCGACTTCTTCTCCAGAACTACTGGGCCAATTTCAACCAAACTTGCCACAAAGCATCCTTGGGTTAAGGGGGTTCAAGTTTGTTCAAATGAAGGGCCACATCCTCTTCCAAGGGGAGATAATTAAGAATTGGTGAAAATTTGGTGTCTTCTTTTAAAATTCTTCTTCTCAAGAACCATTGAGCCAGAAAAGTTTAAAATTATGTGAAACCTTCATTACATAGTGTAAATTCAAGTTTGTTCAAATCATGACCCCCCAGGGGTAGATTGGGGCCACAATGGGGGATCAAAGTTTTACAAAAGAATACATAGGGAAAAATCTTTAAAAATCTTCTTCTCAAGAACAACAAAGCCACAATTAGTCATATTGATATGGAATCATCCTCAGGTAGTGTAGATTCAAGTTTGTTCAAATCATGACCCCTGGGGGTAGGGTGGGGCCACAATGGGGGATCAAATTTTTACATAGGAATATATAGGAAATTTCTTTAAAAATCTTCTTCTCAAGAACAACAAAGCCACAATTAGTCATATTGATATGGAATCATCCTCAGGTAGTGTAGATTCAAGTTTGTTCAAATCATGACCCCCGGGGGTAGGGTGGGGCCACAATGGGGGATCAAAGTTTTACATAGGAATATATAGGAAATTTCTTTAAAAATCTTCTTCTCAAGAACAACAAAGCCACAATTAGTCATATTGATATGGAATCATCCTCAGGTAGTGTCGATGTAAGTTTGTTCAAATCATGACCCCTGGGGGTAGGGTGGGGCCACAATGAGGGATCAAACTTTTATATAGGAATATATAGGGAAAATCTTTAAAAATCTTCTTCTCAAGAACAACAAAGCCACAATTAGTCATATTGATATGGAATCATTATCAAGTAGTGTAGTTTCAAGTTTGTTCAAATCATGACCCCTGGGGGTAGGGTGGGGCCACAATGAGGGATCAAAGTTTTATATAGGAATATATAGAAAAAAATCTTTTTCTCAAGAACAACAAAGCCACAATTAGTCATATTGATATGGAATCATCCTCAGGTAGTGTACATTCAAGTTTGTTCAACCCCCCCCCCCCCCCCCCCCTCCCCGGGTAGGGTGTTAGACATCTTTAAAATTCCGTTTTAAAGAACAGCAAAACCATGATTAGTTATATGAATATAGAAGCATCCTCAGAAGGTTTATATTCAATTTCATTCAAAACATGGCACCTGGGGGTAGGGTATGCCTAGAACAGGCGATCAAAGCTTTATATATGAATATATAGGAGAAATCTGCTGATGTAGAACAGCAGGGCCATATTGACTCAGGTGAGCGTTGTGGCCCATGGGCCTCTTGTTTAAATTGTAATACAAAAAAAGGAGTATAAGGTTTTCTTCTTTACAAATATAGTAAAAGTCTATTGTAAGAGAGAGAAAAAAAATTTCATCACTGTAACTATATATATGTTTACTATTCCATATAGTTAAGAGCCCCCCCCCCCCCCTTCCTGAATTTGCCACTTAGTCAGTATTTTCAGTATTAACATCAAAAAGGAAGTCAATGCGTTTTGTGACGTTAAAATTTCAGTTTATAAATGTTCATGTATCTACGATAGTCATTAAGCAATGGTGGTTAAAAATACACGTGGCGACGGTGAGATTTGAATTGGCAAGGATCAAATTCATGCGGCTTAATTATTCCAAGTGTTTATGTATTATTTATTTATTTTTTATTCTTTATTCATTGATTGAATGATTGATTGAGCAATGTTGGAATAAGATCTAGAAACAAGAGGCCCAGGGGCCACATTACTCACCTGAGCACTGTAGCTAGGAAAAAAGCAAAAATCAGTTTAGTATTGCAATGCTTAAATGCATAAGTGGTCCCGACTTATCCCTAAATTGAATCTACACTAAGGATGCTTACATATTTGTTATGACTAACTGTGACTATTTTCCTACAAGTTTAAACTTTCATTGTGGCCCCTACCTACCCCTGAGGGTCATGATTTGATCAAACTTGAATCTACACTATTTGAGGATGCTTCCATATAAATATGACCATTCATGGATTTGCTGTTCTTGAGAAGAAGATTTTTTAAGATTTCACCTATATATTCCTATGTAAAACTTTGATCATCCATTATGGCCCAACCCTCTACCCGGAGGTCATGATTTGATCAAATCTGAATCTACACCACCTGAGGATGCTTTCATATAAATATGACCAATCATAGCTTTGTTGTTCTTGAGAAGATTTTTTGAAATTTTTCTTATATACTCCTATGTAAAACTTTGATCATCCATTGTGGTCCTACCCTACCCCCAGGGGTCATGATTTGAACAAACTTGAATCTACACTACCTGAGGATGCTTTCTTGTAAATATGACCAATCAAAGCTTTGCTGTTCTTGAGAAGGTTTTTAAAGATGCACCCTTTGTATTCCTATGTAAAACATTGATTGCCCACTGTGGCCCTACCCTACCCCCGGGGGTCATGATTTGAACAAACTTAAATCTTCACTACCTGATGATGCTTCCAAATAAATATGACCAATCAAGGCTTTGCAGTTCTTGAGAAGATTTTTAAAGATTTTCCCTATGTATTCCTATGTAAAACTTTGATTGCCCACTGTGGCCCAACCCTACCCCTGAGGGTCATGATTTGAACAAACTTGAATGTACACTACCTGAGGATGCCTCCACATAAGTTTCATATTTTCTAACACAGTGGTTCATGAGAAAAAGATTTTTGAAAGATGCCATAAATTTTTCATGAATTCGCAATTATCTCCCTTGGAAGAAGGCGTGTCCCTTCAGTTGAACAAAATTGAATCCCCATCACCCAAGGATACTCTGTGCCAAGTTTGGTTGAAATTGACCCAGTAGTTCTTGAGAAGAAGATGAAAATGTGAAAGGTTTACGACAGCAATGACGATGACATACAACGGACAAATTTTGATCAGAAAAGCTCACTTGAGCCTTTGGCTCCGGTGGGCTAATGATCAAAAATGTGTTTTAAACTCCTTGGGAACACTAGATTTCACCTTCTGCGTTACAAATCTTACAGCAGCACAGTGTCAAATGATTTTGATTGACAGGACAAGCACGTGGACTTCGTGTGAACTTGAAGCAGTAAAAAAAAAAACGATTATGACTGCCACACCAATGGATATGTTGATAAAGAATAGTTTTTTTTCACTGCCTGATAAATTCAAAAAAATAATAAAACTTAGGATGTTCTGCTTGATATAGGTACATGCCTCTGTATGGAAACACATGTATCCTTGTAATTTTCTCTACTTTGACTACAGCTATGTATTAGTAACAATGTTTAACAGTGATAAATCGTTTGTGACTAAACAGCTTAATTCAAACATAATATATATGTGCAGAAAATATTGTAACAACACAATTAATAAGCGTACTTAATGTGCATGTAATATTTTCTTACGATAATGTGGGAACATTTATTTATTTGTTCTGGAAGTGTTCAGAACATTTTTTTTTACATGGTATGCTAATGTCGGCACTCCAAAATTAATTTATTTAGGAAATGTATTGAAGTTTTTGCACCTTACAATAGAATAAAATAGAATGCATACAAAGCAGAGAAAAGATCGGAGACATTCCGAATAAATTGTTCATCTTGCATTCACCGTTAGTTCAGCGTTCACTTTGCGCTTGCGTTTGTGCTCCATTCACGTTCTGCGTTCTCTCACCATTCACCAACCGTTCACCTCGTTCACTCACCATTCACTCTGCGTTTGCTCAGCATTCGTTCACCATTCAATTGGGAAAGTAGAACGTTTCAGGGACTGTACTTGGGAAGGAAAATTAAAAAATATGTTTTATAATCTTCATAAGCAGTTCTTTCATTATATATTTGCATTTTGGATCAGAGGTTGTGCTGTAAACAAAATATTGAAAAATAACATCATCTTTTGGCCATTTTTGAAGAAATATTCAGGACATGTGAATAATGACATAATTCCTGACATCATAAAGCATAGATGTTCAGTCACCAAGGGTTCAAGTGATATTTTATTGCCTTATCAACTGAAACAAAGGAGTTTTAGTTTTTCAGAAATTCACAGGGCCAAAAAAGGCCCAAAGTGGCCCTTGCTCTTTCGATCAGAAAAGCTCACTTGAGCCTTTGGCTCAGGTGAGCTAAAAAGCTTATGCAAGTCTTTAAAACTGAGTTTTATACACAACAAGAGGCCCATGGGCCACAATGCTTACCTGAGTCAATATGGTCCTGCTGTTCTTCGTCAGCAGATTTCTTCTCCTATATATTCACATGTAAAGCTTTGATCACCTGTTCTAGGCATACCCTACCCCCAGGTGCCGCTGAGGGGTGGGGGGTGTCATGATTTGAACATACTTGAATTTACACTACCTGAGTATGCTTCCATATCAATATGACTAATCATGGCTTTGTTGTTCTTGAGAATAAGATTTTTTCCTATACCTGTATATGTTCTTTTGTAAAACTTTAATCCCCCATTATGGCCCCACCCTACTACAGGAGGATGCCTTGAACAAACTTGAATCTACACTACCTGAGGATGATTCCATATCAATATGACTAATTCTGGCTTTGTTGTTCTTGAGAAGAAGTTTTTAAAGATTTTTTTTTTATATATGCCTTTGTAAACTTTGATTCCCCATTGTGGCCCCACCCAACCCCAAGGAGTCATGATTTGTACAAACTTGAATCTACAATACCTGAGGATGATTCCATATTAATATGACTAATCATGGCTTTGTTGTCCTTGAGAATAAGATTGTTAAAGATTTTTTTTCTATATATTCCTATGTTAAACTTTGTATTTATGTACAAAATCTTACTATGTATAGACTTTTAATACAGTGAATCATGAGATTTTTTGAATCTTACAAAACTGTATTAAGAATGGGGCAATGCTCTATTTCTTATACAAGTCTTAGCTTACCTTTCATTTTTAAACCAATCAAAAGTACTCACATTGGGGTCAACCTATTTTTATCATAACAAAAAAAAGCACATGGTACATAATGGTTGACTTTAGCAGTAAACATGTTTTAAGGGAAGGAGATCAAAAGGAGTAACTACATGTGATTGTAAAAGTTGCTCAAATGCTGCATTAAATTATCTATTCTACAGAAGTTTTTATAACTTCTGGGGTCTTCTCTTTCACCTCATCTCATCTCACCTCATCTAGCGATGCATTATGTTCACCAAGTACATGTATGAGTGTTCCACCGTTGTTTCCATTGTGATGGTTTTTTCAGTTTTAATGCAGTGCATAATACTATAACAGATACTGCTGATGGAACCTCATTTTCCATTATTGAGAGAGAGAGAGTAATATTGCGAGGGAAACACGTAGAAAATACCTAAAGTCTATTAACAATCTAATAAGACATGTATAAGCGTGGGTACAGGAAAGTATAATAATACATGTACAAATATAATATTTGCATAATATTACAAATCTCGCCGTGTGTACCAGCTTCAAAATATTGAAGAATTTTGCGAAAATTTTACTAGGGTCTTAAAGTTTACCTTGTCCTCTTTCACTTAATTGTGTTTTTTGTTTGGAATTTTTAAGGAAATTCTGGTATTGCCAGTGCAAATGAGGTGCACGATTAGTAGGTAGCTGTGTTAGCTCATGTTGCCTCTGTATTATGGTCTGCAGGCATCTACAGACATATCCCTAAACACTATATCATACCTGACAATATTTGGGTTGCTGAAATGAAACAGATATTGAAGACATAAGCGAGTGATTATCGACATAGTAACGTTGTAGAATTTTCTTTGACCATGTTTTTTTTAGTATCGAATATACTTGTTCCGTCAATCAAGTGTTAATTTAAATTACATTCATAATTTCTTTATTGCATAATACACCCATATGGGTCAGGTAATACAATACAAAAAAAAAAAAAAAAAAAAAAAAAAAAAAAAAAACAGAGAACAATGAATGTTTATAAACAATAGGCATAATTTAAGTAATTTACTCAATATATGTTACTCCGATGTGGACCTTTTATTTCTTAATTCTAATGATTGTTTTATAAAAGCGCAAACAGCCGGTATAACTTCAAGTGTTGGACTAAGTATATATTCAAGTTTCTGTATGGGTGATTTAAGATAGAATGAGGAACAATAATTATCTAGCATGGTTTTTATAAGTATATTCCTTTCTTGTATATTACAATTACATTGTAAAAAGAATTGAAATTCATCATCAATAGCATTACATGAAGTGCATAATCTTTACAGATAGTTTGTATTTCTTGGAATTTTCAAGTTAACCTAGGAACTCAAATTTTTTAGTAAAAGTTTTATATTTCATTTCTGAATGTTGTTTATCTATACATACATATAATAAAATAATATCACCGTGAGTAATACATGTATACTTTGTTTCACTACACATGTTTGTATTACTATGTATTACATGTACAGTGAATTATGATTAAATGAAGTGTGGCATCGAAGTCATGTAAATGTGAATACATACATTCACTTTTTGAATTGAAAAGCATTCAGAATATAAAACGAAAAATGATAAAGCTAAAGTAAAATCAAAGTACTGAAAGCCGGGCTTTAATATGTTTGAGTGTATTGTCTAATCCTAAATTAGTACATATTTGAAAATCTTTCTTTCTGACCATTGATATTTAACAGGTAGAGTTTGTATGATTATGATTAACAATAACCCATCTACCAATAATTTACGGTCCAGAACCCAACGTTAAGACCCCAGGATAGGACTTGGTGATATATTTTCATGAAAATACATTTATACCTTTCTAAACATTAAGCTCACAGTGGTTATGCATGGTAACAGTGCACTTTGAGTGGTTTTGCTGATTCATACAGGCACATATATAGTATCGGAGGAGCTAGGGGTGTCACCATTTTTCAAACATAAACTTTTACAATGGACATTGTACATTGAAAGGTTGATTGACTCTTCGCAATCAAATTTAAATTGGAACTTTCATCTCACTCTTCGTAATATAAACCAGGTATTTATCACGAGCGACGAACAGATTTACTAAAAGCAAAATGGATATAGTCTAATTTTAATTAGATTGTACCATCATTTTATTGTAGCATATTAAAAGTACGGTAATTTGGTAATGAATTAATGAAATTCGAAATGTGAAAGTAAGTTGTAGCCCACCCCTACTCCTTCTCCAACGGAATAGCATTTTCGGGTTTGGACAATTCTCCTTTTTTCTTATAATGATACTACATGCCTGTATTAATCAGAAAAGAAATATTCTTTATTTTTGGTCCTCTAGGAAACCAGCTGCACGAAAATTATAATTATCTAATCTTTATGACATGAATATGAGTCTAGTTCTAGTTCCAGGTTCGGCCATAATGGTCATTGCCTGAGAAAATCATGATGTATTCAGGTCTTTATGGCTCGTACATAGATGGCTCTTCATTCTGAACAGGAAGTTTTGAAGCAAAGACTAACCAACTTTTTCTGAAAAATTATAATGTGTTGTACTTAGATAAAGACTAATGAACATTTTTATATGTTGTTTTCTTTTAATTATATATTAACATAAACGATTTTTATTTCCCAGCACCCTTGAGAGCTTGCATGTGTTTTAAGACCTTTTTTTTGGAATGCGCGCGCACGCTCAATATACTGTAAAGCGCTTTGGGAGCACATGCGAGATGAATCCAAGGTGAGAAGTCTCGAACAAAATTTTCACATTCAAAACATACCATTGACTTTTCACTAAAAATTTGATCTGAATTTGTAAGCATAAAAATTTTCGACGCTAAATTGATTGTTAAATGGGTATAAATAATTTATATATTATACATAAACATATTCACATGAAATTTCTATCTTAAAGTTTACATTTTTATTTATTTATATTCCATGCTTCACAGAATATAAATCTTTATCCCAGTCATTTAAATTAATACTATTAAATTAAAATATTAACCAAATGGAATCGCATTGTTTATTTCATATTATGAAAGAAAACAAATAGTTTTGAACTTCATTTACATCACCTTTACACAAGATCTTAGCCGCTCGCGTGGCGCAGTGGTAAGAGCGTCTGCTCTAGAGTCGCGAAGTAAGAAGTTAATCCTTACGTCGCGGGTTCGAATCCCACTGTGGGACGTGGAGACCATGTAAACCGAGGTCCCGTGTCGCAATAGGTGCTTGCACGAAAAAGATCCCTCACTGCTCAATGGCCGTAAGTGCCGAGTATAGGACAAAATTTGGAGCTCTCCACCGGCAAGTGGTAGTGTCTCCATATGAGTGAAAAAATTCTCGAGAGGGACGTTAAACAACATACAAACAAACAAACACAAGATCTTAACCATCATAAGGATTTTTTTTCGAAATTATTTATTAGAAAGGAGAAAGTTATTTTAATTGCATTCAGGGTTATCGAAGTAATACCGTATTTTCAAACCCTTTTCTTTAAACGCATTCAAATTTTAACTTATTTATTTGAGTAGTAATATATTGAAAACATTACAGCATTACCAGTATTACAACTGTAAGATTAATCTTCATGAATATTTACATACATACATCATTAGGCTAAAAAAAAATTGTTTGTTTCCGGTTATACCCGACTGACCTCCTACACATTTTTTTTTCAGAAAATTACGAGTATCCGTAACTGTCTCTTTGTTTTACGAATTCGTAATGGCGGCGCACTTGTTTGCTGCAAGTAGTCGGTGTTCGCTGTTATTTTATGCCGTTAATATAATCATAAAATCATCATCTTTTTGCAATTATTTTGAAAGGAAAAATTTAATAAATTGTCTCCTGTTAAGCCGTTTTCACAAGATCAACCCTGAAAATATCAGCAGAAATTAACACGGTATCGTACCAAATTACATCATTCTGATAAATGACCACCGATGTTTTTAAAATTCATTATTACATTAAATTTCTTGCCATTCAAGACACCTTAATGCTATACTGATCTTAAAAAAACAATTACAGATATCACGACATTGTCAGTGAGCTTGCTGTTTATACATGCATCACGGACGTAAATTCAGACTAATTATACTATAATATCAGTAAACGAACAAAAAATGTCATACAATTTTTTTTAATTCTACCAATAACATATGGCTAGTGAGGAGAATATATAAGTCATTTGTTTTATTTAATGTCACTAATTTAAACATTTAAGGTCACTAATTTTAACTTTTAAGAAAACAATTAATTTTTTACAAAAAATGTTTGTCTGTCAATTGCCAAACTTTTTTTTAAAAGAATGTTGAACCATATGGTTTGCTGATTTTTCTTTAGATATATTTGAATTAGAAATTTATTTAAAAAAATTATATTTATATTGGTTTAATAATTTATGTAATTCATAGTTAAAGAAATGCACATATTTTTAGAGATATTCTTAAAGTTTCAAACAAACAGTACTTTTATCGCCGACTAGATACACCAGATACACCATGTACAATTGTCAGGCGACCTAATTCAGGCATAACGCACATTAATTAATTCTTTAAACTCCAATTTACTTATCTATTTATTTGCTGAAAGACAAAACAGAGAATATAACCACTCACATAACATCGACGAAAACGATATGAAATATAGGCAACCTGTCGAAAAGCCCGCGCTTATTGAAAATAGTTCGCTTACAATATGCATTCAGTAGTGTATGTGCACAAATTGTTATATCACGATTACCCTAATAAAGTAAATATCTAATTCCTCTTTCAATTTAATTCTCAAACAAAAATATTGATCAATTAACAATTCCGTAGATTGAGATGTAAAAAATATTTGTTTAAGTATCGTCTTTCAATGTGACTATTTTGTTTATTGGAAGCGTCTGCTTTGACGCTGTTAGGCTTTTTGTTTACTTTTCTGAACATGTGCTATTTATAGTAAGGCAGTCGATCACGATGCCTACAGCCAGGACTTTGCTTTCAGCAAAGCCCGGCTAAAAAAAGGGGGGCATTTTTTAAATACATATATATATATATATATATATATATATATATATATATATATATATATATATATAAGAAAACTTGAGATTGAGCTGATTCGGTGCTAGGCAGCAAATTTATGGATACGAATCATGAAAATGGTCAATATGTATGGCCATGAATCATTTATTATTTGTGTGAATCATGAAACTACACAACCTCTCTCTCCTCCATGTAAATTCATACTGTGGAATCAATCTTGAAATAATGTGCAAATGTTTACATTCCACTTCCATGCGATTTAAATATCTCTGCTTATTTGTGGGTACCTTAAATTCGAAAGTAGTCCAGTTCAAATTTCCGGAATTTAAGGCTTATACATGTTATTTTCAATGACACTGTGTGGAATTATAGAAATATGTTTAACAAAAAATTTAAAGTATAAATATCAAACGCATATGTATGCACAAAAATCAAAGATTAATTTAGCAATATAGTCTAATTCAAGGATTAAAATGGTGGTCGAAAAGGTTCCAAATGACACTCCAAAGTGCACTCATTCTTCTATTTTTAGTAACCATGGAAACACCTTTCATCAAAATCAAAAACCGATAAAAACAATTATATATCTCATTGTAGTCTACTTGCATGCCAAGTTATATCAAAATCAGACCAAACTGAATGAGAAGTAGTGTTTTGAAAGTACTTCACAAAAACTTCTATTTTTAGTAACCATGGCAACACCATTCATTGAAATCAAAAACTGATATATAAAATTATGTATCTTAGTGTAGTCTACTAGTGTCCTGAGTTAAACTGAAATCAGATCAAAACTGTAGGAGGAGTAGTGTTTTGAAAGTATTTTACAAAAATTTCTATTTTTAGTAACCATGGCAACACCGTTCATTGAAATCAAAAACCCATTTACAGAATCATGTATCAAAGTGAAGTGTACCTGTGAGCAAAGTTACATTGAATCGGACCAAAACTGTAGGAAGAGGAGCATTTGAAAAATTGTTTACAGACAGACGGACAGAGAGACAGATGGACGGATGACAGACACCTTTCTATCACATAAGCTCCTTTGGTCTCTGACCAGTAGAACTAAAAACACACTAACCTTTAATCCCCCCTTCACTGACACACAAACTCATTCAAACAATTTAAAAAAATAAAACTAAACAAAAAGTATATTTTAATAAAATAATTATTATCTACTTAGCTACATAACTGTTTTGTTTAAGTGTTCAACTCCCTTAAGTATATTTGGTATACTTTGATTCTCGACTGGAAAATGTTGTCATGAATTATGTAAATGGGTCTCAAGCCAAATCTATTCAATGTCTTGACAGGTATATTCCTCTATTGCACTAAGGCTCCACATTATTTTCATTTTTATTCATAAACAACTAATTGTCACAAACCATGATGATTTTTGCTGCCATAGGGTCTAAAAACCAGAAGTGTCTGACGAGACTGTAGCTCTACTGGTTTGTACTTATAACAAAGGAAATTAAAAGTAGCACTTGGACTTGAAACTTTGCAACAGCAATAAATAGAGTAATGATCCTTGGTTTAGTCTCTTTTTGTGGCAATATTTATTGCAATCAGACTAAACTGTAGGAAGAATAACCTTTTGAAAGATTTTAACAGAAATTTTGATTTAAGTAAGCATGGCAACATCATTCATCAAAATAAAAAAAAAACTGATAAAGACAATTATGTATCTCAGTGTAGTCTATTTGCATGCCAAGTTACATTGAAATTAAAGCAAAACTATAGAAAGAGCAGCATTTTGAATGTATTTCACAGAAATTTGTATTTTTAGTAACCATGGCAACACTTTACCAAAATCAATAAGAGGCCCAGGGGCCAAATCGCTCACCTGAGCACTGTGGCTAGGAAAAAAGGAACAAATCAGTTTAGTATTGTAAAGCTTAAATGCATAAGTGGTCCCAACCTACCCCTAAAAGGGAGTGGGGGGGGGAGGGTTGTTATGATTTGAACAAAATTAAATCTACACTAACTAAGGATGCTTCCATAATTTTTTGACTGACTGCGACTTTTTTCTCTACAAGTTTGAACTTTCATTGTGGCCCCACCCTACCCCTGGAGGTCATGATTTGAACAAACTTGAATCTACACTATATGAGGATGCTTCCATATAAATATGACAAACCATGGCTTTGCTGTTCTTGAGAAGATTTTTAAAGATTTCTACTATATATTCCTATGTAAAACTTTGATCGTTCATTCTGGCCCCACCCTACCCCGGGGGTCATGATTTGAACAAACTTGAATCTACTACCACCTGAGGATGCTTCCAAATAAATATTACCAATCATTGATTTGATGTTTTTGAAAAGAAGATTTTTGAAAATTTTTCCTATATATTCATATGTAAAACTTTGATTGTCCATTGTGGCCCCTACCTACCCCCGGGGGTCATGATTTGAACAAACTTGAATCTACACTACCTGACAATAATTCCACATGAGTTTCATCTTTTCTGGCCCATTGGTTCTTGAGAAGATTTTTCAATAATGCCATTAATTTTTTGCTATTTCGTAATTATCTCCTCTTGGAGGAGGGCGTGGCCCTTCATTTGAACAAACTTGAATTCCCTTCATCCAAGGATACTTTGTGCCAAGTTTGATTGATATTGGCCCAGTAGTTCTGGAGAAGAAGATGAAAATGTGAAAAGTTTACGACAACAAGGATGACATCTACGCCGCCGCAAACGACGACAGACAACGGACAAATTTTGATCAGAAAAGCTCACTTGAGCCTTTGGCTCAGGTGAGCTAAAAACCAATAAACAGAATTATGTATCTCAGTGTAGTCTACTGGTGTGTTGAGTACTTTTGAAATCAGACTAAAACTATAGTAGGAGTAGCGTTTTAAAGGAATTTCAGAGAAATTTCTATTTTTAGTAACCATGACAACAATTGATGCACTAAGTTATGTATCCTAGTGTAGTCTACTTGTGTGCCAAGTTATATTGAAATGAGACCAAAACTGTAGGAGGAGTAGCATTTTAAAAGAATTTCATCCAAATTTCTATTTTTAGTAACCATGGCAACACCTTTCATCAAAATTAAAAACCAATGCACTAAACATGGCCAAAATTTTTTGGGGGAGAAAATGCGTGACGACCTTTAGTAAATGAAAAATCGCACATTTCACTGTATTATAAAACAAAAATAAACAACAGACAATTAAAAACATTTTTTAAATATTATTTATTTATAAAATTTACAACTTTCTATTCATACATTGTTTATGAGTTCCAAATGTAATTTTTTGAAATTATAAAAAAAAATTATGTTCTTCACTGTATAGTATTCATGCCCATAAGAGTGTAATTTGAATAATATTCATGGCAAATATCATAGTTTAACTTGGCAGTTAGAAAAATTAATAAGGTTCTGCAGACAGTCTGAGTTTCCAGCTTTTAAATGATGGATGAATGGATTTTTCTCACTAGTAAGGAGCAAGAGAGCTGTGTCCTGGATTTAAAGATCTGAAATTGAAATAATTGGAAGTAATCAAAACTTTCATCCTTTAAAATAACATGTGTAATCTAGTATGAATGAAATACATGGATTCTCAGATCCTCTATTCTTTCTTTTACTCTCATTATAATGTACTTTATGATTTTTTTTTCTTAAAATCTCTATCATTATTGTAGTCATGTTCTAATATGCTAATTTTATATTTTAAAATTCAGAAACTTTATTACCCTGTTTAGCTGCGTAAATTCAAAAAAAGTCTTCTAAAGGTACTGTCATGTTGCTCTGCAGTTTCAGGGGCTTTTATATGCTGATGTTGATGCAGGATTTGCCAAGTCACTGCCCGTGAATCTCATAATCTGCAGAGTTCCCTCTGCAGAATCTTCATTAGCTACCATGAAATTGTTTCCCTTTCCTCATTTAATTAATAATATAGAGTACTGTAGTTCACATCTTTCCAGATCACTGTATAGTTTATGGAGGAATTGTTTTGTCTTAGGTACTTGTAAACTCATTTGCAGCAAAGTATCAAGTATATCCATATCGTTATTTACCGTCCTTTTTGCAAAATTTCCACATCTGGCATCTCTGTCTTTGATAATATACACTTTTAATGATAATAGAGAGCAATTACAACTGCAATTACATCCGGTAGCACAGTTGACACCTTGTTGATTACCTGTTATCAGTGGCAATAAACAGATTATCTACTGATAAACACTGCATGTGTTGACTTGTCGGTATTTTACGAACCGAAGTAGGTAAAAAATCCGGATTTTTTCAAAATCGGTAGAAACGGCAATTAAAAAAAATATCGGGAGACATGCGGTAGGGAGGGTTCAAAATCGGTAGACTCCCGATAAATTCGGGAAAGTTGACAAGTATGACTAAATAATGTATCTTAGTGTAGTCTACTTGTGTGTCAAGTTATACTGAAATCAAATTAAAACTGTAGGAGGAGTAGCGTTTTAAGGAATTTCATAGAAATTTCTATTTTTTAGTAACCATGGCAACACTGTTCATCAAATTTAAAAACCAATGCACTAAATTATATATCTTAGTGTAGTCTACATGTGTGCCAAGTAATATTGAAATCAGAACAAAACTGTAGGAGGAGTAGCATTTTGAAAAATTGTTTACAGACAGACGGTCAGACATACAGGAGGACGGATGCCGGACACCTTACTATTGCATAAGCTCTTCTTGTTTCTGACCAGTAGAGCTAAAAATCAAAGACAATGCAGTAACCCCCATAATTATAAGGGTGGGAACTACTAAAACTATTCAAAAGGCATCTTATTCACTCACTCTAAATGTTTAAAGAATCAAAATAAATATATAAAATAAATATACATGTAATTCATTGTAGAAAAAGGGACAGCTGATATAGTTTTGGCACATCATCCTTTTGATCAGAAAAGCTTACTTCAGCCTTCGGCTCTGGTGAGCTAAAATTGTACATATGCCCAGATAAAACTGGAGAAGCAGGTCAAAAAGTGAGAAGTTTACAGAAAACATAAAATACACAGATAGATGCCAGATAATCTTCAACCAGAACAGCTCACTGGAGCCTTTGGTCAGGTGAGCTAAAAACAATATTTATTTATTCTCTTGTTCACTGTACCTACCATTATATTTGTCTCCTCTGTTTCTTTTTAACAGTAAACACACAATGATGATTACTAAAATCAAAATGGCTATGGCCACCATAACAATTATAAACCAAGTTGCCTGGAATATTGCATCTCCTCTACGGTTACGCGCTGTAAAATAAAAATAAATATAAACTATTACAATATATTCCTAGATAAATACAGAAGGAGTGGCCATTGCTATCTACAAGATTAAACAAGACACCCATGGGCCTTGATAGTCACCTGTTTTATGAGTTTCTAAGGTAATCCACCTCCTAAGGATTTCTGGACTCATGTGACCAAAATTTTAATGAGGACTCTTTAATCATTATCATATTAAAGTATCTTGTCTCCCAGAAGTTCAGGAGTAATGAAAATAAGGTACACTGCATAAAGGATGAGTGGACTTAAAGGTGTATAGACACAGATTTGAAGTTTATATTTTCTCAAATTTTCTGTATAATATCACAACTTATATGTTGCTATAACATATCAAATGAAAATAAAATAAAAATCTTATTTAATCTGGAAATTATTGAAACTACGAATTTTGGGAGGCATTTGATTAACACATCCTTGCACTTTCACAATTTTTAACTTTATCCTTAATACTTAAGAAAAGTAGCAATTTTGTTGTGTGTTAATGAATAATATTACATCTATAATCCAGAAAATTCAGAGTAAAAATGTGCGAAAGCAAAACCCACTCACTTAAGTATTGTCACCCCGTGCTCAGAGTTGTGTAGTTGTGTACAGAGTTTAACAAATTGAGTACACCCGTGAAACGTAAACTGTTTTTGTAAACAGGGCACGAGCTCTGTTGTTGTTAATGTTTACGTTTCACCAGGTGTGTTCAATTGTTAAACTCTGCACACACCACTGAGCACGGACTGACAATACTGGTGAAAGGATTTTGCTTTCTACATTTCTACTCTGAAATTTCTGCATTATAGTTTTAATATTTTTCATTAATAAACAACAAAATTGTTACTTTTCTAAAGTAATTAGGATAAAGTTAAAATTTGTGAATGTGCAAGGATGTGTCTATCAAACGCGTCCAGAAATTCGAAGTTTCAATAACTTCCAGATAAAATAAGATTTTTATCAAATTTTTGTATGAAATGCTATAGCAACATATAAGTCATGAAATTATACAGAAAATTTGAGTAAATATTAATTTCGAATCTGTGTCTAAGCACCTTTAAATATGGGTATAAATACATCTGGTTATGGTAGATGATGATGTCACAAATCAAAACTGCAGTAATGCAATGTAATTGCAGGTGTTTGAAAATTGACATTTTAGAGAGGTTTTTAGGTCACCTTATTCAATTTGCCTTCAACATTTTTGTTGTTTTCCATAACACCAATGAATGAATAAACTTTGCCCTTAAGGGAAATGTACTTTAAAATGAAATTCTTATGGATGTAGAGCAAAATGAAAGTTTATTCACCATGTTACTGTATAAACATTCGCCTTTCAAGGTAAATGCATCAAAAGAATGTTTGATAGTACTTAAGAACCCTCTCTACACTGCACAGTAAAGAGTTCTGATCCTATGGTATTTTTCTTCAGTTAGAGTGATCTGCCCTTAGATCTAAATTCCAATAAATTGAAATTTACAGTATATTACTCAATTTGTAATCAGTTCAAGCATTCATAACATTTTAAATATCCAAGATAAATTAATT
Organism: Saccostrea echinata; assembly: GCF_033153115.1. NCBI lineage: Eukaryota > Metazoa > Mollusca > Bivalvia > Ostreida > Ostreidae > Saccostrea > Saccostrea echinata. Next base: position 31,343,863 of record NW_026889778.1, read on the forward strand.
GAACACTTTATTCGCATGTATTTTCTCCACGGAAGTAAACAATAGTGATTTCTGTTCATCGATACTTGATTGTCTTTGAACATTTTTCCTGGAGGTAAATGCCACGTACCATATATTGAAAATTAAATTGATAAACTCAATATTTACAATTTTATTCAATATAATTTTCTCATGACCAAAAAACATTTTGCACTGGTGTATAGAGGGTCCTTAAGGCTGTCCAAAGTTAATTCTATGTATAACGTCACCTCTAAAATTCAAAACCTACAAGGGAGGGAGGAAAAAAATAAACAAACAAAAATTTCAAACAATTGTGAATTTATTCAAATTAACCTATTCAGTACACAAAAAACACTATTGACTAATAAGAGTATTGGATTTGACATCTAAGTCTAATTTTCCAAGCAGAGAGTTTTTCCTTATAATTCATATTGGCTTGAACCCTCTTGTGAGCAATAAATGTAGACTGAATGTGCAGAAGAGTGACTTGTAACTAGGCCTAGTAGTATGTCCATTGGATTTATATCACCACATACATGGTATCCTGTAGGAAAATGCTTCTTTCTGTGGGAATAGTTAATAGATATCTATAATTAAAATCATGATCATGACAATACTTAATACATATCTTGAAATTGAACTTTGTTGTATTTCTTTTCTCATAGTGCTAGCATTTGGTTTTGGAAGTGCAAACACTATATAAAAGTATATATCCTGTACCATAGTTGTAAAATTATTTAACCTTGACTTCTACCACATGATAGGATTCTTTACTTCTTGGAATACCCCAACTCCCTTCCTTACTCTCTTTCATTTGAAAGGCCCCATCCTTTGCAACTTCTCCCTGTTCAAATGTCAATGACTAATATTATCTTTCCTTAAAATTTTAGCCATGTATAGGTACATGAATACTATGTTTAGGATGAAATCAACTTATTGTTCCTTAATTTTTTTTTTCAAAAATATCTAAAGATGAAACTATCTAATAAAATTGAATTGATGCATTTCACTGTATATTGTAAATCTTTGGTTTCTGGCACACTCTACTCTCAGTAAAAAGCTCTGCAATTCTCTCCAAATGCAGTGAATAGTTGAGCCAAATAATCATGAACTGAAATTCTGTGAATTATTGACTGACAAAAAACTCTACAAAGGAGACTTTGTCATTACCTCATTAAAAAAAGTCGCCAGCATGGCGCAGTGGTTAGAGCGTCTGTTCTAGAGTCGCGGGTTCGAATCCCACTGTGGGACGTGGAGACCGGTCCTTCGGATGAGACAGTAAAAACCGAGGTCCCTTGTCGCAGTAGGTGCTGGAACGAAAAAGATCCCTCGCTGCTCAATGGCCGTAAGTGCCGAGTATAGGACAAAATTTGCAGCTCTCCACCAGCAAGTGGTGGCATCTCCATACGAGTGAAAAATTCTCAAGAGGGACGTTAAACAACATACAAACAAACAAACATTAAAAAAAATCAACTAATTTTTACTTACATTTATGATCCCATACTGTTTAAATCACCGTTTTCTTGTTATAAGACGCCAACTTACTGACATGACTCGGGCAACTGCGGTATCAAAGCACATTTTCTTTCACTTTGGGATGCAGAATTGAGTCACTAAATGTAGAACCAAACCGGAACGGATATATGAAATTCTGAATTGTTTGTTTTTTCAATAGACGGATTTCTCCTAAACCTATGCGTGCGCGTGACTTTAAACGTAGAATAAACTTTAGACAGCCTAACACGTTATGAAAGATTTGCATGAAGCTGTCAGAGCATACAGTTTAAACAAAGTAGTGCAGGGTGTAATGTTTGGGCAGATAATTAACTCTGCCAGCTGCCTCATATGGAATCAACTGTGATATGCTGCATAAAAAAATTAGAATTTCTTTTTAGAATTCTAGGATTGCTAGATAGCCTGCAATAAAAAATAACTGCAAGCTACCAACAGCATTATCTCTCATCAAATATAGAGAAAGATGTGGCAATTCAAAATTGTGCATTCATCTTTTTATGAGTGGTGGATCTGAGAACACTGAAACAATAGGCCCATGGGCCCCATCGCTCACCTGAGTAATTTGGCTAAGAAAAAGCAGAAATCAGTTAAGCATTGAACAAGAGGCCCGAGGGCCTTGAACCGCTCTTCTGATAAATTGTACAACCAGTATCACTTCTATTTGAAGCCTCTAAGTATACTGTATATTTAAATAAAGCCTTGAAATTCCAAAAGTGGGTCATCATGACCTACATTTTAGATAAAATACTCTGAGAATCCAAAATGATTCTAAGCCAATTAGTACCTGAGAGTAGGTCGACTGAAAAGTAGGTTACCATGACATACTTTTCAATTTATATGACTATAATTTAATATTTTGGGTACTAATTGGCTTAGAATCATCAGACTTTGTTAGTTGATGCATCTTGGGTCTTCAGAGTAGGTCGACCTCACAACTAGGTCATTGTGACCTTTAATCTACAATATATCCTCATCCTTTCGTGCATGTTTGGTGATAATCTGCCCAGTGGTTCTTAAGAAGAAGATTTTTTAGCAAACAGTACTTTGGTTTTATTTACCTAATTATCTCTCCTTGTTTAAGGGTCACAACCCTAGATTTAGAATAAACGGGAGCGCTTGGGCCAAGGATACCCTGTGGCAAATTTGACAATAATTGGCCAAGGGGTTCTTGAGTTATGGCTCATATTCAAAAAAGTTTACGCACACTGCACAAATGGCCATAGCATTAGTTCTTTGAGCCTTTGGCTCAGAAGAGCTAACAAGAGGCCCAAGGGCCTTGAATTGCTCTTCTGATAAACTGTACAACCTATCACTTTTATTTGAAGCCTCTAAGTATCCTGTATATTTAGATAAACCCTTGAAATTCTAAAGGTAGGTCATCATGACCTACATTTTAGATGAAACACACTGAGAACCCAAGATGATTCTAAGCCAATTAGTACCTGAGATTTGGTCATGGTGACCTACTTATCACTTGTCATTCTCTGAGGACCCAAGATGCATCAACTAAGTTTGATGATTCTAAGTCAATTAATACCTAAAATATTTTTAAATTATAACCATAAAATTTCAAAAGTAGGTCACAGTGACCAACTTTTCAGATGACATACTTTGAGGACCCAAGATGCATCAACTGCCAAGTTGTTAGTTTCATTCTAAGCCAGTAAGTACCCAAAAATATTAAATACAGCCATAAAATTTCAAAAATAGGAATCAAAGACCTCCTTTTCAGTCCACTAAATCTGCAGACCCAAGATGTATTAGTTGACAAAGTTTGATGGTTTTTAGTACCTGAAATATTAAATTAAAGCCATAAATTTTCAAAAGTAGGTAAGAGTGACCTACATGTATGTTGACCTACTCTGAAGACCCAAGATGCATCAACTAACAAAGTCTGATGATTCTAAGCCAATTACTACCCAAAATATTTAATTATAGTCATATAAATTGAAAAGTATGTCATGGTAACCTACTTTTCAGTCGACCTACTGCGAGGACCCAAGATATACCAACTGACAAATTTTAATGATTCTAAGCCAAATAGTACCTGAAAAATATTAAATACAGCTATAGAATTTCAAAAGTAGGTCAGGTTGACCTACTTTTCAGTTGTCCTACTTTAAGGACTCAAGATGCATCAACCGACAAAGTTTGATGATTTTAAGCCAATAAGTTCCTGAAATATTTAATTAAAGCCATAAATTTTCAAAAGTAGGTCATTAATTTAATTTAAACATATTTTATTGAGTAATTCAATAAGGATTAGGCAACAGGCAAAGCCTATGCACACCCTCTCCTTGTATAATAGGTCAAGACATAGACATTGAATAATAATACATGAACATGGTAATAAACTTGCTAATAATGGAAAATAAAGATTCACAAGTAGGTCAATGGTGACCTAATCTTTAGTTGACTTTCTCCAAAGACCCAAGATGCATCAACTGACAAAGTTTGATGATTCTAAGCCAATTAGTACCCAAAATATTTAATTATAGTCATGTAAATTGAAAAGTAGGTCATGGTGACCTACTTTTCAGTCGACCTACTGCAAGGACCCAAGATATACCAACTGACAAATTTTGATGATTCTAAGCCAAATGGTACCTGAAAAATATTAAATACACCCATAAAATTTCAAAAGTAGGTCACTGTGACCTACTTTTCAGTTGTCGTACTCCAAGGACCCAGGATGCATCAACTGACAAAGGATGATTCTCTATAAGGCCATTTTCCGGCCTACGATAAAATCACTTAAAAATGTGATTTTATGTAACTTTAATCATTATATTTCATGATTTTGATGTTTGTTTTTCAACATCGATCACCTAAGTCGCGTGATTTAAAGATCACAAACGGCCGTCAAGTAAAGAAAAATTGAGGGTAGGTCTATTTACATCAAGTTTTCATGCATGTTTCTAGATGTAAATGATCAAAAATTGTTTATTTATGTCGGAAACATATCAGGCTTAAGTAATAAAAGCAAAGATTGTTTAATTTAAGGCTAAAGATATTTTTTTATGGCAAGAATTTTGATGCATTCACATTTTGCATATTTTGAATGTAAATCTTTACAAAATGCACCTCGTACGATGTTGAAAAATGTTTAATTAGCATTTAATTAAAAGTATTATTTCATATATGTTTATATTGTACTTGTGTATTGTTTCTATAGATGTGGTACCTATTTTACGCATAAAATGCCCATGCAAGAAATGAGATTTCTAAGTTTCTTTTGAACTATAAAAGTTGTGTGTCAAATGTTTAAAGCAATGAATGAATTTTGTTTGTGATTAAATCAAAATTAAGTTGTAATTTATAAAATATAGTCTACATTTGCAAAAAAAAAAAAAAAAAAAAAAAAAAAAAAAAAAAAAAAATAAAGAATTCATTAATTTACAGGATGAAAATATTAATGCAAGTACATGTTAATAGTCAGTACATAAAACTCAGAACGGTTGTATTAAAAATATATATATCGACGTAAAATGAAATAACATCGTAAGAGTTGATTTGATTCAATTTAATTACGCATGTAAAACAATATATTTAATTTAAAATGCTATCTTAACTATAATACACAAATGTATGTATAAAAGTCGAGCCCCCCCCCCCCCCCCCCCCCCACGGCACTCCATAAAATGGAGTAGATTTTCAACAGTTCCTTCCACTACGCATATCAGAAGTTTTAGTATATCCATGGACTAACAGAGTTCTACAACATCCCAGGTACAAAATGGACCGTAAGAGATGACACTCCTTTCGCACTCTTGAAACCTGAGAATTAAATTCTCTTTCCGTGCTGCGTCAAGAACTAAGGTGTTTAACACGGGTAGTGACAGTTCCTTTGCTAAGTCCTCAGCATTGAAAGTAAAAGTCATGGGACTCTTGGATATTATCTTAAAGAAGGAGGTCCTGTCCCACGGTAGGTGTTGGTCAATACTGAAACCATGCATAAATCAAAATTGTGACACTTCACCTTAAGTGGATGATCTCTTTTATCTGGGTGAAAAATTCTAAAATGACGTAAAGCAACATTCAATTATCAATCACGTGACATTTAGGAACCCCTTTCCTCCTTGGCGTTTTATTTTCTAAGACAGAACTACTGTTCTCATAACTTATATTGATACTACCAAAGAAGTGTGATGAATAGATTGAGTCCTCTCAACACCCAGTTAACAAAATACATGGATCCTATGTCACTCATACGGAAAAGTGTCCTTCTAAAAGGTCGAGGCAAGAATTTCCATTATGAAACCATCCCATCAGTAATTCTCTATCTATAAAAGTTACATGTGTACCCATAGAAAAATTAAGTTTATAACACAAATAGCAAATGCATCTTCCCGCTACAACAAAAATAGCTTTTATCATTTCTAGAACTAATAACAAATATGCAGTACTCCTAAGGAAATACAAATACAAAGAAGTAGCATAGATAAACTAAACTATCCTTATAAATAATATAATTATAATAAGTAACTTATATTCATGTCTTATAGTCTATAAAAAAATTTCTTTATTTCTAGCAGATAGTTCAATGAGACTTGTCTTCACGTAATTTCATAACAACCAGTCATTTCAGTCCTTTGATTTTAGATTTTTTAAGTAAAAAGTTTACCTTTTTTGAGTAAACATGCATGGCTTATATTAATTCTTAGTAAATCAATAGAAACATGTACTCTAAGTGGAAGTTTATAATAAGAAATAATCTACATAAGCTGATATCCTTCATTGTAAGTAGTTGGCTTTTCCTGCAAATATCGTAAAAATGAAGCGAAAAGTTTTTATTTACATGTCATAACCACCTTTAACCAAGTTGATAATTTGGTAGTCACTTTTTATGTTCATAAGAAGTTTACATGCAAATTTTGGTGTTGGTTAAAGGTGGTTATGACATGTGTAGGAGTTACCTAACACACCAACCCTCTTGAGTTTTCCCATTACCCTAATGCTAATACGGACCGATAGTACCTTACTTTGTGACCCTATATCATAACAAATACTTTTGTATCATTAACCAATCAACATTTATCATTAAATTGGAACATTAGCCTACTGACTCATGCAGTTTTTAAGGGAAAAAATACTATTTGAAAATTTGAAGTCATTGTAGGCCGCAAAACGGCCTTATAGAGAATGATCCTTTGATGATTCTAAGCCAATTAGTACCCAAAATATTTAATTAAAGGCATAAATTTTCAAAAGTAGGTCATGGTGACCTACTTTTCAGTTGACCTACTCTGAAGACCCAAGATGCATCAACTGACAAAGTTTTATGATTCTAAGCCAATTAGTACCTGAAATATTTAATTATAGTCATATAAATTGAAAAGTAGGTCATGGTGACCTACTTTTCAGTTGACGTTTTTTGAGGACCCAAGATGCATCAACTTAAAAAGTTTTATGATCATAGGCCTTAAAATGTCCAAATTATGACTCTAAAACGCTTTGAAATCGAATGCCTGCAAAGTTCAAAAAGTAGGTCAGTGTGACTTACTTTTAAATAAACATGTTTTATGGCCCCAACAAGATTTAATGATTCTAAACATCTGTTAGTATTCAAATTAATGACCTTAATTGTTTTGAAAAAGATCAGCCATAAAATTCAACAAGAGGCCCATGGGCCACATCGCTCACTTGAGCACATTGGCTAGGCAAAAGCACAAATCAGTTCAGTATTGAAAAGATTACCCGGGGGGTAATCTGCTGTTCTTAAGAAGATTTTTAAAGATTTTTCCTATACATTTCTATGTAAAACTTTGATCCTCCATTGTGGCCCCGCCCTAACCCGGGGGTCATGATTTGAACAAACTTGAATCTACACTACCTAAGGATGCTTCCATATAAATATGACTCATCATGACTTTGTTGTTCCTGAGAAGATTTTTAAAGATTTTTCCTATACATTTCTATGTAAAACTTTGATCCTCCATTGTGGCCCCGCCCTACCCCCGGGGGTCATGTTTTGAACAAAATAGAATCTACATTACCTGAGGATGCTTCCATATAAATATGACTCATCGTGGCATTGCTGTTCTTGAGAAGGAGATTTTTAAAGATTTTTCTTATATATTTCTATGTAAAACTTTGATCCTCCATTGTGGTCCTGCCCTACCCCCGGGGGTCATGGTTTGAACAAACTTGAATCTACGCTACCCGAGGATGCTTCCATATAAATATGACTCATCACGGCTTTGCTGTTCTTGAGAAGAAGATTTTTAAAGGTTTTTCCTATATATTTCTATCTAAAACTTTGATCCTCCATTGTGGCCCCGCCCTACCCCCGGGGTCATGATTTGAACAAACTTGAATGTACACTACCTGAAGATGCTTCCACTTGAGTTTCATCTTTCCTGGCCCTATGGTTCTTGAGAAGAAGATTTTTAAATGATGCATTTATTTTTTCACTAATTCTTAATTATCTCCCCTTGAATGAGGGCGTGGCCCTTCATTTGAACAAACTTGAATCCCCTTTACCCAAGGATACTTTGTGGCAAGTTTGGTTGAAATTGGCCCAGTGGTTCTTGAGAAGAAGATGAAAATGTGAAAAGTTTACAACAACAACAACGACGACAACAACGAAAGACAACGGACAAATTTTGATCAGAAAAGCTCACTTGAGCCTTTGGCTCAGGTGAGCTAAAAAGTAGGTCAAGGTGACCTACTTTATAGTTGACGTACTCCGAGGACCCAAGATATATCAACTGACAAAGTCTGATGATCATAGGCCTTAAATTGTTCAAAATATGCCTCTAAAGCATTTTAAAAAAGAATGGCCACAAAATTTAAAAAGTAGGTCACCATGACCTACTTTTGAGTCAACATGATATGAGGTCCTTAGATGCATCAGCTGACAAGATTTGATGATCCTTGTCCTTATAGTAAGCAAAATATCAACATTTTAATAAAATGTAATTTTTTGTCAACTTTGAAGTGACCTTGAGACCACGCCCTCTGCCCCAGGGTGATGCCTTGAACAATTTTTAATCTTCAACATATCCTCATCCTTTTGTGTAAGTTTGGTGATAATCTGCCCAGTGGTTCTTGAGAAGATTTTTTAGCAACCAGTACTTTTGTTTCTATTTTCCTAATAATCTTCCCTTGTTTAAGGGTCATAACCAAGTTTTAGCAAAAACGAGAACCCTTGGGCCAAATATACCCTGTGACAAATTTGACAATAATTGGCCAAGGGGTTCTTGAGTTATGGCCCATATTCTATAAAGTTTATGCACACCACACAAATGGCCATAGCATTAGCTCTTTGAGCCTTTGGCTCAGAAGAGCACAAAATTTTAATGTAAAAGTGGTACGGGGGAAGATTTAAACAAACATGAATCTTCACTACCTGACGATGCTTCTGAATTAATTTGACTAATAATAGCTTTTCTGTTCTTGAGAATAAAATTTTCATTGCTATATCCTTTTTATTCCTTTGTATAACTATGACCCCCTGTTATGGCCCCTCTATACTCCAAGAAAAGGGGACATGATTTGAACAAAGAACTATATACGGTATGGGCGTATTCCTGCCCCCATAATAGTCAAATTTTGAAAATCTCTTGAAATGAGAAAAAGTGTATATATTGTATAAAATAATCCAAATTAAGACAATATATTATGAAATTGGAAAAATTAGTTGGCTTTTCTTGTCTCTGTGACGTCACAAACTATTTGGATTTCCGTTATTTTTAAAAAAAGAGGCCAAAATGCACAGAGTTTGTTCAATTTTGACTATAGTATTTATAGAGCGCAAGCTTGCTCAGGTACCATATTCACATATTTCATTGATATTATCATTCTACACATTATATCAAAAGATCTAGTCTGAGCAGACTTGCGCTCGATAATTTCCAATCAAAATACCGACATAAAATACACTATTTTCTCTCAAAATCATTGCAATTTGGAATTTACGTCATTTTATTGACGTCATATCTAACTAATGATGTCATAGTTGATAAAAATATTTAATGCTTTGAAGTCTACAAATATCCACCTGGTTTAGAACATAATTAAAGATTTCTCCATCAAAGTTTTATTTTGGGGGCAGATACTGGCCACTACAGAATATAGTCCTTTGAATCTACATTACCTGAGGATGCTTCTATATTATTATGACAAATCATGGCTTTCCTGTTCTAAATAAGATTTTAAAAGATTTTTCCTATGTAAAACTTTGATCACCTGTGGCTCCACCCTACCCCCGGGGATCATGATTTGAACAAAGAGCAATGGTCACTGATGGCATTTTTTGGCCCTGTGAATTTCTGAAAAAATGAAACTGCATTGTTTTAGTCGTGAAGGCATTAAATATCACTTAAACCTTTGGTGACTGAATTTCTACCAATAATGACGTAATTTTCCTGCTTGTCAATGCATTATGACGTCACAAATTGCGTCATTATTCACATATCCTGAATATTTCTCCAAAAACAGCCAAAATATGATACTATTTTTCAATATTTCGTATACAGCACAACCTCCGATCCAAAATGTGCAAATATATTAACAAAGAACTGCTTACGAAGATTATAAAACAAATTTTAATTTTTGGATCGAGAGGTGTGTTCAAATTTTAATTCTATATTAAAGGTTCTCAAATACACATGTATTCTGCAAAATTCAACAACATTGCAATTTCACACCACCTGTTTTCCAGTATCTGGACGCTTTAAAGGAAACTTTCATATACAAAATGAAAGTACTAAGTCTCTACTTTATAATGATGTTGAGAATGGGACATAAAGTGTTCGTGAATAAATTGGTCTATCTACAGGGCCATTTTATGCATAAAGTGAACCTAGCTCTTTGATTCTACACTACTGAGGATGCTTTCATATAAATATGACTAATCATAGCTTTGCTGAAAAACATTTTTTTAAAAGATTTTTCCTATGAATTCCTCTGTAAATCTTTGATTGCTGATTGTGGCCCCACCCTACACCCCCCGGGGTCATGATTTAAACAAAGGACTATATTCGGTAATGACCAATATTTGCCCCCCAAAATCAAACTTTGACAGAGAAATATATAATTATTGTATTGTGTACTTAAAAAAGAGGGCTTCATATTTTAGCGGCTTTGGCGCAGACAATGATGCGCTAATCTATGAATACTGCTATGACATCAGGAAAATGTCGTATATTCATTCATATAATTCATATATACAACACACAGCACGGACATGTGTAGCGCTAATTCATGATTACGCCAACAACTACATACCCAGTGATTGTGCTAAATTTTGAATACGCCAATTTATGTACACGTACAGTATGCTCTAAATCAGGGGGATATCTGCAGACTTAAAAGCATTAAATATTTTCATCATCCATGACATCATATGTTAGATATGACATAGGAAAATGACGTAAATTCAAAATTTCCATGACTTATTGAGAAAAAAGTGTATATTTGAAACACACTGAAATTCTTTATTTTATTCTTTCCTAAATCTCCTTGGTTCACCCTTCCGGTTACTTATACAATGAAACTTCTCCAAACCAGCCCTCCTGAAAACTGGTTCTCCCTATACTGAATTTATAAGTTCCAGTAAAACTCTTAACATTTCTTAACTCATAAATTCTAATAAAACTGGACACCCCTGAAAACAGGAAAGTGGACGCTTTTCTAAGAACAGAATGTAAGAAATATAGGCAATTTCCCCTCATGATACAGGCCACATTTTGATTGCAAGAATTATAACTGTCATTAGCCAGAGTGGTAGTACATGTAATGACCAGCCAGAGGTGTGAAAATACCAACCAGAAGTCAGAGGTGTGAAGATTTTAAAAGATTTTTCCTATGTATTCCTATGTAAAACTTTGATCACCCATTGTAGCCCCACCCTACCTATGGGGGTCATGATTTGAACAAACCTGAATCTACACTATCTGGGAATATTTCCATATCAATATGATTGATTATGGCTTTGTTGTTTTTGAGAAAATGTTTTGTTAAGGTTTTTTCTTATATATTCATATGTAAAAATCTGATCCCCAATTGTGGCCCCACCCTACCTCTGTGGGTCATGATTTGAAAAACTTGAATCTACACTATGTAAGGAGGGTTTTGTATAAGCTTCAACTTTTGGGGTTCAGTGGTACTTGAGAAGAAGATTTACCACCAAATTTTCACTAATTCTTAGTTATCTCCTCTTGAAAGAGGGTGTGGACCTTCATTTTAACAAACTTGAATTCCCTTCACCCAAGAATGCTTTGTGGCAAGTTTGGTTGAAATTGGCCCAGTGGTTCTGGAGAGGAGATCAAAAATGTGAAACGTTTACAGACAGATGGACAACGGACAAAATGTGATCAGAAAAACTCACTTGAGCTTTCAGCTCAGGTGAGCTAAAAACTAACAATTAACATAAATTAGCTTTTACATAGTCATTACTCACTGATGCTTGAAAAAATGACTTTTATTTCTTCACTGGTAGCTTTTCTCGAGTTATCTTCTGCTGTAACTGTGATTATGTAAGTTCTTCCTACTTCTAAACCTTCGGTCACAAGCACCCAGTTCTGGGAACTATTGCTTTTTTTAACCACATTGTAGGCTCCTCCTGCAAGAAAATAAAGAAAAAAAAACCCAAATTCACACTAATTATAAAAAAGACTCATGTTTTGGAATATGATTATTGGTGCCTTGACCATATGCAAAAGGATTCTGAAAATTTTTATTTTCACCCTGGGGGCTGAATGGCAATAAAAACAAGAGGCCCATGGGCCACAATGCTCACATGAGTCACTTTAGCCCTGCTGTTCTGGATCAGATTTTCCAAAATACATGTATTTTTGATCACCTTTTGTGGCCCCTCCCTACATACAAAAGCCATGATTTGAACAAAAATAGATCTAAAATACCAGAGGATGCTTCTAAATTAATATGATTCATTGTGGATTGGTTCTTAAGGAGTTTTAAAGATTTTTTTCTGTATATTATCACTATTGTGGCCCTGCCTGACTCCCAGGGGCCAGGAATTGAATAATTTACAAGAGGCCCAAGGGCCTTGAATCGCTCTTCTGATAAACTGTATAACCTATAACTTCTATTTGAAGCCTCTAAGTATCCTGTATATTTAGATAAACCCTTGAAATTCCAAAGGGAGGTCATCTTGACCTACATTTTAGATGAAACATTCTGAGAACCAAAAATGATTCTAAGCCAATTAGTACCTGAGAGTTGGTCATGGTGACCTACTTATCACCTGTCATTCTCTGAGGACCCAAGATGCATCAAATAAATATGATGATTCTAAGCCAATTAATATCTAAAATATTTTTAAAATCATAACCCTAAAATTTCAAAAATAGGTCACAATGACCTACTTTTCAGATGACATACTTTGAGGACCCAAGATGCATCAACTGACAAAGTTTGATGATTCTAAGCCAATTAGTACATGAAATATTTATTTATAGCCATATAAACATTGGTCACGGTGACCTACTTTTCAGTAGACGTTTTTTGAGGACCCAAGATGCATCAACTTACAAAGTTTTATGATCATAGGCCTTAAAATGTCCAAATTATGCCTCAAAAATGCTTTGAAATCAAATGCCTGCAAACTTCAAAAAGTAAGTCACTGTGACCTACTTTTTATAACAAGAGGCCCAAGGGCCTTAACGGTCACCTGAGTACAATACAACAATTTTGAGGATCCATAAACTGATAAATGAAGCTTTGTTGCCCAAAAGCAAGAAAAATAGTATGATTGGCATCAAAAAAATAATTAGTCTAGTATCTATCTGTTCCCCATTTATCACTATTACCATGCAGACTATTAACAAAATGTCTATTTTTTAACCCCATATTATTACTTCTCACATTGGCCTCTCTTGACCTTTAAAAAACATTTAAAAAGATAAGTTATTTTTGTCTCATATTTATTCATCTATTATTTCCAGGTCTACCTGATCATTAAAACTATGAAAGTACTTTTTGTATTATACGATAAATATTCTTGCATAATTCTCATATTCTATTAACCTTTGAAATACATTGTTTACAGTAATTAATTATCAAAGGTGAATAGCAAAGGGGAATAACTTTGCTCAGCAGAATACAAGTTAATAGAGCCCTGGCCAGGACCAGAACACTTGACTAAATGGTCCAGGGAGTTCAAAATTCTGGTAAAAATACCTTTGCATATTAAAACGTTTACTCTGTTTGCCTCGAATATGCCCAGAAGCATGGAAGATTTTCAAAGAAATGCATTTTCACTATATTATTAAATAATTAAAGCCCCACACTTACACCAGAACAACTGACCCAGGGGCCATGAACTCACAATTCTTGAAGAAGCACCCTTGCTCATCATAACTATACACTTGTTTCTTTGCTTTATAACCAGTAGTAGAAAAAAAATATTTTGAAAGAAATTATGCATTTTCACTATATAATCAACAGAGTCCCCCCCCCCCCCCCCCTTCACCAGAACCCCTGACCCAGGAGCCATGAAATTCACAATTTTGGAAGAGGCACTCTTCCTTATCATAACCATGCACCTCCTTTTTTTGAATAATACCCAGGAGCAGAGAAGAAGATTTTGAAAGAATTTATGTATTTTTACAACATCATCAATAGAGCCCTATCCTAACACCAGAACCCCTGATCCTGGGGCCATGAAATTCACAATTTTGAAAGAGGCACTCTTGCTCATCATAACTATGTACTTAGTTACTTTATTAAATACCCAAGAGCACAGAGGTAGATTTTCAAAGAATTAATGCAATTTCACTATATAGTCAATAGAGCCCTGACCTAACACCAGAACCCCTGATCCAGGGGCCATGAAATTCACAATTTTGGAAGAGGCACTCTTGCTCATCATAACTATGTACTTAGTTACTTTATTTAATATCCAGGAGAACAGAGGTAGATTTTCAAAGAATTGATGCAATTTCACCATATAGTCAATAGAGCCCTGCCCTAACACCAGAACCCCTGATCCAGGGGCCACGAAATTCATAATTTTGGAAAAGACACTCTTGCTCATCATAACTATGTACTTAGTTACTTTATTTAATACCCAGGAGCAGAGAAGATTTTCAAAGAATTAATGCATTTTCACTTTATAGTCAATAGAGCCCTGCCCTAACACCAGAACCCCTGATCCTGGGACCATGAAATTCACAATTTTGGAAGAGGCACTCTTGCTCATCATAACTATGTACTTAGTTACTTTATTTAATACCCAGGAGCAGAGAAGATTTTCAAAGAATTAATGCATTTTCACTATATAGTCAATAGAGCCCTGCCCTAACACCAGAACCCCTGACCCTGGGACCCTGAAATTCACAATTTTGGAAGAGGCACTCTTGCTCATCATAACTATGTACTTAGTTACTTTATTTAATACCCAGGAGCAGAGAAGAAGATTTTCAAAGAAATTATGCACTTTCACTCTATGATCTATATAGCCCCACCCTAGCACCAGAACCCCTGACCCTGGGGCCATGAAATTCACAATTTTGGTAATGGGCTCAATGCTTATTACAATCATGCCAACAGTTTGACTGCTTGATGTCCAGGAGTAAAGAAGAAGATTTTTAAAAATTGCAGTAATTTTGGTGGTTTTAGCCCCACCCCTCAGGCCCCAGTTGGGCAGGGACCATGAAATTCACAATTTTTGTTCCCCTGCACCCATAGATGCTATATGCCAAATTTGGTTGAAATTGGTTAAGCGGTTTCAGAGAAGAAGCTAATGTTCAAATGTTAACGCACATTGCATGACGTAAGCCGATGGACAAAAACAGATAGCAATAGGTCACCTGAGTGACTCAGGTGACCTAAAAAATATGTTTTATGGCCCCAAGATGCATCATCTTACAAGATTCAATGATTCTAAACCTCTCAGTATTCGAATTAATGACCTTAATTGTTTTGAAAAAGATTACCCATAAAGTTCAAAAAGTAGGTCAAGGTGACCTACTTTTTAGTTGAAGTACCTTGAGGACCCAACATATATCAACTGACAAAGTTTGATGATCATCGGCCTTAAATTGTTCAAAATATGTCTCTAAAATGCTTTGAAATCGTTGAAATGACCTTGATGCCACGTCCTCTGCCCCATGGTGATGCCTTGAACAATTTTAAATCTACAGCATATCCTCATCCTTTTGTGTAAATTTGGTGATAATCTGCCCAGTGGTTCTTGAGAAGATTTTTTAGCAACCAGTACTTTTGTTTCTATTTTCCTAATTATCTCCCCTTGTTTAAGGGTCACAACCCTAGTTTTAGTATAAATGGGAGCCCTTAAGCCAAGTATACCCTGTGACAAATTTGACAATAATTGGCGAAGGGGTTCTTGAGTTATGGCCCATATTCTATAAAGTTTACGCACACCGCACAAATGGCCATAGCATTAGCTCATTGAGCCTTTGGTTCAGAAGAGCTAAAAATCTACACTACCTCAAAAATCTTCCAAATAAGTTTCAGCTTTCCTAGTCCAGTGGTTCTTGAGAAGAAGATTTTTTCTATGTATTTCAATGTAAAACTTTGATTCTCTGTTGTGGCCCCACCCAACCCCCGGGGGCAATGATTTGAACAATTTAAAATCTACACTACTTCAGGACACTTCCATATAAATTTCAACTTTCCTGGTCCAATGGTTTTTTAGAAGAAAACGTTTACAGATTTTTTCCTATATATTTCAATGTAAAACTTTAATTCCTTATTATGGCCCAACCCAACCCCAGAGGCCATGATTTAAACAATTTAGATTCTACACTACCCCAGGAAGCTTCCATATAACTTTCAGCTTTCCTGGTCAAATGGTTCTTGAGAAAAAGATTTTTACAGATTTTTCCTATATACTGAATGTGTACTTAAAAAAGCGGGCTTCATATTTTATCGGCTTTGGCGCAGACAATGGTACGCTAATTCATGATGCGCTCACATTCACAAAAAGTTCAGTGTTCGCTCACTTTACGTTCACCTTGCATTCAGCGTTCACTCACTCTTCAGGTTTCATTGTCATTCAAAACTCCAAAGTGAAAGTAGTTATCTTTTTAAAAAATGTGTAAGTAAGGGTTTACAGGTTTTAAAATTTAATAATAAATATATTGTGTTTAAAGAATCATTATTTTATGGGGAAAAAAAACAGGTTTTAAAATTTAATAACAAGAACAAAGGCCTTGAATCGCTCTTCAGAGAAATTGTACAACCTATCACTTCTATTTGAAGCCTCTAAGTACAGTATAGCGGATTATTTTAGCAGGGTGCTTATTTTAGCTTATCTTGGTGTTTTGGTAGTAGTCGGCTAAAATCTTAATCACTAAAATATTCAGTGTTCTTTTAAGTATTATTTTGCAGAGAGTTGGAACCATGTGTCCGCGAATATAAATTACGCCAAAATTACTGGCATACCTTTAGCCAAGCAATACGCTAAATTTTACACCCACCAAAAAAATCTGCTACTGTGGAATCATTTAAATTCGTGGGGGTCAATGTTCGTGGGCAAGCAAAATTTTATTGGTTCGTGGGGATGTAATTTCGTGGGCAGCTCGTTTATTTGGTGGATTTAATTAATCAGTATGTTGACAAAAAAAATTGTTCGTGGGGATGTAAATTCATGGGAAAGGGTGACCCACGAAATCCACGAACATTGATCCCCCACGAACAATGATGATTCCACAGTATATGGTATCCTGTACATTTAGATAAAGCCTTGAAATTTTAAAATTAGGTCATCATGACCTACATTTTGGTACAAACACTGACAACCCAAGATGAATCAAACTAACAAAGTATGATGATTCAAAGCCCCTTACTCTCTTAAATTCAGATATAGCCATGAGATTCCAAAAGTAGGTCACAGGGACTTACTTTCTGATAAACATACTCAAAGACCTCAAAATGCCTTAACTCACAAAGTTTGATGATTTTTACCCTAGTAGTGCTATATACAAGTGGCTCAAGAGCCTTTATGGTCACCTGAGTATATTACAACAATTTAGAGGATCCATTGATATAAAATAAACTGATAGATGAAGCTTTGCTGTCCAAAACAAGAGAAATAGGATGATCAGGATCAATGAAATAATTAGTCTAGTATTCATTAATAACTCATAAATTAAGTTCTAATCTGTCCCCCCTATATCACAATCACCATGCAGACTATTAACAAACTATTAGTGCTATTTTTAACCCCAAATTGTAACCTCTCACACTGGCCTCTCTTGGTCTTTGATGAACATTTAATAAGTTATTTTTGTCTCAATTTTATGTATCTATTACTTACAAAGTCTATCTGATCATTAAAACTATGAAATTACTTTTTGTATTATACAATAAATTTTTTTTTTGCATAATTTTCTTATTCTATTAACTTTTCAAATACATTATTTACAGTGATTATAAGGCCTTAAAGTGTCCAATTTGAAAACATATGCCTGCAAAATTAAAAAAAAAAGTAGGTCACAGTGACCTACTTTTTGCCTTTGGCTAAGAAGAGCTAATAAACATATCGTGTTTAAAGAATCATTATTTTATGAAAAAGAAATATCTACAATATATTTATTATTATTTTAACTTAACTATTAGGTTATTTATTAAATTAATCTAAAATAATAAATGTTTTTGTAATTATATTAATTAAGAATGGGGCTGAAAGATAAAATTTAAATACAGCAATATACAGATACAATGTGTATTTCAAGTGCAGCAACATTTTGTTGTTACGTCAAAGACGACAAATCATTGATAGAGAGATAATAATCCAAATTGATTGATTAACCAGCTGCAGCATAATTAAAAAGATATTCATTTCTAACTCAATTTTGTTTCAGTTACAATAGAAATACATGTCAGAACTATAGTTCTGAGAATTATAGATAGTATTACAGATTAAATATCTATGGAGTGATGTACATTGATAATGTGGTTAAAAAAATATTTATTTAAATTGTAATACACTTAAAAAAGCAAAATTTTGCTGAGCTGAAAGGATATAATCTTTTTTTTTTTACTTTACATATATACAGAAAGGAAAAAGAAGTGCAGGGTAACATTATATTTAAGGACAGACGATACGTTCCTCAATAATATATAATTTTTTCTAAGATTTCGTCATTGAAGTATTGCTACTTTAACATGTTCACTCACAAAAAATTGAGGTACCTTACCAGGCATTTGTGTGAGATACCAGAGGATGTTGTTTCCTATAAAATCCTTTTGGAAAAAAATTAATTTGCCAATATAACATTTTTTAGTGTTTCAAGTTTTAAAAGACAATTAGAAACCAGTTTAGAAATCAGAAGGTAATTATTATTTTGAATATTTTCCATGCAATACGAAGATATACAAAACACATATTTGAGGAACGTCTCGTCTGACCTTAATAATTATTTTACTGCTTGACCGAAAATTATGAAAATTTGTCTGAGGGTTTTTTTGGTTACATTGCACCTAAACTGGTGTTCAAAATTACTCAATCATAAAAGATATGGCGTCACATAGGGAAAGTAGTAAAAAACCAAATGCACATGAGAATGACAGGTTTGTCAACAAATTTTGCAATACAATTTGATACTCTGGAGGTATACACACTGTTTTTCGCAATTTAAAGTCAATTTTGATTTCTTGCAAAAAATGGTACAGCTGACGGAAGTTCAATCTTGTCTGGAAATTGCATGATCTTATAACTAACAAAGGCAACAATAGCTTAGTGTAGAGTTTGTTGTTGATTTTCTACCATAAGACATCTTATCAGTCCTCAGAGAAGGAATGGAAGGGTTTCCGACCAACGGTGAAGGGAACGACAGAGCGTAACTAGGCCATGTCAAGACGGGGAAATCAATACTGCCACCTGTGTAATCGTGATGTCTTTACTACCAAAACAGCTTTTTATACAGCAGGCAATCACAATCTTTACTTCTATCCCAAAACTGGAAGGAACTGATTGCGCAAGCTTGTCAACTTTATGGTGGTTTCATCTCAAATGCGCAGGTGAGCGCTTTATGATTATTTTTTTCAGCATGTTTACTGCAACCCAATGTAATCGGGGTATATCAAGACTTTCTAGCAAAAAATCTTGTTTACCTACTCAACTGTGCCCGTACAATCCACTTTTGTCTCCATATGAACATTCGTGAGACTACTAGTAACTGGTCGGACTGTAGAAAGAAGGTGTCTGAATATCCCAGCTCCTCTTGATCAGCTAAATGCTACAGGGCTAAACCCTTCCTGGAAGGGTTGGATAATATCCCTATGAGAAAGATAAATGCACAGAAAACCTCCATGCACAGGAGCATTAAGGCTGTGACTGATGTGTAAGGGAGGCACAGGAAATAATGACTACTTTTTGATTTCACTTTTGTGGAGGTACCGTAAAACGAGTTTCAATTTCTCTTGAATTATTCATCAAAATCAAATGAAATTTGCTCAACTTGTTGAATAAAGATGTGTCTAAATGTTAGAAAACAGTATTGGAAAATACAAAGCAAAAAGTTATCATTAAATCACAGCAAAATTTTACCCTGCATTTCTTTTTCCTTTCAGTATATAATCAAAATCTATGGTTAGAAAGAAAAAAATCCTTCCTTCACTGTAACTTTATATGTTTGCCATTCGTTATAATAAAAATCAAGCCCCCTTTTTTCATGAGTAAATCAGCCAGTTAGTCAGTATTTGCAGTAAATTTTTATTTCACATTAAACTAACAGTCAATGCATTTTGGGACATAAAAATTTTAGTCTCAAAACATACATGCATCTAAGAAAGTCATCTAGCAATCACACGTGCCGGTGGTGGTATTTGAAATTGGCAGGGAGTATGTATCAAATTCATGCAGCTTAATCATTCCAAGTGTTTATTTGTCCAAGGTATTTTATACATTTATTTTTTAAAAGAAATCAGATCTAGAAATGATAAAAAAATGTTTTAAACTTCTTGGAAACACTAGCACTTCACCTTCAGCGTGAAGAGACTTTCACAGCAGCACAGTGTCAAATGATTTTGATTGACAGGACAAGCATGCGGAGTTCGTTAACTTGCAGGAAAATAACCAGAAGTCTCTGTCAAGACTGCAGCTCTACTTGTTTTTACTTATAACAAAGGAAAAGTAGCACTTGGACTTGAAACTTTGGAACTTGCTGTTCCATAATAATCCTTCTTTTACTCTCTTTTGTGGCAAGATGTATTGCAAACAGACTATAACTGTAGAAGGAGTAGCCCTTTAAAAGAATTTTAGAGAAATTTCAATTTTAGTTACCAAGGCAACATCATTCATCAAAATCAAAAAACAATTAAGATAAATATGTATCTCTGTGTAGTCTACTTGCATGCCACGTTATATTGAAATCAGACCAAACTGTAGGCGACATAGTAGTTTTGAAAGTATATCAAAGAAATTCAATTCTTTTGTAACCATGGCAACACTTCACCAAAATAAAAAAATTGATATACAGAATTATGTATCTCAGTGTAATCTACTTGTGTGCCAAGTTATATTGAAATCAGACCAAAACTGTAGGAGGAGTAACATTTTTTTGAATGTATTTAACAAATATTTCTATTTTTAGAATCCATGGCATCGCCGTTCATCAAAACCAAAAACTGATACACAGAATTATGTATCTTAGTGTAGTCTACTTGTGTGCCAAGTTATATTGAAATCAGACCAAAACTGTAGGAGGAGTACCATTTATAAAGTATTTCACAGAAATTTCTATTTTTAGTAACCAGACAACACCTTTCATTGAAATCAAAAACCGATACACAGAATTATGTATCTTAGTGTAGTCTACTTGTGTGCCAAGTTATATTGAAATCAGACCAAAACTGTAGGAGGAGTACCATTTCTAAAGTATTTCAAAGAAATTTCTATTTTTAGTTAGTGGACAACACCTTTCATTGAAATCAAAAACTGATATAAAGAATTACCTATCTTAGTGTAGTCTGCTTGTGTGCCAAGTTATATTGAAATCAGACCAAAACTGTAGGAGGAGTAGCATTTTGAAAGTATTTCACAGAAATTTCTATTTTTAGTAACCATGACAACACCTTTCATTGAAATCAAAAACCGATATACAGAATTATGTATCTTAGTGTAGTCTACTTGTGTGCCAAGTTACATTGAAATCAGACCAAAACTGTAGGAGGAGTAGCATTTTGAAAGTATTTCACAGAAATTTCTATTTTTAGTAACCATGACAACACCTTTCATTGAAATCAAAAACTGATATTAAGAATTACCTATCTTAGTGTAGTCTGCTTGTGTGCCAAGTTATATTGAAATCAGATCAAAACTGTAGGAGGAGTAGCATTTTGAAAGTATTTCACAGAAATTTCTATTTTTAGTAACCATGACAACACCTTTCATTGAAATCAAAAACCGATATACAGAATTATGTATCTTAGTGTAGTCTACTTGTGTGCCAAGTTACATTGAAATCAGACCAAAACTGTAGGAGGAGTAGCATTTTGAAAGTATTTCACAGAAATTTCTATTTTTAGTAACCATGACAACACCTTTCATTGAAATCAAAAACGATACACAGAATTATCTATGTTAGCGTAGTCTACTTGTGTGCCAAGTTATATTGAAATCAGACCAAAGCTGTATGAGGAGTAGCATTTTGAACAAGAGGCCCATGGGCCACAATGCTCACCTGAGTAACTTTGGTCTTGCTATTTTTCACCTGATCCCCATCCACCCTTGTAGTACTTATTGTGGCCCCACCCTACCCCCAGGGGTCATGATTTAAACAATTTAGAATCTACACTACCCCAGGATGCTTCCACATAAGTTTCAGCTTTTCTGGCCCAGTGGTTCTTGAGAAGAAGACTTTATTACATATTTCGATGTGAAGAAGATTTTTAAAGATTTTTTCTGCATATTTCAATGTAAAACTTGGATTCCCTATTGTGGCCCCGCCCTACCCCCCAGAGGTCATGATTTGAACAATTTAGAATCTACACTATCCCAAGATGCTTCCACGTAAGTTTCAGCTTTTCTGGCCTGGTGGTTCTTGAGAAGATTTTTTAATGACCCCACCCAATTTTTTTATTTTCTTGATTATCTCCCCTTTGAAGGGGACATGGCCCTTCATTTTAACAATTTAAACTCCCATTTACCCAAGGATGCTTTTTACCAAGTTTGGTTAAAATTGGTCCAGTAGTTCTTGAGAAGAAGTTGAAAATGTGAAAAGTTTACAGACGGACGGACAGACAGAAGGACGGACAACAGGTGATCAAAAGAGCTCACTTGAACTTTCAGCTCAGGTGAGCTAAAAATTGTTTACAGACAGACAGACAGCTAGACAGACAGACGGATGGACAACGGACACCTTACTATC
This sequence comes from Saccostrea echinata, assembly GCF_033153115.1. Lineage (NCBI taxonomy): Eukaryota > Metazoa > Mollusca > Bivalvia > Ostreida > Ostreidae > Saccostrea > Saccostrea echinata. The sequence continues at coordinate 31,366,683 of NW_026889778.1, forward strand.
GCATAAGCTCTTCTGATCTCTGACCAGTAGAGCTAAAAACTGATGATGACTGCCAAACAAATCAATGTGCTGATGAAGAATGGTTACTTTCACTGCCTGATATATTAATAAAATAAAACTTAGGAATTTTTCTTTAATACAGGTACATGCATTGGGGGGTGGGGGGGGGGGGGGAGGGCTTGACAGAATCTCTCTCTCTGTATACATGACAATTTATACAAAACTATGACAGCATATGACTTTAAATCTATAACAATTAATTTAAATGCCTATTTGTATCATCTTGTCCGAATATAATCATGGGGTAGGGAGTATCTTAAGATAGAAGTCTGCTCAATATTTTATCATCAAAATAAAATGTCACCAAAATTTTATGTATAATATTTAATAAATTACTGCATGAAAATTTTATAATACATGTGTATATATGCAAAACACCCACACACCTTTGTAAAATATTTTTAACTGGATTTTTTTTATTATTTTACACAGAGTAGTCTTTGTATGGAGATACATGATCCCATCAGTCGGTCATCTCTTTCCCTTCTAAAAGCTACAACATTTGTAATGGTTTCATAGTCCAGATAAGAATAAACATTTATTTTACAGAATAATTTTCTCTATTTTAACAACAGAGTTTGGTATCAGTTATAATGTTTTACAGCTATAAATCGTCTGTGATTGAAAAGCTTAATTTAAATATAATACATGTGCATAATATATGCAGAAAATATTGTAAGAAACATAATTAACATGCATACTTAATCTGCATGTATCATCTTAATTAGGACAAGAGGCCCATGGGCCACAACGCTCACCTGAGTAACTTTGGCCCTGCTGTTCTTCAACAGATTTTCCCCTCGTAATACGTACTGTGGCCCAACCCTACCCCCAGGGGGTCATGATTTGAACAATTTAAATGTTACATTACCCCAGGATACTTCCTTGCAAGATTATTAAAGATTTTTCCTATATATTTCAATGTAAAACTTTGATTCTCCATTGAGGCCCCACTCTACCCCCAGGGGTTATGATTTGAACAATTTAGAATCTACACTACCCCAGGATGCTTCCATGTAAGTTTCAGCTTTTCTGGCCCAGTGGTTCTTGAGAAGATTTTTAAAGTTTTTTCCGATATATTTCAATGTAAAACTTTGATTCCCCATTGCACCCTTACAGAAAAAAAACAATAGAAACTTATGTGTTTTATACTTCATTTATAAGCCATTTATAAGTCACCTATAAGTTTTGAAATTTACTTATAAGTGTACTATAAGTCAAAGTAAGTATAAGTGAGGAACAGATTTTGTTAATACTTCACTTATAAGTGAAGATTAGCCAAATATCAGTGAATATTTCACTTATACTTCACTTATAAGTGAAGATCAGTATGGTATTAGCCAGAATAAGTGTGGACTTAGAATTTTTACACTATACTAGACTTCTCTTGAGTTGCATTGTGGGTATTCAAGCTAACCAATCAGAAACTTTGTCTCTAAAGAGATAAACAACAAGAATTTGAAACTAAGTTAGTCTCTGTGAAAGGATGTTGTTGGAGATTTCAAATTTATTTTGAGTATGCCTTTACATCAGGTTCAACAAGTAGGTTCTATTCACATTATCTTTTTATTTTAACTTCCTTTGCCTGAAATTTTGAATCAATTGACTCAGTTGCTTTCAGATTTCATAAATTTGAAGAAACCTCAAGGTCATTAAATCTTAATTGATTTCTTTTTGTCAAACATTTTTGTTTGTGAACTGAAATAATATATAAAGTTTGCATCATCAAAGAATGTCATATGAGGAATTTTTTTTTCTTCATAAAATGTTAACTTAATTATTTTATCTCAGGTGAAGATGCATATGTATATATGTAAAAAAAACTTTGAACATCATGCAACCCCTGCAAGATTTGAAGCTCTGTTCTAAATTAAGATCTTAGAGGCAGTGCTGTACTTCACTTATAAGTGACTCATACTTGATAAAGTATAAAGGGCTAATACTTGACTTATAAGTCACTTATAAGTGACTATACTTGCATAAAGCAAAAGTGGCTAATACTTGGCTTATAAGTCAAGCACCTCATTTGCATATAAAATCCTAATGAGTCACTAATCAGTCACTTATAAGTTAAATGTATCAGTGAAGTATAAGTCCAGTATAAACAACTTATAAGTAAAAGAATAAACCACTTATAAGTCACTTATCAGAAATTTCTGTAAGGTGTGGCTCCACCCTACCCCTGGGGGTCGTGATATGAACAATTTAGAATCTACACTTCCCCAGGATGCTTCCATGTTTTAGCTTTTCTGGCCCAGTGGTTCTTGAGAAGAAGATTTTTTAATGACCCCACATTATTTTTGTCTTTTCTTGATTATCTCCCCTTGTAAGGGGGCTTGGCCCTTCATTTTAACAATTTAAACTTCCCTTCATCCAAGGATACTTTGTACCAACTTTAGTCAAAACTGGTTCAGTGGTTCTTGAGGAGAAGTTTAAAATGTGAAAAGTTTACAGACGGACGGACAGACAGACAGAGAGAAGGATGACGGACAACAGGTGATCAGAAAAGCTCACTTCAGCTTTCAGCTCAGGTGAGCTAACAATGTGGGAACCTTGATTTACTTATTTAATATTCATTTATTCATCAGTGCTCCAAGTCACACTTACTATCAGGTTGCTAAATGGCGACCCAAATTTTTTTTGGTTGCCATTTCAGAATTTCTGGTCATCATCAACAGATATTTCACTTGCCATGGTGAAAACATTTTGTGAATAACACGTTAAGTATTTAATAAAAGCAAAGAACAAACACTCATATATGTACATGTATAATGTCTTTTTTAAATCAAAGATTACTTAATTATTATTGTGACTAAACAATTTGCTAGGCTGAAGGAACCACTTAAATATTGTTATTACATAGAACCACCCACATGGTTGTACACAGCATTAGAACACAAGAGATTTTATCCTAGAATTAAAGTTTAATCCAATGAAATTGGTTTGACTGATGTGTGCATCAGGTGGAAACTTCGAGATAGGACTTTGCCAGCTGTTTCTCTTATTTACTTTATTACATGTACTATTTTCATGTACCTAACCTATTAAACAGTTGCTGTTAATATCGCCAAAACATGATGATATGTAAGCAATATTGACCAAATGTTCCATTAACAAGGTTGGGTTTTCAAAGGTATTTGGCAGCCGTTCTATGCAGCATGCTGTCATAACAATACTTAATCTGTCTTTGCAATGCTTACCAAAGTTTTAGGAATGTCTTCAAAAATTGTCTTGATAGAGAATCTTGGAAAAAGTAATCTCAATCCCAATCATAAAAATGGACAATCACTGGCCCAAATTTTCTCAGTCACAAACATAGGTAATCAGAGATTACAGAGCCCACCTCAAGGAATGTTGTCTTTAAGTAAGGCAAAGTCCCACACTAAACTTAGATCTAGGAGTGTGCATCCCTAGATGCAACATTTATGCAATTTTGGTCTGATAGGGCTTGCAGTTACTTGGGAATAGACTTATCTGAAAACTTAAAACTTGTCACTCATCCAGAAAATGCAAGTCAAATCCAGCATCCGAAGCAAGTTTTGAGATTGTTCGTCCCTTGATGCATCATCCATGCAAGTTTAGTTCAGATAGCCTTATAGTTACTTGAAAATGAGATCTGCTCCAAAAACTTTAACCTGGTTACTCATCCGGAAAATGTCGGTCAGATCCAGCATCCGAAGCAAGTCCAGTAGTGTGAATCCTTAGATGTATCATCCATGCAAGTTTGGTCAATATTGGGTTTATAGTTACTTGGAAATGACATCTGCTCCAAAAACTTTAACCTGGTCACTCATCCGGAAAATGTAAGTCAAATCCAGCATCCGAAGCAAGTCCAGTAGTGTGCATCCTTAGATGTATCATCCATGCAACTTTGGTCAATATAGGGCTTATAGTTACTTGGAAATGAGACCTGCTCCAAAAACTTTAACCTGGTTACTCATCCGGAAAATGTAGGTCAGATCCAGCATCCGAAGCAAGTCCAGTATTGTACATCCTTAGATGTATCATCCATGCAAGTTTGGTCAATATAGGGTTTATAGTTACTTGGAAATGACATCAGCTCCAAAAACTTTAACTTGGTCACTCATCCATAAAATATAGGTCAGATTCAGCATCCGAATTAAAGTCCGGTAGTGTGCATCCTTAGATGTATCATCCATGCCAGTTTGGTCGATATAGGGCTTACAGTTACTTGGAAATGAGACCTGCTCCAAAAACTTTAACCTGCTCCAAAAACATTAACCTGGTCATTCTTTAGCTGAAATTGCAGCATCTGAAACCTTGACTGGTACAATAAAACACACTAGAAGCATCCTCCATGCATCTCTGACTAATATAGGCCATAGAACTACTTGAAAAGAAAACTGCTCCAAAAACCTTAACCTGGGACGCTGACGCCGACACCGACTTCGTTGAGGTGAGCTAAAAATGCGAGTTGGTTTTGATTTCTAGTCGTAAAATTAATTTTAGTCCCAACTTGGAGCACTGTTCATTCATACATGCATTATTTATTCATTTGTTCTGAAAGTGTTAAATTTTAACATGGTATGGTAATATCCGCACTCCAAAATTTATTTATTTAGGAGATGTATTTATGTTTTTTTCCTTTGTTTTTTTTGTGTACCTGACAAAAGAATAAAACAGAATACATAAAATTTAAGGAAAAGATCAGCGACATTCCAAATATATCATTCATCTTGCTTTCACCATTCGTTCACCGTTCACTCATGTTTGCACACCGTTTCTGTTCTGCGTTTGCTAACTGTTCATCAAATTTTCTTCAGAATTCACACACCGTTCACTCTGCATTCGCTCACTGTTTGCTCTGCATTCATTCAGCCTTTTCTCGCCATTTATTCATTGTTCAAGTGGGAAAGTAGAACGTTTCAGGGACCGTAGCTGATTTTCCTCTTATATTTTTTGCAGTAGTTCAATCAAATTTTGGAGTGTCCTTAAGATGTGCAATATGTTTTAGGAATTTTCATTTCCACCTTGGGATGACTGGGGATAAAAAAAAAAGTTTTTCAAAAAAACATGGTTTTCTGAACTCCTCTTGAATTTTTTCCGGTAACCAACTGTTTTGGAAAATGATTGGTGGTGTCCTGTTGATGTGTAACTAAAGTTTCAAAGTTTTCGTTTTCACCCTGGGGGCAAATGGAGGATGCTCTAGAGTAAAACACCCTTGGCTTTATGACCCTGGAATTCTATATCTATTTTATTACATTGAGACTGTCCTCCAAGAAATCACTCTTGGGTGTATGAACCTGGCTTTTTATATACAGATTTTTTATGTTACTGCTGTCAAAAAGATATCTTTGGTAAATCATAGTTCCTTATTCTCAATTGTATACAACAGTTATAAAGGTTCTTGATGAAATATTAATGTTTTAAAATTAACAGATCATTGAATACCTGATATTTTCATATTGACAGTGTTGACTGGACTGACAGAATTCCATGATATGTTAAAACCATTTTTCTCTGGAAGTTGGTCTACATACACAATTGGACGACTGAGGGCTGAAAATATTCATACAACATACATAACTCAGAATACTGACTCTGCATGCACAAATACAAATTTTTAATCATATATGATACTGACTCTGCATGCACAAATACAAATCTTTAATCATATACAGGTGACTCTCAATCTTTCGAAGTTCAAGGGACCGCAAGAAAAGTTCGAGAGATTGAGCAGTTCGAGAGATAGAAAGTGAATAAAATCCGGAATTTTCAGTTCCGGTCATCATTGTTCTACTACCGGTATTATAAATACCAGAAGTATATGCTGATAATGTCATTGCACGTTTTCATTCGTATTTTAGAGGTAATTCACTCGATTTCAACAACAATGATCGTATTTTGAATAAATAAAATGATCTTTTTAAGTTTTAGTATTTATTTGTTCCCATTTCATAATTACATGAAACCTGAATAGCGATCGTTGGTGTGGCTACCCCCGGGCTTTATTAGGTCCTTCACCACATTTCTCATATTAAAAAGGTATTCAGTTCTTGAGATAGGATTTCTTATGCAATGTTTGTCATACTGGGATTATGTAGACTCTAATAAAATTTCATAATCTATGGAAAATTATTGACACGTCTCTTAAATTATTTTCTAAAAATTATCGTCTCGCTGTCAAGTCGAAATAAAGCAATGTGAAGCAATCCGTTTATAATTTACCAATTACACATGTATAGCCAATTAATTATATCAACACTCGGATATGCTCACAGGTATAGTGTCATCTATGTAAACACCCAATTAACACCTCCATGCCAGCCCCAGGCGTTCACTGTTATCCAGGTAAGTCCAAGCTGCATTAATTTTATGCTTGATTGGTGTGTACACACGTGCAATCGAAACTTCGAGAGATAGACAGTAAAAACCAATGAAATGTGTGTAACGGGACCCAGGTCTTGGTTCGAGAGATAGAGAACTTCGAGATCGAAGGGGGGGGGGGGAGGTCAGACTCCTCCCCCCTTGGATTTGTAGAATTATTAAATGTTTACGTGTATATTGAAGCAAATAAAAATGCAAATATGGATATAAAGCTTTGATTGTTTATTTGATTGCTTATTCTTTAATATGTGTACAGAAGATTCTTTTTATATAGAATATTTATCACACTGTAATAATGATTTTATGAGTTTGTACAAGCCAGACGTCATTACTTTTTCATTTCACATGCTGAATACTATCATGTAGTAAATACCCCCCAAAAAAATTCAAAAAAAAAAAGGGGGATCGTCCGTTATTTGAACCCGGCACCTTTCACAAGTGAGAGTCATACCCCTAGACCACTGAAGCACTTGATTATAGAGCAAATTAAATGCAAACATTAGGTCACATATAATGTTTATATTCATGTTCAATATTGTCAAAATTTTACACAATACATGGTGTCTAATTTAGCCTTTACTAAACAGTTCTAATAGATGTAATAAGAATATAAAGTCTGCCAACAACCTGTATTATATGTAATAACTCTCCACATGCCCCTGTGCTAAAAATAGTGCCAAGCGACTTTTAATACAATAATAATAATAAAAAAATGGGGTGGGACACTTTGAGAGGGGCAAGACAGGCCCTAGGGAGTTATGGTATAAAATTTCATTGCAAAAGCTCAAAAGCTTCTTGAGATATCGCCCGGAAATGAAAGTGTTACACACAGATGGAATGTATGAATTTATGACCTTGAACTTTGAACTTTTGACCTCAAAATCAATAGGGGTCTTCCTTAGGCCACAGGGAGTTAATATGTAAAATTTCATTGCAAAAGCTCAATGAATTCGTGAGATATCGCGCGGAAACGAAAGTGTTAAAACAGACAGAATTTATGACCTTGACCTTTGACCTCAAAATCAATAGGGTCTTTTTTTTTGGCCATAGGGAATTGCCATACAAAATTTCATTGCAAAAGCTCAAAGGGTTCTCGAGATATCACGTGGAAATGAAAGTGTTACAGACAAACAGAAATACAGACAGACGGATGGACAGACACACCCAAATTAATATCCCCCACTTTCAGTGAAAGCGGGGGACAAAAAACGCATTATACATTTACAAAACTTGTGTGGAAGTAGGAAATTTGTACAAGATTAGGCTTGTACTTAAAATATTAAAAATGTATGAAAAATTCAATGTTTTTCCTATAGCAAGTGAGAGCTTTTTACCTGTATGACCTTTGTTGAACCCACCCGTGGAATAAATTATTTAAAATACCGGTAGTCATGTGAGTTCTACCCAAGTAAACATTCCTCAAAGGTGCTCACTGTAAAAGATAGCCACGTTTTGTATCATTATATCAAATCATGTCGCATAGAGAAGTTTGTATGTATTTGGTTTTATAATCACGGGAGGGTTAGGAGAGTTTAGTGTCTTCAAAATTGTCCATCATACATAAAAACATCAAACATTTTTCACATTCATGCAAGACAATGGTACCAGTATTGAAAACTACCTAAATACACTTTTTTTCATTTTAAAATTTAAAGGAACTAATGTTAATACTTACTGTATTATTTCAAATGCAAGCGTGCAAATTTCTTAGTTTGATCACTATGGCTACGGGCATCTATAAAACTTCATTCATTTTTTTTTCTCAGGTAAAATAGCGCAAGAAGTAACATTCGGAAAACGTGCCCATCAGTGATCACCGTCAGATTGTTCAAGTGTCCAATTTAAATATCTCCTCCCCTTGATTTAAATAAACGAAAATCAAAATAGGTTCGGTACGACTTTTTCGGATTTTGGGTATCTATAGACATTTAAAAATCTTCATTTGTTTCACATCCATGCTGATTTAGGTGATGTTTTTAATTAGAAATATCTACTTGTGTTTAACTATTACCAAAAAAGAACAATTTGGTAATATATTCTGAAGTAAAATGGCATTGAAAAAGGGCCCATTAAGCATTGCTTAAGTGCACTTGTCTTTTATGGTTGATACAATGACCTTTTTAGTGAATGCTTGACTGACTTCTTCATACAAATTGTTAGGCCATTATTTACACACTGCATTGCCTCAACACTTCCTGAGGATGCTTCATTATAGATATGACCAAACATGGCTTTGCTGTTCTTCTAAAGATATTTAAAGATTATTCCTACAATGTATGTATTCCTATGTTAAACTTTGATAGCCAATTGTGACCCTTCCCTACCCCTGAGGATCATGTTTTGAACAAACTTGCATCTACACTACCTGAGAGTGTTTCCATTTAAGTTTCATCTTTCCTGGCCAAGTGGTTCTTGAGAAGATGTTACAACTCATTATTATCTCCATTTGGAAAGAGGAGTGGCCTTTCATTTGAACTAACTTGAACCCCCTCTTCCCAAGGATATTTTGCGGCAAGTTTGATTGAAATCAGTCCAATGCTTCTTGAGAAGAAGTCAAAATGTGAAAGTTTACAAACAGATAGATGAACAGAGAGACAGCAATCATCTGATTTTTCAAACTATATGTTTTCTTACTTTCAGAATATTTGGATTGTATGCAAAATCTCTGGCCATTCTATGGTAAATCAACCTAGGCTATATGAACCTGGAATTTTAGATCAGTTTAATTATCCTTAGGCTGTCCTATAGGAAAGTACCCTTGGCTAAAATCTCACTCGGTTTAACCATTTTTATCATTTATTATGAGACTGCCATTAAAAGGATATTAAACAATAATGAAAATTATTTGAAAATTGCTTACACCTATTGACTTGATCATAAATAAGGTGTAAAAATTTGGTGACCTACAATAGTTCAAGCATTTTATAAAAAGTGCATGTTTTTTGAGGGTAACAGTTGAAATTGACACCCCAAAGAAAACCATTGTCAATCGACACGTCAGCACAAATTCATTTTATTACAGTGAAACTTGTTGAATCCGGATGTTGTGCATTCCGGCATGTTGTTCAGTCCGGCGTAATGTTTTAGTCCCTTGAATTTTCTTTATAATTTATGTTTAATAAATGTTGTTCAATCCGGATCTTGCCTATTCTGTAAACCGGCCGCTATTTAAAGAACTGCTCATAATTAGTACAAATTATCTCCTCTAATCCGGCCACTTATTTTTACCTGTGCCCACTGGTCATTAGAGAAGTCTCGCATGGGGGTAATTATTGTCCCGTTAATGATCTATCCTGTATCGACAGATTAGATTTTAACAAACGTGATAAAAAAAGAAATCATTAATGGCTCAAGTAAGGCGAGGAAACTCACAAAAGAATGAGTGTTAGTGATGGTTGTGTGTACCATGTCTGTAGTAAAACTTGACAACTTATCCATGACCTCCTTTCTACTTTCGTTTTGCGTGCACAATGTGCAATTCGAATTACTTCCCTTTGTGTCGCTAGTTTACAACGACCATAGCGACAGAAGATTTTGGTTCAATATTCATTACATGTATAACATTTGAAATTAACAAATACAGTGTCTAAATATTCAAACATATTAATTTTAAAAGAAAGAAATTAATTAGGAATCTGTCCCTAACAAAATAATATTAACAGCTACAATGAGGTTTTGGAGTGTGTTTAAAACATTTAACGATTTTCAAATTTGATAAATGACCAAGAGATATTATATTTCGATACTGAATAAAAAACTTGAACAGAAATGAAAATTCTGAAGAACAAACAGAGTTCAAAACAAACGGAAATGGACGATTTTTTTTCAAGTGAAATGTAAAAATTGACACTTTTGATAAAGTATTTATTTACCACTCTTTGTTTATATCTATGTAATTATTAACTTGCTATAACAGTTCAATTTTCTCCAATCCGGATGTTGTCTAATTCGGCCAAAAAATTTGGAACCACTGGTCGCCCGATTAGACAAGTTTTACTGTATATACAGTTAAAGTATATCTTTGAGGGAGTCAGCAAGATTCCTGTTCCCCAAGAGCAAGTCTATTTTCTAAGGCACAGCTGAGGGAAATAGGCTTGCTTGAGTGGAACTGGAATCTTGCCGACTCCCTAATTGATATACTTCAACTGTTTTACCGTATAACGGGTTATTAATACTGCTGTAAATTTTTATGAATTTTGGTTCAAATAGCATGATTTAAATTTTTATGCATTTAATTTTTACGAATTGAGCATGTCCGTAAAAATTAAAATCATCAGAGGTATAATTTCAGATTAATGATTGTTAGCTTTTTGAATGCGTTTACAAAGTTACAAATAAATGTGTCTAAGCAACCCGATGTAAAAAAAAAGAAATTGTTTCTGTGATAATGATTCACTAAATTATAATATGTTTGTTCATTTACCTTTATATACCATATGCCCTTTATTTATACCTGTTTTTTATAATACACATTGCTAGGTATCATTATTGTTGCACAACACGTGCTCGTCCAATCTCCTATGCAGAGTTGTTGTTCATTCCTCTCTCTGACACCTCTGCAATGGGCTTGCATCAAAATTTTTGAAAAAAGGAGAAAACATGATATTCCGAGGATTATTTCAAATTAAAATAATAGTTCTATATCTATTTAGGAAATATCTACCTTAAAAGACAAACATTACCGCAGGGATCTATTTATAATGAATTAATACAAACGCACTATTTCCTGTGCTTATCATTGTGATATATGCGAACCAACGACAGAGGTGAATATCATCTTCGCTCAGCCAAGGGTTTCTGATACGCTACTCTCCTCATAAACCCTTGGCATATGGTGCTGACAAAAGACGGGATTGTTTTTGTCATGCGATCATGATTCTTACCAGGTATGCACAGATTGTGTCATCGACAGAAATAAAAAGCGTATTTAAAAAAAATTTTGTTTTTAAAGAATAATTAACAAGAAGGTATCCAGATATGTTAATTTGTTATTTAAACATGTAAAAATGCAAATCTACATCTTCAGTATAGATTCTTAATCACATATTTTGCACGTAGCTTTAGATATTGGATGACACCATATAGCTATTCATAGAATGGCATGTTATCTTACGGATCATTGTTTACTTGCGTTTTACATTACCGATATTAAAGAGTCAAGATATATCCCGAACGCAAATATCGTCATTTACAAAAAACAATTGCTGATTGGTTGAACGATGTCGATCAACTCCAATCACAACTTGAGAAAAAAATCCCAACTTTTTTTAACACCGTATGCCAAGGGCTTATGAGGAGAGTAGCGTATCAGAAACCCTTGGCTAGCGAAGATGAGGTGAATATATGAGCCAATGGTAGAGGGTGGTGCTCATCTTGATTTTACTGGAAACAGAGAGACAACTCAAACAATCATGATTTAATTGACAGTATTATTATGTATTAAAAAGTCAAAGTTTTTATTTGAAGCACATAAACCAGAAGAAAGTGTCAAAGACTTAAAAAAATGGGTATAATTGGAAGACCTGAAATAATTAAGTCTTTATCAGAAATTATGCATCTCATAAAAGTACTAAAGATAGAGTAAGCAGGTAATTGACAATGTTTGTATAACTTATGCAATTTAATCAAGATTTAACTGTATGATCCAAATTGATGATCAACTTAAAAGTGCTCAAAAATACCAACAGTACTAATTCTATAGTCTCCAGGACTGAACTGAATGTCAATTAGCATTACTCTCATACGTACGATGTTTAAAATTTATGCGAGGCGCTTTTTTACTTTCATGAAATTTTACGCATTTAAATTACATGGATTTATAAAACTCGTAAAAATTAGCAGCACGTAAAAAATACCCGTTATATGGTATTATATCAATACCAAAATTAGACTATTTTTAAAACCTGTAACTGCAATTCTATTTTATACGCAGTGCAATTATAAGGTACAAAATGGAAATATTAATTACTCAGAAAGTAAATAAATAAATTTAATATAAAAAGGTATTTGCCTTTGAATCAATGGTCTATAAAATACATACATCTGCAAAGCATTTTTTTTTTAATTTAATAACATATTTACACGGCGTTTAAGTGACAAAGTTACCATCATCTAGTTTAAAGAAATAAATTGAGTCAATTTCTAGTCATCATATATCAATAACTTGTATTTTCAATGAAAATTTAGTTTTTATTTTCTATTTCCATAAAAAAACCAGCTGTCATTTGGGTTTCATATGAAAATGGGAGTGATATTACCCAGGCATCGAAAAGTGTCCGATGCATGGTTAATTTGTGTCTGATGTATGGTGAAATAAACATACTAGTAAAAAAACAACTCTAAAAAATATTAAACAAACATTGAAGTAAAATTTTTGAAAAATTTCTCTAAAATTATCAATCTTTGACAAATTTTACCTCGGTCTGACTCGTTCCGTTAAGTCTATGTAAAAGAATGACAAATCTTAAAATTACAAAATCGTAAAATTCTGGTCACTCCCCTTTGATGATCGATGCAAAATATGACATAATTTCAAGGCCATTCTTGTGGTATTTTTATCACAAATGAAAATAAAAATTGGCATCACTAAAAAGTTTAAATCTTCACCTTTAAGACAGAAACAAGACAGAAACAAGTAAAAACACGGGGAGACTTGGGTTCAATGAAAGTTTACTGCTTAAAGTTGTCCGAAGCAAGGTATTAACGTAGGTCGCGGGTTTGCTGACGTCGTTAAAACTGGGTACGCAATTTATATGATTTGGACAACTTTCTTGTGCACATTTGATTATGACGTCACAATAATGAAAAAGAAATCTGCAATGACTTTTTTTTATTGAATTCTTCGGTATATCATGAGTTAGCTATAACTTTTGTTGGAATTGATAGTTTAGTGTCATATTATTTAAGGAACAAACTTTAAGGAACAAACTTATCACAAATAATGAAGGCTTACACGATTTGAATATTCGATACAATATTTAGATATTACTTTGTTGGAACGTATAATTTGGTGTTAGCTATACTATTTATGGAACAAACTAAGTTATCACAGATAATGAAGACTTGATCGACACCGGAAGTATTAGAAAATGGTTATTCATTCTCGGGCTTTTCCGACAGGCCGAAAAACAACCGCTTGTTTTCCGAGCTTGCCGAAAGGGCCGAGAAGATGCGATTGATTTGTTATCACATTGAGATTACAAATGGTATCACAATATGGACACGTTTAAACTGACATTTTTTCCCATTGAACGTATTTTAACAGTTTGTTTTATTAATAAAGAAGTTATTATGTAAACAATCGCAAATACACCTGTTACATCAAAAGTTTACACTTAATTTTTTAGAAGGACATTTTTAAAACATATCTAGGCCTACAAGTTAATCACAAATTAAAAACTACTAAGGTACTATGAAAGATAAAGACAATTTTTGAGCGTCACTGACCTCCTGTAAATAACGGCTTACAATGCTGTTAGCTACAGATTTTATTTGCAACTTTGCTTTCCACGTCCAACAAGTAATGTTCTATAAATTGAAAAGTCAATCGTAAAAAAAATCTGCCTGTCGATTAGGTCATATAAAATTATTTTTTAGGTTCTCGTCCCATTTACCCCTCTTGAAATGTCTCGTTCGATTGTTTTATTTATTTATTTTTTAAATTCCTATACGTATACTACATAAAATCAAGATCAGGATTAATTTTTGACTTCTCCTCTGTCTGTATGTGAAAAAAATCGCTTGGGCTATTTGCAACAATGGAGAAATATCGGTAAGGAATTCAGTGTAAATATATGTATAAATACAGGTACATATAATGTGCTTGTATCAAGAATTAATGTTACAGTTTGCATTTATTACCAGTTTACCACAGAGATTTGAACATAGTAAAAGTACTGCGACGAAGAAATGAAAGGTCTAAAATCGCAACATTTAGCAGGGCGAGCGGCACTTATGTGTTATTAAAAAAGATTACAGGAATTTTTAGAGTTTAATTGTGCTACAGAAAAAGGTGCATCAGGCCCGTTAAAACTGGGGGATGTATGTACTATACACCAGAAAACAAAGCTAATTTGCGGTTGCACCCCTCAACATCTTCACTATCGCTATCCATGCATGCAAGGTTTTTCGGTCCACTCCACTCCCCATAAAGGCGGAGTCAGGACCGGAAACCCTTGGTTAGCGAAAAAGCCGCACAAGAATGTCTGATAACTTTTTTCATACTTGTCAATTAATGTTTGGTTGAAATTATGTGCCTCTGTATCTATAAAAATTGTTCACCAGAGGATAAATTCTATCGATCATTTTAAATACGAGGCTTTGCAAAAATGCTGACAATATTGAACAATTCATGAACAAAAAATTGGACTAAAAAATATATCAGTAATCCAGTAGAAATTTGTGATTTTTCAGAAAAAGCACGATTAAGTTCTTGGTATACTCTTTTTTTTTTTAATTTACGAACAGAGTGGAGAAACGCCGACGACGTGTGATGATACCACAGAAACAATTTGTACATTAAAGCAGCAGTTGTATGTAGCAAGCATTTAAATGTTTCAAAATATTATAAGATTAGCGTTATGTTTAAATGTAGCTCTTTTAAAGAATAAAAAAAAAATTCATCCATTTTAGCTTCAAAAATGTGAAAAAAATGGAGAATGATATGTAACTATTTTATATTTCTCCATAACTAGAGAAAACTAGAGAACTAATATAGGCCACTTTTGCCTGCTGTTCATTCCATATTCATTGTATATACTTCTTTGTATATCGTGAATAAAATACTTCTTAAACTAACTATTTTATATTTCTAATTAAAGAAAATAAAATAAAAAAAAGAAAAACATATAGGAACTAGCTTCCGGTGTGTAATTTTTTTTTAAATGTATGCTGAAAATATATTGTATTTAACCTGGCCGATATTTGGCGGAAATTCATGTATTAACAAGTTATTGTAGATTTGAGTGCCTTGCTGAATGTGCTAAATAAAACATTTCATATTTAGAGGATGCCGCTTTTCGCCAGCACGCTGAAAAAAAAATACAAAGCCAAATGTTACGATACATATACTTCTAATCTACGAAAAAAAGAAAACAAAACAAAAAGAAAAGAAACGGCAAGAAAACAACACATAAAGAAAAGGGTGTTGTTTTGCGTCCCTTGCGAGAATTTTCACTAATGTGAGATGTCAAAGAACTAAAGAAGAGAAATTTGTCTAATAATCATTTCATTGGTATTGAATTGAATGTATTATGATACGATTCATGGGTCATTTGAAAACAGACAGATGTGAATTTCTTCTTTTTAAAATTATTTTTCTTGTTTTTCTGCACTGTATACCGGATCGATATTCACAAAGTAAAGCGTGACGTCGTGATATTTTATGACGTCGTCCTTAAAAATGTTACATTTTGCGATATAAAAGCAATTATCCACATTTAATTTACAAGAAAACTAACCCGAAGACATATTAATTTTTTCACATAGATGTATTTCAAATCATTTCTGTGTTAAATTACCAAAAGGGAAACAATTTCGTCTGCACCATTTAAAAGTTATTGATATTTTCTGAAACAAAATCTTGCCTCAAAACGAGCCAAAAATGACGTTTTCCCTATATAATTCAATAGAATAATGTTGAAAATGTTATGACACCAGATTAATTACACAAAAACAATGCAGACGAATTTTATAAAATTTTCAGAGAATGTAAAACGAAGGTAGAGGATTCATATAGCTAATTTTCATGGTATGTTTTCGGACACTTTTAAAAGGTCTGCAAACCCGCGTCCTACGTTAATTGTGTCCAATGCATGGTTAACTCACCCTACTGAATGTCTCATTGATTTAGGATTTCAGCAAAAAATTTGTCGACCGTCATAAGCATGAGTTCACATTTAGAAAGCTTTCAAACTCCTCACTTCCATTTTTCTCAATAAGAAAGATTCTAAAAAGATTTACCGACCTCTTTATTGTTTGTTTGATATTATATTAAGTCCTTTATCATCAAAAGTTTCATTATTTTTGTCCTCACAAGGATTTTTTGTCTGTTTTTTGTTGTTTTCAATTAAACCAAATTAGACACAGGTTTGATTGACGTCAATTTTTTTTTGGCTTCTTTCAAAAGCACAAATGACTTTTTGAGAATTCTATGGTGAACGGTATGCGCATGATTTACACGCATGTGACATTTTTGTTGTGTTTCCAATTGTCAAGTATGTTGCTTACTCTGAGGGTAATACTGCGGATTGTTAAATGCATCTCAACCAATTAGATTTTAGTATTTAACATGAAAGTATAATAACATGAATTGTTAAATGCATCTTAACCAATCAGATATTAGTATTTAACATGAAAGAATAATAAAGCACAATAGCTTTAAAGCTACATTTGCTAAGTTATCTACCATTTTTACAATAGCTCCATTTAAAACATTTTAAAATAGTCAAACCAGGAGTGGGACAAAAATAAAATGAAGAAGGGGGGGTTATCTTATATTTAAATGTAATTATCATTTTTTCAGTCAACATACACTGAGAAATGTTAACATAGTGTACATGTAAATGCATCATTATATTTATGTACATTCCACATGTACTTTGTTTATAAAATATGTGGAAAGCTACTGCACCATAACACAGACATGGGGTTAAACGGTTAAGCCTGTGTTTTATTTTGATGTCACAAACGTTGAATGCCATGGAAATTCAATGTCATAAGCGAAACACAAAATTCACGCTCACATTGAACAGAAGCTGTTGCAATGGCTCTTCCATTAACTGTAACTTACTTGAAGGATAATATAGGGATTTTAAAACATAAATCACATTTGCAGACAAGGCAAGAACTTAAAAAAATATAATATAAGCATTGAATCATTATTTCTTTTTTAAATATAGTCTTATAACTTCAACGGTGTGCATGAACAACTTTTCATAATGCGCTAATGCGCGTTACTCAATTTGTCTGCACACACCATTGCAGTTCAGAGACTATATCTTTAAAAAATAATGATTCAATGCTTAAATACATACGTGCTCTGTCTGCTGTCATAACATCTAGAAACGTTTTTCTTCCAGCTCCAACTCTTGTTGTGGCAAAAACAACTACTCTGTAAAGTGTGTTTGGTTCCAATCCTTCAATTCTGTGTTTAATCATTTCCATTGCCGCAACATTCGAGTCAATATTTTTCATTTCTTCAACATCCTTTTCAATCATCCCACCAGTAACTATTATAAAAAAGGTTGATTTAATTACTAACTTTTAAAATACATATTTTAAATTGTGAAAAAAAGCTATCAGGCAATTGTATAACATTTTTTTCTCTCAGCATAATGTTTCAGATTAAATAATATATGCCTTGTATTTAAGATAAACTCCTTCTGATACAAAAGATCCATGGATGACAATATCTTGAGTATTATGAGATATGGTACTTTTACATAATCAATGAAATAAACACTTTCTTTATGTCGTCAAGTTTCTATTTAAGTTTGCTTTTTCTACAAACATTTCTATCTCAAATGCATGAGAAATCTTATCAAAAGGATATTTTCATTGTCACCTAAGTCAGAATTCATCAAATAGAACCAGGGACATACAATGAGGCACATTGAAGTGGTAAAATTTTCAGTTTGAATGGAACATTTTGGGCTTTCTTTAAAATGTTGATCGTCAGATAATGACACGCCCATTTCTTTAAAAAGGAAAAAAGAGGTCAAATAGTTCATTCCAATACCTGTGAAACAGGTATTCTTATAAATACAATAGCCAATCAAACTGACAGTCTACATAAACTCCGAGTAAACACGTGTTCAATAGAAACATGTGGTACTCCATTAAACGATAAATTCATAATTATGTACACATATCCATTGCAATACATGTTTTACAGAAACGGGTCCTCTATTAACTCTCTTCCCTAACTTCATAAAATCTCCATTTTAGTGTAACTCATGTTGCTACTCAAAGAGAGTGGGGTATCTTAAGGCATTACGACGAATATTTCTTTCTCATTTTAAAAGAAATGGGCGTGACATTTTGTAAAAATTGACGTTTGATAGGGAAGACCCAAACTTTCCATTCAAAAGAAAAATTTTACCACTTCAATGCGCTTCATTGTATATACCAACAGGATAGGCAACTCCTTTCAGTGCCATGTTTATTTGCCCCAAATGTCACACACAACACTGTAAGTTTTTCAAACTTTGTTTATTCCTGGTAAAAAGTTTGTTTTCTGATAAATGTTACCTGTTCTTTTTAAATATTGGAATGGATTGTTGCAACCACTTTTGAAATAACAACCATTATAGAAAATAATGATTTAAATAGTGATTGAGAGTGTACTTCAAATACAGCACCACATTGTACCCACTATTGAAATAACAACCACTATTGAAATAAATTGTAGCTAGTGGGTATTGATTTTTATTAGGGATGTCAATTTTGTCAATAATTCATATTCGAATATTCAATGAAAGTATTCGAAAATATTCGAATATTCGATAAAATTAATAAAATTCGTCTTATTTCAAATATGCATCATCCTACTCTCAGGAAAGGTTTAGCATAGGAATACTTATATTGGAAGTAAAATTGTATGAAAACTTTTGTAGGTGTACAATAAGAAATTCCATTTGATATTTGTGAATGTTTGAAATAAATAATTGATTTAAAAGTAGAAAAGTATAATTTTAACAAATGAAACATGTATTTATAGTAGCTCCAACTGAGGAACGAGTCGTCTTACAAAAGGCAAGATAGTCGTATACTGTTCAGATTTCAATAGGTCTAATAAATTACAATTATCTGCCTAATAAGAGGTATGATTATAATCTTTGATACAATGTTAACAAATATTTCCATAGACATTTTTCCTAGTTAATTAACTAATTTCCCGATAATGAATATAATACTCAGGATTATGTACAACCCGAGATAATCAAGTAATTTACACATTTATTCTGAAATTAAGCCCTTTACAATATTAATTATTCATTCAATGATCAATTAATTTATACTCTTCACGCCTTTGAGACATTCTAAGATTTCATTTTGTTGTCCTCGATTCACATCCGATCGTATCTTACAAATAAAAAACTATAAAAGTACGTTTTCTTTTATACATAAAGCATTATTGTACAATTCTTTAACACCTTACTCAAAACAAAATACATGCAATTTAGTAGATCTATAAGATAAGAAAGTAATGGAAGAAATCAGGCGATCGAATTTGATCGCTAGTAAATTAAACAGGGATAATTCAAGCACTGTTCTAATCAAAATTTATCAATCACAGTACTTTTTTTATGAAATCTGAAAAACACCGAATATTCGAATCTTAAATTCATATTCGAATATCAACTCATTGAATGAATATTCGAATGTTCGAATATTCGTTGCCATCCCTAATTTTTATAAAAAAAAAATGTCTCCCCTTCTTAACCAACATTAACGAGTGCAATAATACAATTGGGGTCAAAAATAATAATGCAGTGCATCTCAGCTCAAATTCCTCAATCTGTGTACAAAATTTCAAGTCTTCATGTCAAAAGGATCTTAAGTTATGGTCTGGTCTTGTTTTTCTTAATTTGACCTTGAAGGAAGAAAGGGGTCAAGGTCAAAATTTTGGTGTGTTGCATCTTGTATCAATGTCTTCTTTCTATGTTACAAGTTTGAAGTCCTAATATCAAAGGACATTCAAGCTATGGCCTGGACTCTATTCAGATATAAAAGCTTGACCTTGACCTTATAATAATTGATCAAGGTAAAAAAAAATGATGACATGCACCCCTCCCTCATGCAACCTCTGCATGTTCCAAGTTTGAATCTTAATGTCAAAGGGTTCTCAAGTTAAGGTCAAATTATGTTTTTTTTCTCTATTTGACCTTGAAGGAAGAAAGGGGTCAAGGTCAAAATCTGATGCAGTGCATCTTGTATCAATGTCTTCTTTCTCTGTTACAAGTTTGAAGTCCTAATATCAAAGGGATCTCAAGTTATGGTCTGGACTCTATTTTGATGTAAAGATTGACCTTAACCTTACAAATAGGTCAAGGTCAAACATTTTGGGGGGTGTGCACTCCTTCTTAATGTCATCTATCTATATTCCAAGTTTGAAGTCTTAATGTCAAAGGGTATTTAAGTTTCAGCCTGGACAAAATTTGGATGAAGAAGAAGAAGAAAATCAACAAACAATATGTCTCCCCTTAGAAGGGGAGACATAGAGAAGGGGAGACATAATTATTTCAATAGTGGTTGAAAGAACTTTTCAAAGACAATATCACACTGTAATCACTGTTGAAATAATGACTACTATTGAAATAGCTATTCAATGATGATTGAGAGTTCATTTCAAAAATAACACTTCATTGCAACCACTATTGAAACAGGAACTACTATTGAAATAACTCTTCAAAAGTGGTTAAGAAAGTATTCAAAAAATTAAAGAGCGGGTCCTGGCACTTTTTTACTTCATTGAACTGCACAGGCTTTTATCTGGATATGTTCTCATAATTAAACATACATCTTATAAAGACCTATAACTAGATATCATTGAGATGGTGGCCATCTCAAAGGGCCCCGCTTTCAGCAACAAACATGAAAAATGTAAGGTAGCTGAAAAGGGTTTATTTTGAAGAGGAACATTTGTGTACTGATACTATTATGGGATGTGTTGTTTGAGTCGAAAGGGCTACTATGTCATCCTTGTTATAATAAAAAATGGCATGAAAATCACGAGTGCTCCATACCCTCTATCAAAAAATGGCACAAAAATCACGAATATTGCATATTCTTTATAAAAATTGTTGCAAATCCTCTATCAAAATATGGAAGGAAAATCACAAATGTTCCATACCCTGAGTCAATTGGTAAAGTTTGAGGCTGACTGGACTTAAGAAAAAGAAATTATGCACCGAACAAAGATTTTAAACAGAGAGGCTATATTTGACCTTGACTCTTGAACTACAAACTTTGTTCAAGGCCATTGCACATCCATTAACCAGTTTCACTCTGTGAGTGAAGTATGAGCCACATTGGACCAAGGGGAGAGAAGATATGCTCCGGACAAGGATTTTTCATATAATTCTGTTATGACCTTAACCTTAGACCTAGAAACATGGTTCAAGGTCACTGCACACCCTTTACCCAAAGGCACTCTGTGGGTGAAGTATGAGCCAGATGGGCCAAGGAGAGAGAAAACATGCTCCAGACAAGAATTTAAACAGAGAGGCTATTTTGGACCTTGACCCTCATCCAGAAATTTCCTTCAAGGTCACTGCATATCCACTGACCAGTGACACTCTGTGAGTGAAGTATGAGCCACATTGGACCAAGAGGAGAGAAGATAAGCTCCGGACAAGGATTTTTCATATAATTCTGTTATGACCTTAACCTTAGACCTAGAAACATGGTTCAAGGTCACTGCAAACCCTTTACCCTTAGACACTCTGTGGGTGAAGTATGAGCCAGATTGGACCAAGGAGATAGAAGATATACTCCGGACAAGAGATATCAGATGGACAGATGGATGGAAGGATGGACGGACCGAATACTGTCCAACTCAGAGAGGAGGATGATCTCTCATGGTTTGTGTTTATAGTGACTAAGCGCTTGTCTAAATTACGTCTTATTGCAAATAAATTAGCAATACCATAAACTTGATGTTGTAGTTCATTTTAAAACAAGGCATTACCATCTTTGCTCTTTTTAGTCCGAGATTCATCAGATCCCTTGCCCCGCCCCCTTTCCATTGTACGCCCTTTGGTATTTTGGGGGTAACTTAAGAGGAATTTCAGATGCTTCAGATTTTTCCCTGTTTAGCATCAAATTCATACTTATGAACCAACCTACACATACGTCCTACATATACATACATGTACAAGAACTCTAGGCGCTTGGTTTCAGGAGGGTGTATTTTGTGTATTACATTATTGTATGTGGGTTTTTCGGTTTGTCTGATTACTTCTTAAATAAAGAACAAAAATCACTGAAATTGGCAATTTTTTATACAAAAAATCATAATACTAATATGATATTTTTTTAAAATTGCTAATTTCAGCAATTTTTGTTTTTTAAGTTAGAGTATTCAGACACATCTAGAAAAAACACAATACACAAAATACACCCTCCTGAAACCAATCGCCTATGATAAAAACCACATGGCAAAATATAAAGGCAATGCATCAATCAGACGAATTGATTTCGTAATATCATTTTGCAGAGAAAGATGCAAATCAAGGTAGTTATTCCTAATTTGACTGACAAATGTACACGTATAAGGAATATTCAGAATTCCAGTCTTTGACTAAAAGGAATATTTTCTTGACTATCTATTGGTTTTGTGTGTTGTGTCAAAAAGCAAGGCTCAGACAGATGCTCAAAAGGGGGGGGGGGGCACCCAGGCATGGTGACATCACAGTTTGGTCACTGTCAGTCAGCAATAACAATTAAATATCATGTTGTAATGAATCAAAATGAACCATTATCGCCAAATTGCACAGGTTTTCAGACTTTCCTGTCTGTTACATGTACATGCAGTAATTGGTAAACGGTTAATATTTTATTTCTTGCAATTCCAAGCATACATTTTTTTAAAAACTTTATTTCATCCCTAAAAAAGAGAAAATACCCCTCTCCCAATACGGCAATGAAACCAGTAATATCTATGCATTTTAGGTGTACATGTGGAACATGTCAACCTACTGAATGTCCAGACAACAGGTTTTGTTGTCAAGAATGTGATAAAACAAAAGCTAAAATTAATGAAGGAAACGAACAGACCAATCAAGATTTTATTTGTATAACATCACATCCTGGATTTCAAAGTGTTTTTTTTAGATCCATGGGTTCTAAAAACAGCTTATTATGCTTACCGACAAGAATGGGGATACAGAAACTCCAGCATCAGTGAGTGTTGTCTTAATAAATAAAACCATACCATGAAATACGTATTACGAATTAACATTCAACCATGGTTGAATATCAAACACATTTTATATTTTAAGGCACAAACTTCACAAAAAATGTGTAATATTTTAGGAAGTTTAGATATGTGGCTTATCGTCAATTAGTGGTGTTGGGGTTTCCTGGGAAAGAACAACCATACTCCTTTACCAGCCTGTGTAATGTCACGCATTAGAAATGCATTTCCTGCAAATGATGGACAATACAAAAACTTTGAGTGGCCAAATAACTAGAAACCTAGGTAAGGTCATTCTAACAATTAAAAAAGAAAAACAAAAAAACTGTCCAGTGTAGCATTTCTCAACAAGAGGCCCAAGGGCCTTGAATCGCTCTTCTGATAAACTGTACAACCTATCACCTCTATTTGAAGCCTCTAAGTATCCTGTATATTTAGTTAAACCCTTGAAATTCTAAAGGTAGGTCATCATGACCTACATTTTAGATGAAACACTCTGAGAACCCAAGATAATTCTAAGCTAATTAGTACCTGAGAGTTGGTCATGGTGACCTACTTATCACTTGTCATTCTCTGAGGACCCAAGATGCATCAACTAAGTTTGATGATTCTAAGCCAATTAATACCTAAAATATTTTTAAAATTATAACCATAAAATTTCGAAAGTAGGTCATAGTCACAATCACAATCAAGTACCTGATGTATTTAAATAAAGCCATAAAATTTCAAAAATAGGTCACAGTGACCTCCTTTTCAGTCGACTTACTCTGCGGACCCAATTTAAGATGCATCAACTGACAAAGTTTGATGATACTAAGCTAATTAGTACCTGAAATATTTAATTAAAACCATAATTTTTCAAAAGTAGGTCACGGTGACCAACTTTTCAGTCGACCTACTCGAAAGACCCAAGATGCATCAACTGACAAAGTTTGATGACTTTTTTAGTCGACGTACTCCGAGGACCCAAGATACATCAACTGACAAAGTTTGATGATCATAGGCCTAAAATTGTTCAAAATCTGCCTCTAAATCATTTTGAAAACGAATGGCCGCAAAATTTAAAAAGTAGGTCACCATGACCTACTTTTGAGTCAACATGATATGAGGTCCCTAGATGCATCAACTGAAAAGATTTGATGATCCTAGTTCTTATAGTAAGCGAAATATCAACATTTTAATAAAATGTAATTTTTGGTCAACTTTGAAGTGACCTTGAGACCACGCCCCTTGCCCCAGGGTAAATCCCCATGCAAATTTTAATCTACAACATATCCTCATCCTTGTGTGTAAGTTTGGTGATAATCTGCCCAGTGGTTCTTGAGAAGAAGATTTTTTTGCAACCAGTACTTTTTTTCTATTTTCCTAATTATCTCCACTTGTTTAAGGGTCACATCCCTAGTTTAAGTATAAACGGGAGCCCTTGGGCCAAGGATACCCCGTGACAAATTTGACAATAATTGGCCAAGGGGTTCTTGAGTTATGGTCCATATTCTAAAGAGTTTATGCACACCGCTTAATTGGCCATAGCATTAGCTCTTTGAGCCTTTGGCTCAGAAGAGCTAACAAAATCTTCTTACAACTTCTTACAACTCAGACCTCAAAGGCATAAAATACATGTACATACTGGTTTTGGTACTCAACAAGATGTTTATTCATGCCTTGAGCACAAAGGTTTCTATGAAATTCTCATTATGTGAAAATATGTTAACAATTTTATGTGGCTGTAACAATGAAGTAAGATTAGTACAAATCACAATTAACAGACACAAATAAATGTTTCAAGTGTCATCTATTATATCTGGACACAAACATCTCCACTGCCTCTGCCTTGTCCGGTTGATCTGCATTTGCTGACAGACAGTTGGGTACCCTAGCACGTAGATTACTGATGGAATCTGGTAGTTGGCTTGGCCCTTGCATATATTGATCAACCAATTCTTGTTGGAGATGCATGGCGTAATCTGAAATACAGAGTTTTTCAGCTTACTATTTCTTTCAATAATGAATTTTTTTAAATATCAGGTGATATAGTAGCTTAACACAACAATGAGGACTCTTTATTATTATATGAAATAATTCTTGACACATTGAATACATGTATTTAAGATCAACTGAAAGTTTCATTAACATGATCCCATACCATAAGTAGGCTTAGTTTTGTCAGGATGTACAACAGCTTGTCCTTTCCTTCCTTTTGGGTATCTGATGGTGAAGGAAGCTTCACCTTGTCTGTTGAACATTTGGTCATGATCAGAGTTCTCATCATAATGGAGTCCAGCCAAGTAGAGTCTGGTTATTTTGGGAAAAAAAATCACAAATTAATTAAAGCACATAGTATCTATCTTGGTTTGTACAGGCCAATGATAAGCAATTCAAAATAATAGAAAGTGCCAGTTGGCTTTAAAACAGTGATGTTCATCATATGGCTACTTAGATGGTAGAATGTGCTAGTGCATTTTACTCACCGACATAACATTCCAAGATAAGAAAAGGCTGTATTCTTGGGAGCAAAATGGAGTATCAAGCTATGAAAAGCCTCCAAGGAAGATGTCTACTCCTGACTGGAAAGTCTTGAAATGTCTTTTAAGAGGGTCTTGTTTAAGAGAATCTTTTCCAATTGTTCAAAGGCTTTGCTTGCTAAAAATTCCAATATATAAATGTGTATTTCTTTCATTTGTGATTTATTCTGGATGACTGACACAATTTTTTACAGAATGATTTAAATACGTTAAAAATTGATATTTGATTAGATTAATACTTGGATTAAGCCACTCTATCTCCTGCTCATCATCTTCTTCCAGGGGATCATGAAGACATTACTTTGGAAAAGAGCATTTGGGTGGTTGGTGTGGATGTTTTGCACATGCTGGATAACCGACTCCCACTTGGCAACAATCATATCCCCATCGTTATCTGGTGTAGAACCTGCTGACCAATACATATTATTGGTGATGGACTGCTTCCATTTACCAACATTACAATCCTTGACCTTTGCCAAAGCATCCAGTTTTTTTCCATGTGCCTACAAATTTAATTCATACGTTGAACTCAAAGGATCTAATTTTAAATAATACCTGTATGTAAATATTTCACACCACTTTTAAAAATGTCTAATATTTAAATATATCCATACTGTTCACTTTAATTTTTCTTCATTTATAAGTACATACCCTTGGCAACATGCCAGATGTCATAGAAGTGGTTTGTTCCATCAAGGTTTTCCTTTATCCACTTGTTATTCTGTCTGTGTCTGTCTGTAATGAGGGTGTCTAACTGCAACCCCTCATCCTTCAGAAATCTAACACTTCTTTTTAATCCTTCATGCTCACATCATGAACTATTGGGAACTTCATTACTCTGAGAAAAAATAGAACAAATATCAAACATGTATTCTAATACACCTTCAATAAATTTTTCCTTCTATATGTATTATGTCTTTATGAATAATGGAGGAAACTTGATTTTTTTTTTTTTTACTTTTAAAAATACACATTATTCAAAAAAATAGCAATAACTATTCTGTAGTCCTTCCAAATCACTCAAGAGGAAATCATGCATAACTTAGACAAACATACCTGATTAAGATATACATGTAGCTGTTCCAGAAAATAAAGGTGAACAAAAACAAGTCTAGGAAAAAAACAAAGGTTTAAGTATCATTCCAAAACCTCTTCAACACAAACAGTATGCACCAAAAACTTCAGGACAAGCCCATTTAGGCTAGTGATGGCAAAACTCTACTAGCCAGAATAAATAACTTTTTACATCCCCCCCCCCCCTTCCCTCCAAAACTAGGATAAGAATGAAATGACAGTTTTAATTCATTCAGTTTAATCAACGATGCTCAATAGTATATTGAATTTCAACAATTCTTTGAATTTTTTCAAATTTAACAACTGAATCTATGCTGAAGCTATTTTAGCACATACATTATATTTGAAAGTGAGTTATGGCCATCAAGTTTTTAATTTGATTGGAGACTTTTGTACATATATATTAATAATTCTTATTCCGTCATTCACTGATAGACAATTTTAGAAACCCTTCCTAGAATTAAATAAACAATATATTCAATGCATATGTATTGTTTTCAATAGAAATAAAAATTTATCTGAAAAGATTTAAGCATTGGATTGACATGTCAAGTTTGTGCCACCAAAAAATTCTCAAGCAACAACTCTAATTATAAATAAGAAATTCAAACAGAATAAATTCAAAATATCAAAATTTTACCTCCTAAACTAAAACAAAGGATAAAAAAAGAAATCAACATAACATATAAAAGTACCTGCACTTGTTGAATGTCTAGAACTTTGTTGATCTTGGTTTCAATTACCTGCAATAATGTAGCCCTCTCCGATTTTTTTTAATCTGATATTTTCAGGAGAGGGCTACAATTCCACTGCATCTCCGTAACGGTGCAAATATATTTTTTAGATACGGTCGACTGCAGGCAAAATAAATGGTTTTTGCATTCAATTTACTTCCAATAAGACAGAATTTTTATTCATATCAACATCATAGCCCTTTATACACGAAAACCAAGTAAAATAAATCTGCGTGTTTACCATTCGTTCTCCTCAGAAGCCATGACAGTTCTCGCATGATGTACAGAGACTTGCACTTGAAATTTAAAATCACTTGATAAAGTAAATGTCGGTGTTGATAAATGTTTGTGTTGTATGATATCACTAAAGATCAATAAATAAAAGCATTCCATGTGACATTTTTTTCATAAACAGTGATATTTATGCTTAAAGATATATATTACGCTATATAAACAGTCTAGACAAACTCCAAAACTGGCGTGAACTCCAAAAAAAGTCTTTGGCTCCATCATGCATTGCGGCAAAATGGCGGCCGATGTAAACAAAGAATGAATAGTCATTCGCTTTCCTCAAATATACGACTGCTAAATTTCTGTATTTAGTACATTGTGACTTTATTTTAATTTTTGTTGAATGAATAATTAAACTTATAAAATTATATAATGGATATTGACTTATTTATCACTTCCAACGCTTGCATTATATAGTGATTTTGGATATATGACATAGAATTCAATACTGCCGGTAAGAATTAATTTTTTTAATTAATATATTGTCTCCTTGATTTAAAATTTATGTCGTTCCTACAATAAAGATGCCTAAATTTTATTTTGAATACACCCAAATTGTATTCATTTAATCAGAAAATGCAGTTTTCACCATGGAGCAGAGATATTAACATGTTCATTTTTAGAAGACCTGTTGTGACATTATAATTTTTTAAAAGAGTGATTTTTTTAAGTTTTCAAATTGATAGATAATGGTTTAAAAATATTTTCATGATAATATCTGTTCGTATTTGATAAAAAAAATAGGTAAATAACGATGATGAGAACTCACGCTTTCAATTCAGATGTTGAACACAATTAAAATACTGAAATAATAATATATGTGTAAAATGTGTAAAAAAATTTAACAGATAAAATATATATTGTTCCATTTTAAATATATTTCCCTTTTTTTAAGGCAAAATTAATTCTCAAACATATATTAATTTTCTCTCATAATTGATCTGACTTGAAACATTGCACATATATAAATATATATATTTTATATATATATATATATATATATCTTTTATTATGCATATTTACTTCTCAAAACGTATCATTTTCTCTGTAATTGATCTGACTTGAAACGTTGACTTTGAAGGTAAATATCTCATCATTTGCAAATAGAATCTAAAATCTGACAAATACGATCTCTTCCAAAGCCTTTTATTTAGCATTTCTGAGTACTGGTATAATTGCCATACTTCCCAAAACTTTGCACGGACAGTTTTTGTAGACCCATCATTTTTTGCTGAAAAATCGCCATTTTTTTGTGTGTCTGCGCATGCAAGAACTTTTTTTGGAGTCTTTTTCTGTCTCAATTTCTTACTTCCGGAAATGCTGTTTTTGGAGTTCGTCTAGACTGATAAATGCGATTTTTTATGTGAAACAAAATGATGAAATGATTTGAGAAACATGAAGTGTAATAAAAAATAATTACTTTTCGCAAAGTTTTACTAAATAAGTTATTGTAATTACATAACAATTAAGCAAGATCTGCAATTAAGAATTCAGCTTTTTCATGAATATTGATGAAGGAAGTGCATAAACAGTATACAGACACGCATGTCCGTGGGAAATCATAGAGGACGAGGTACGTTGCATTTGACTTCGATTATGTATAAAAGGTTAATATCTGTCATTACAGAGTAGATGGTTAATACTGGTTGTTTTACAAGATAAGTATCTTTAAGCATTAGATGTGTGCCATCAATGTCAAAAGTCATTTGTATACCAAACGGCCTACCTAGCTCGTTTTCTTTATGCCATTTTTGTTTATCAATCTAAAAGTAGAGACGGTGTCACATGACGCATAAATTTAAATAGAGGCATTAATTTCCAAGAAGGAAAATAAATTATAATTTGAGATCTTTTTAATGCGTTCATTTTCAATTGTGTAATTTACAGTATTTTCGTAACTTTATTTGGTAAACAAAATAAATAAATTTCCAACTTTATTTTTAACTGACGCAAGTTAAAGCATGTGTATCTTTAAAATAAGGGAAATCCTAAACGATCCGCTCCCCTAGATTCCAATTTCTCTTTGGTTGTTCCAGAATAAAATTGATCAAGGTCAGTAAACATGGCAGATAAATTCAAGTTGTGATGTTGACATACGTGAAAAATAACCGATATACGGATTGTTCTGTATATTTTTGAATCAATTCATGTCTTGCATAATTACATTTTATGAGTTCAGGTAGGATATGTTAATAAAATACCCACTTACTGATAATTTGAGCCGAAATCTGTGCGGTAGTGAATCTCTCCCACACTTGCACCATTACAGAGATCCTAAGGAATTGTAGCCCACTCCCCCCCCCCCCCCCAAAAAAAAATCGAAGAGGACTACATTATTGCAGCTAGGTTTCAATGAAAGTGAATGCAACATATTTAGCACAATGACCAGGGCTGTCCGAGCGTCCATCACCAGCAAGCACCAACTCTCTGTTCTGTGGACATTAAGTCAGCAATGATAGATCTTTGTGCCTGCCTCCAATGAAGCACAACTGTTGGTAGAACATACTGTTGTTGATGCCTGAAGATAAAGTTCATAAATATTGTAAAAGTTACCAACATGCACAAAGGAAATTCTATGTATTTCTAAATTTTAATCTTCAAGGATATGCCTAACAACTTAGAACTGGACTGTTTAAAAAAGTGTGATTGTGAAATAGTATAAACCCCCCACCCACTCCCCACCTTCCAACATTTAATTGATAAATCAACAATCACCTTGATGAATGACCCAGATTAGACAATGACTATAAACTAGGGATGGCAATTTGTAACCGGTTAACTGATTACTCGGTTGGAACGATGGCTATCAATTAGAAAATCTGTAATTGGTTAATCGGAAAAAATAAAATATTATTTTGTTAAATTGAACACATTTAAAAAAAAAATTATTTAAAAAAAAAGAAATCTCTGCACAAAGGATAATCATTTGGAATTTAAAGGATTGAATTTGGACGTACATGTAATTATGAATCTCCAAGATTGAGACCGTTGCGTAACTGGTCAGTTTATGTAGTGTTAATTACCGTGAAAACACCATGTCGTTACCCCGACTGTCCTGTAATGATAATGAAAGAAAAAGTGAGCAAGCTCACATACCCCACGCTCCCCCAAAACTCAACAATGCAACATGTAATGAATAGCACAGTGCATTTTAAATATATAGTATAATTCAAAAAGGGGCATTACTTGCAAAAAAACATCACATCAAAACTTCTTGCATATAAGGACATTCAAATCTTTGTATGTTACAAATTTAATTGGGCTGAAGTTTCTAGATAATTAATGGAATCAAAATTTCTTGGTAATATACAAATCTATACATTATGTCTAAAATACCTACAAAGTTTCAGGAAATTGTTTCAGTGCAGGAGTTATGCTGACAAACTGTTATTTAGAAACAAAATTATGATGTAGTCATATGAATTTGTTTATATACTGTACTTATGAAATTATTTAAGGGAAAAAAACCCATATTTAGGGGGGGGGGGGGGGGGGTGAGAACTATCCCAGATTTTGTGTGTGTGTGTGTTAAATCATTAATAATTTGATCTCAAAATCAATAGGGGTCTTTTAAGGTCATAAAATATTTCACATTAAATTCTTTCATTACAAAAGCTGATTCCAGTGGATTTCCTTATTACCTAGCTGGAAAGTTTCTTCAGTAATAGGCAAAGCTCTTAAGGCAAAAATAATGGAATCGGAATTTCCTGGTAATATTCACATCTGTACACTGTGTACTAAATATCTGCAAAGTTTAACCAAATTCTGTGCAGCGGTTTAAGAGGAGTTGCACTAACAAACTGTACATCTCTATATTCAAGATATGGCCAAAAATCTAAGTTGAAAAGTGCCAAAATTCCCAGAAAATAACGGAATCGGAATTTCCTGGTAATATGCATATTTACACACTGTGTACTAAATATCTGCAAAGTTTGACCAAATTCTGTGCAGTGGTTTAAGAGGAGTTGCACTAACAAACTTCACTTCCAACTTCAAGATAGGGCCAAAAATCTAAGTTGAAAAGTGCCGAAATTCCCAGAAAAAATAAAGGAATCGGAATTTCCTGGTAATATGCACATCTACACATTGTGTCCTAAATATCTGCAAAGTTTGACCAAATTCTGTGCAGCGGTTTATGAGGAGTTGTGCTGACAAAAAAACAGGACTGACGGACTGACTGACTGACGGACGTGTCAAAAACATTATACAAGTTGCATGGGGTATAAAAACAGGACTGATGAACTGACTGACTGACTGACACACTGACTGACTGACGGGTCAAAAACACCTCACGCAACTTGTTGCGTTGGGTATAATCATTGAATCATTGAGCACTGCAAATTGGTGTGTTTGATGTTTTCAGTTTTCAATCCAATTTACATGTAATTATTAAACAAACATTGTAAATTAAGGGCTATAGAGTTCACATGTAGTTTTGATTATCATAGTGAAAATGCAGAAAAAACTTTTGGGAGATCTGCTCTGGAAAGTTATCAGATTTCTTAGGCTTTTTTCATGGTTTTCTCAATTTTTCTTGTCTACTGAAATTTAAATAAAAAATATGTACCCGTATTTTTCTGATCCAGAATCAAGACTAATGGAATGTTTTAACTTCTATCGTCTTAGTTGGGTCTATTTGTGTATATATACAGAGCTACCTGAAAAACAATAGTCAAGAAAACGTGCAATTTGATACGATTAACCGGTAATTGGTCAGAACGTCTTGCAGTTAACTGATTAGCAATTCTGTAATCGATTGCCATCCCTACTATAAACCAATCAAGTTTCTAATATATTTAAAAGTAATACTCACCTAAAAAATGTACTGCGTCCAAAACAAGCTATATTCAACAACTTGAACATTAGCAGGCACTTGCTAAGACTACCAGAATATAAAATGGAACCTGAAAGAAGATTTCCAGCTGGCATTTTTCCAATATAAGGTTGACTGGCCCAACCATTGACAAAGTTACATGCAGAGCACTTCTGCACTATATGAATGCAAGTTCCAACTCTCTTATCAACAACACCACAAACTGGAAAATGACATCTTGGGCAAAACTGAAAGATCTGTAGAAGTTGCCGCTTGAATAGTAAATACTTTTCCTTTAGATGACAAGGTTCTGGCTCCTCCATTGGAGTTTTCTACCTATATGAGCCCCCATTACGCTTTTAACAGGTCCAGTATAATCTCTTGATTTAGCTATAAGGCTTTATTTAGCTATATAGCTTCATTAAGCTATTCAGAATAGCTTGATTAAGGAGGGATTCTTGTCTGGTTTCTGACTAGATGAAATATTCAAAGTATATTTGCTTGTATGTCTTATATATTTAGATGTAAGGAATTTAAAAGATGATATTTTTCTTTCCTCATCATATTTGTACAACTTTAAATAGAAATGGTAAACTGACTTTGAAATCTAGCAGGGACTATATTTTTGGTGGAACAGTGGCATATGAAAAAATCAGTCTCCTTTTCTGCTTCTCAAAATTACTATAGAACAATGAATTTAGTTTTTAAAAAAAAATGAACAATCAGAGACTTAAAGAAATTTTCAAATGTAAGTAAAATTAATGATAATAGACTAAAGTTTTAAAATGTATCAAATAAATATGATTTTCCAAACAAACTACAATTTTATTAGCTTTAAAAGCTTCCAATCTAAGTATAGATTTGAGCAAAAAATCAATTAAAAGTGTTTTTTTCTCTCTTAGTCAACGGTCAAAACTTTTTGTTTTTGTATCATTTTGTATCTTTATATGACAACTTTACCATAAGTGAAAATCAGAAAAATTTAAATATAGGAAGTATATAAAAATAACCAATATATCCTAAAAATTTAAGAAAAATAGAGGAAATTCGGATTAGCCAATATCTATTTTAGTTAAATTATTTGCGTCAATTTGATAGTATCATCTGTTAGACCCTATATGGTAATATCTTTTCATGCAAAAAAAAAAACATTTAATCTTTTGAGATAAAAGTAGGCATCGCATGATTGGCAACAGTAATTTTTCATTTTTAATGTCAAGGAAAAAGATAATGATCTTGACGTGACCTTGCTTCTAAAATAAAACGGTCAAATTTAATTTTATTGATACCATCACTTAGTATAATGTCTTCTTGAATCTATGAAAATTTCATTAATTTTTAGATACAAGAAATATGAGAAGAATCCCTCCTTAAGCTATTTTATCACACTTTTTTCTTAAATGTGTTATTTTTTCAGCATGTACAAAAAGTTGCACCTTGGTGCAGTGATAATATTCAACCTTGAATTCTTCTGAAAATAATTATGCATGTAAAAATCATTCACCAAATTGTGTCTCCTTGAGAGACTTTGTAATCATAGTTCTAAAAGTTTTGGGGCAATTGATTTGTGACCACACAGTTACTTCTTCAATGAAATTATAAAGAAGGCAAATTATGGTCAACAAGATAATTGATTGGTAATAATTCAGTACAATGAGAAGCAATCATACTTATCCATGCCTCAACGCACACAGGGTAGTGTACAGTTACTCAAACAATGGAATTTCTTCTTTTGCTTAAAAGTATTCAAAAGCTGCAATATGTTAAAACTATCTTTGATTATACCCGCACTTTCTAAAGAAAGTTCGGGTATATTGTTGTTACTCATGTCTGTCCGTCCATCCGTCTGTCACACTCTTCTTTTCTCAAACTCCTCTTACATTTTACACAGTAGCCTAATCATCTTTTGGGAGATGTTTGGTGGTGTCATGTAGATGTGCAGTAAGGTTTCGGAATTTTCATTTTCACCCTGGGGGTCAAATGGGGGTCGAAAAATGACGTTTTTTATGCAAAAAGCCCCTAGTTCCCTGAACTCCTCTTACATTTTACACAGTAGCCTTATCATCTTTTGGGAGATGTTTGGTGGTGTCATGTAGATGTGCAGTAAGGTTTCGGAATTTTCATTTTCACCCTGGGGGTCAAATGGGGGTCGAAAAATGACGTTTTTTATGCAAAAAGCCCCTAGTTTCCTGAACTCCTCTAACATTTTACACAGTAGCCTTATCATCTTTTGGGAGATGTTTGGTGGTGTCATGTAGATGTGCATTAAGGTTTTGGAATTTTCATTTTCACCCTGGGGGTCAAATGGGGGTCGAAAAATGACGTTTTTTATGCAAAAAGCCCCTGGTTCCCTGAACTCCCCTTACATTTTACACAGTAGCCTAATCATCTTTTGGAAGATGGTTGGTGGTGGCATGTAGATGTGCAGTAAGGTTTCGGAATTTTCATTTTCACCCTGGGGGTCAAATGGGGTCGAAAAAATGATGTTTTTTATGCAAAAAGCCCCTGGTTCCCTGAACTCCTCTTACATTTTACACAGTAGCCTAATCATCTTTTGGGAGATGTTTGGTGGTGTCCTGTAGATGTGCAGTAAGGTTTCGGAATTTTTATTTTCACCCTGGGGGTCAAATGGGGTTCAATTTTTTTTTTCTAAATATTTAACATGTTTAAACACCCTGATTCCCAGAACTTCCCTGATATTTTATGCATTAGCCTTAAATCATGATCATTTGGAAGATGATTGGTTTTGTCCTGTGGATGTGTAAAATGGTTTCAAAATTTGCATTTCCATGTGGATGGCAAATAGGGGCAGGAAAAAATGGCCCCTCCCTAACCCATAGGGTCATTACCGTCTTCCTTGGAAGACGGTATACAGAGTTGAAGTATTTTACAGTCTTAGGACTATGCACTTCCTCTCTTTTGTGATTGGTAGAAATTGCATGATGAGAAAATTTTCAAATATTTCATTGGTTGAAATGCTGTTCAAGGCAAGGGAGATAATTTTCTGATGCTCTAATTTTCGTACGACTTAACAATTTTTCAAGATTTTCAATCGTAAAAAAATATGACAAAATGAACAGTGGAAATTGGCAGTAATTAACATGCTAGTTTTTTATAGCAATTACTAAAAAAAAAATGTTTCTATATTTTCATTATTGACAGAATTTATCTTTATTGCATGCAAGCTTTATAGCTTGTATGTATTCTTTTCCCCTTTGTTTTGCACAGTCTTCCTAATCTCGGCAGCACTCGGCAACACCTCGGCTGATTCGTACATGTACCTCATCTACATATCACAAAGGTGACGGAATCAGCCGAGGTTTGCCGAATGATCTCAACAGCAGAGTTGTAGTTTACGGAGACAGTCGAGCATTTGTTAACTTTTCACTTGGTAGGGCTTATGTCAGAAAAAAACTAATGAAGAAATACAAAGCCAAGGAATTTTCAAGAATTATACAGCCTGATAGGTTTAGGTCAGTTTACTATTTAAGGTTGTTGCTAAAGACGGTAAGCTTTTTGCAAAAGCTCTACTTGTGATGTGTACAGACTTGAATCTACACTTCTTGAGAATGTTTCCATATTAATCATGCTCTTGTTGTTCTTGAAAAGAAGAATTTTGAAGATTTTTTCCCCTTTTATTCCTATATAAAACTTCTTGTGGCCTGACCCTACCCTTGGAGGTCATGATTTGAAAACTAGAAATATGTCCATAGGACATGAATGCCCAGCCCAATGTATATTACTAATGCAACATGAAAATTTGTATGAGTGTATGAAGTTTGATGAGAATATCTTGAACAGTTTCTTTAAAATTGAAACTAAAATCTAAAAACAATTGGATATAGATGATAAATTCTCACCAAATTATGTATAAGTGCATGCTTACATAAAAATATCTTAAATTGTATCTTTAAAACTTAGAAAAATACAAATTAAAGAGAAGGGAGGACAAGGACACAGGAAAGTGCAAGGTGAAAAGTTTTTGATGCAGTTGAATAGCTCTCAATGATACATATCAGCATATTAGGTTTGATAAAAATATCTTGAATGATTTATTTAAAACTGAGCTTAACACTTATTTAAAAAAAGAGAGGTCAAGGTCAAAGGAAAGGTTGAGGTCAAAATGTTGATGCAGTTGAAAAGCTAACATCAGTATGTATTTACTATTAGCATATGAAGTTTGATTAAAATATCATAAATGGTTTATTTAAAACGTAGATAAACAATAATTTAAAAAAGTGAGGTCAAGGTCAAAGGAAAAGTCAAGGTCAAAAAAGTTGATAATCATAGCTCTCAGCAGTATGTATCAGCATATGAAGTTTGATAAATATGTCTTGAATTGTTTATTCAAAACTGATCTAGACACTAATTTAAGAAAAGTGAGGTCAAGGTCAAAGGAAAGGCCAAGGTCAAAAAGGTTGATGCAGTTAAAAAGCTTACATCAGTATGTATCAGCATATGAAGTTTTATTACAGTAATTGAATGATTTCATTAAAACTAAGCTAAACAATAATTTAAAGAAAAGTGAAGTCAAGGTAAAAGGAAAGGTCAAGGTAAAAAAGTGTTGATGCAGTTGCATAGCTCTTATCTATATCTATCAGCATATGAAGTTTGATAAAAATATCTTGGATGGTTTCTTTGAAACTGAGCTTTGAACTGAGCTAAAAGCAAAGTGCGACAGAAGGACAGACGGAAGGATGGAAAGATGGAAGACGGACATGACAAACACTATATGCCTCGGCCACATTCATGGTGGGGCATATAAAACTTGAAACTACACTATATGAGGATGTTTCCATATCAAAATGACTAACAAGCAAATTCAAAGAATTGTGGTCCCCTGCTTTCCATGTCCTAGTGGATGGGATGCCATTATTTATGAGATATTGTTTCAAATATGCACGCCCTATCATATGTCATTCAAAAGTAATCACCAAAGTTAAAATTTTTGAAAATTAGGTAAAACATCAAGGTCAAGGGGTAAAAAATCATAGCATGCTCGGAAACATCTTGTTACAGGTAATGTACATGTCAAATATGAAAGTCCTATCTCTTCTCAATCAAAAATTATAAGGAAATATCACTTTTTTGAAAGTAGACCCTTCAAGGTCAATGTCACAGAGTCAAAAGTCATGATATATTTAGAAAGGTCTTGTCACATTTAATATACATGTATGATATGAATGCCCTATCTTTTCTCTTTCAAAATGATCAATTTAAAATAATGTTAATTTTTTTGAAAAGTAGGTCAAACTTCAAGGTCATGGTTTCAAAGATCTTTGTATATTTAGAAAGTTCTAGTAGGTTATGTACATACAGGGCTCGACATTAACTTTTTTTCCTACTTGTCCATTTGGACAAGTGAACAAGACATTTACTTGTCCGAACTTCAACTTCACTTGTCCGAAAAATTTTCAATAAATATCTAATACTGTCAACTGGAAAACTAAAATAAAGTCCATTACACATGACATGTGCTTGATTGATTCGTGATGTTACATGTATTGATAAATACAACAAACACATAAAACGAAATTTTATCTAGTCTTTCTGGTCTGACAACAACATAAATGTCCACAAGTGAACCAAACTTTGTTAAGTTCGTAAGTTTCATGCCTTTTCAGTAGTATGCAATTAGTGAACTTCGATCACGATCGAATGTGAACTCAATTAATAGCGATCCCTATCGGGATCGAAGTCCGGTTTTTATGTACAGCTTCCGTCTTGAAACTACCGATTAACTTTCAACAGTCGTTTTTTTTTAATTATTTAGAGACTCCTTTACATTAAAATGCACTTGTCCAATCGGACAAGTGCCCAGCAATATTCACTTGTCCGTAATTTTTTTTCACTGGTACCGGACAAGCGGACAAGCTTTAATGTCGAGCCCTGACATATGAAATATGAAAGCCCTATCTCTTATTATTCAAAAGTTATGACCAAGGTTAAATCTATTGTGACAGATGGACAGACTGACAAACAGACAGACTGACAGACAAATGAGATTTAATGTCCCCTAGGTCCCTTTC
Source organism: Saccostrea echinata (assembly GCF_033153115.1). NCBI lineage: Eukaryota > Metazoa > Mollusca > Bivalvia > Ostreida > Ostreidae > Saccostrea > Saccostrea echinata. Next base: position 31,405,472 of record NW_026889778.1, read on the forward strand.
GCGAAAATGGGGGACAATAATGCCCTTGCTGTTCTTGAGAAGAAGATTTATGATGGAAAAAATCCCCTGCATTTTTCTATGTAAATCTTTGGATCCCCATATGTGGCCCCACCCTACCCCAGTGGGTCATAATTTGAACAAATTTGAATCTACATAAGTCTATGTAAAAGAAAGTTTCAACTTTTTTAAATGATACTACCAAATTTTCACTAATTCTTGATTATCTCCCCTTGAAATAGGGTGTGACCCTTCATTTGAACAATCTTGAATCCCCTTTACCCGAAGATGCTTTGTGGCAAGGTTGGTTAAAATTGGCCCAGTGGTTCTAGTGAAAAAGACAGAAATGTGAAAAGTTTACAGAGCGACAGATGGATGACAGACAAAATGTGATCAGAAAACCAGAAAAACTCAAGTGAGCTAAAAACTTATGATCACAAGTACTTGGAAAGAGTTACAGTATTTGAAAAGCAGTTTCTTTTTATCATGCATTGTTTTAAAAAGCTGAAAATGTATGACTTGTATCCATGTTGAAAAAACTGCACATTTTAGAAAACAGTATGATTAAAAATAATTAATCTTAAGCATGTTAAGGTGCTTTGAGTAGCAAAATAAGCTAAAGTGGTATAGCTAATTCAACCACAGAGCTTAGGTTAAGTCAATTTGAAGATGCACAACCTTTTCAACTCTTAATCATTCTTAAAATATTTATATCATCATTTCTGATTCAAGGGAGAACTAGAGATATGACCAGAAGTATATCTGTTGACTAATAAACATGTACATGTATATTGTGTTTTTTAAGTCATTTGTTTGTTTGTTGTTACATGTAAATGTCCCTCTCGGGAATTTTTCACTCATATGGAGACACCACCACTTAAAAATAATGAAGACGTACAAGTCGGATAAGAGGTTAACATTCATTTTAGGAGTTTTCCACAATTAAGACGTAATGAGATAACTCCTTCCCCTCGGCCCTTCCCAGACCCCTGTTTGTTCATGTATGCAAACTAATACTTTGTTTTGACATAAAAAATGTGAATATATACATATAGTTTAATGGTCCATCTCTTTGAATGATTTTCATTCCTAATTCTAGGAGGGTACATGGGCTGACCCAAATTCATGAATGAAATGTCAAGCAATCTTATCATTGATGCACTTTTTATTTAATTTGATGTAGTCATATTGTGAACATTTCCAGTTCATTAAGAGAGTGGGGATGACCTCTAGGGGTTCATAACCTTAAACCATTAGATATACATAACATAATAACACAAGAAACAAAATTATGCATAGTCAAATGGAAAAGTTTTCTACTTTTTTGGAGTCACATGGCCATTTGTCATTTCAGGGACAGGGAGCGGCTAGGGAGATTGCCCCCCCCCCCCTCTTTGCAGAGTTATTTAAATAGGACTATGATTATTCTGATTTACAGAAGCAAATACAAATTTTTAAAATGACTGGACGCCCCCCCATAAAAAACGGACCCCACCATCATTGTTTTTATTTTGTTTGTTTGTTTTTGTTTTTGTTTTTTTTGGTTCACAGGAAATTCTGGACTGGAAATTTTTTTGACTGAGGTGTGGACCTCCCTGAAAAAATTCCTGGATCTGTGCATGTAATTGAATGTAATGTCGACAACGGGAGATAACTCTTCAGAATGTGAAATTCATCTACTGTGGCATCCGATGATCTTTGATCCTTTTTAAACTTTAACCTAACCATTTGCATTTTGGTTTATTTTACCCCAATCTATACTTAAATTTGTACTTACCGACTGTCATAGGTCCTGTCAACTTCATGAAATATAATCCAATTAAAACACAAAATGAATTAATTCCTACTGATATACATGTAATGATGTTTTCACCACACTGCACCATGTGCAATCACTCGGCACACCTCGGCCGATTCATACCTTATCTAACGTTCTAACGTTTGATGAAGGTGACGGAATCAGCCAAGGTTTGCCGAATGCATGAGCAATCTAAAAATGATAATGGTATAACTAGTACTAGTAGGGTGACGCAAGCCCAATGTGATGAAGAAATTTTCAAAAAGGTGTTCACATACATGTACAGTACAAGAACAAATTTTAAATTATCATAACAAACGATGTCTTTAACATAACTTTGCCATCTAGGCCTATTTCCAAAAACAGGCAAATTGTGTGTGTGTGTGTGTGGGGGGGGGGGGGGCAAAATTGATTGGGTATGGCTTTTCAAGAGGGTTTTAGCCTAATTAAATACTAAAAAAAAGTTTGCACATTTTGATAATTTCATTAAAAACGCTTTGTACTAAAATAATATTATTTGTTGTTGAGAAAAATAATTTAAAAAGTTCAATTATGGGCCAAAAATTTATATCCCCCTTTTATCAAAACCTAATTTACATCGTTAATTAAATTCTGTTATTTCAGACTGGTAATGAATTAAGTAAAGGAAATACCTGTAAGAGGCTCATAGGTCACATGGTCACCTGAGCATTTTTGCTTGATCTGACCAATACATGTACTGTGTAAATTATAGAATTATTTTGGCTTTTCCTTGGTAAGCCCAATATGAAGGAGTGTGCATTTAGAGGCAAACACCTTAGTGTGGGTATTACTGTCTCATGACAGCATCTAGTTTTGCTTGTTGTTTTAATAGCCTATAGTACATATATGATTAATCAAATACTTGGGACTTTTTGTCTATTTCTTACAAAAAACATTTTTGTGAAAAACTGCATATAAATAGCTAAATCAAGCTATTTTGAATAGCTTAATAAAGCTATATAGCTATTTCAAGCTATATAGCTGAATCAAGAGATTGTAGTGGACCTGTTTAAAGCATATGTATTTTCCATTCATGGAAGTGGACATCTTAATTAGGGTCCTAGTTAACTGCAGATCTGTACCTCTCTGGTCTGAAAAAATTGGGATGGACGACCAGACCTGTCAATCCGATCTGATCTCCGGTCTGTCAATATGTTATTTTTTGGAGAGCTACAATTCTGCAGCTAGGTCCTAGTGACATGAATATTTGCGAATATTTATCTGTTTACAAAACATTTTAAAACTTACCCCTGATATATTGAGCTTTTGTACAGCACGTCGGTGGTGTTCAGGCTTTGACAATGAGGGGGAACGGATGGTTGGTACAGCCCTGGGCCTGAGTGTTAACTTTTTTTTGAAACCACTCCGCCACTGTTGGTATCCCTCAAAATCTGATGGGGCTATGAAGCGGTCACTGCAAATGACAGACGTATCCATGCCACGCTTCCAGTCCTTCTGAATGGATGACACAAATCTATCCCACTTTTTCCTTACAGTTTCGTCTGATTGACAGAGAGGAATTACTGTTGGTATTGCTGCATCCACCAACTACACATTTACGCACCATCTTTCCTAGTGTTCTTCATGCGACGTCACATCCGATCTCTGGAGGTGCGTTTTACGGAATGAGCCGAAGATTTCACCGATTACAATTTTCTTATTTTTAATTAACAAAACACCATAAACATCTTGTTTTTACATGTTATATATTTTCAGAATTGCCCAATAAATATATATCATTAACATTTTAAAAATACACAAAAAGTGCCAGGACCCACTCTTTAAAATAATGTTACATTGCATCCAGTTTGAAAATTAGAACCTTTATTGATTGTATATTGTTTAATGTTTCATTTGATAATTTTTCACCCACATAGAGATGTCACTGTATGCCCATGAAGGGCTTCAAATTTAGACCTATACTCGGCACTCAGGGCAGTGAGCATTCTTTATCGTGCCAATTTAACCGAGACACAGGACCTCGGTTTTTAAGGTCTCATCCAAAAGACCCGTGACTTTCACTTCTAGGGCGGTTGGCGGAAGAACAGTCACTACCTATTTTTACATCTTGGGTTTATCATGGTGCGGCGAATGAGAATTGAACCCAGGGCTCCTGATCACGAAGCGAGCACCCTATCACTGGGCTACCATGCTGGTCAAACATTGAAAGAATTGTTCCAATAACTGGTGAGAATGCATTTCAAAGTCAATACTACATTGTAGCTTCTACTGAAATAACATCCATTATTGAAATAATTATTTCAATAGTGAACGATATTTTATAGTGGTTTCAGCATTGTTTTTGGCTTTGAAATGCATTTTTACCCACTAATGAAATAACATATAATTACTTCAATAGTGGACATTTTTTTCATTGTTTTCAAGGTGGCAATTTGGATTTGGTTTTGAAATTCATTCTCAACCACTTTTGAAATAATCATTTCAGTAGTGAACATTATTTCAGTAATTGTTGCAAACTCTTTTTTGTTTTGAAATGCAATCTCCACTGATATTACAATAATTATTTCAACAGTGGTCATTATTTCAATAGTGATTGCAACATAGCAGAAATGTATACTTAACCAGAAGTCTCTGTTGAGACTGTAGCTCTATTACTTTGTACTTATAACAAATTAAGAGAAAAGTAGCACTAAGACTTGAAACTTTGCAACAGCAATTAATAAATAACAATCCTTGTTTTCCTCTCTTTTTATGGCAAGATGAATTACAATCAGACCAAAACTGTAGAAGGATTAGCCTTTTATAAGAGTTTTAGAGAAATTCTGATTTTAGCTACCATGACAACATCATTCATCAAAATCGAAAAACAACAAAGACAATTATGTATCTCAGTGTAGTCTACTTGAATGCCATGTTATATTAAAATCAGACCAAAATGTAGGTGAAGTAATGTTTTGAAAGTATATCAAAGAAATTTCTATTTTTTGTAATCATGGCAACACTTCACCAAAATCAATAAATGGATACACAGAATTACGTATCTCAGTGTAATCTATTTGTGTCCAAGTTATATTGAAATCAGACCAAAACTGTAGGAGGAGTAGCGTTTTGAAAGTATTTCACAGAAATTTCTATTTTTAGTAACCATGGCAACACCATTCATCCAAATCAAAAACCAATATACAAAACTATGTATCTTAGTGTAGTCTACTTATGTGCCAAGTTATATTGAAATCAGACCAAAACTGTAGGAGGAGTAACGTTTTGAAAGTATTTCACAGAAATTTCTATTTTTAGAAACCATGGCAACACCGTTCATTGAAATCAAAAACCGATACACAGAATTATGTATGTTAGTGTAGTTTACTTGTGTGCCAAGTTATATATTGAAATCAGACCAAAACTATAGGAGGAGTAGCATTTTGAAAGTATTTCTCAGAAATTTCTATTCTTAGTAACCATGGCAACACCGTTCATCCAAATCAAAAACAGATTCACAGAACTATGTATCTTAGTGTAGTCTATTTGTGTGCCAAGTTATATTGAAATCAGAACAAAACTGTAGGAGGAGTAGCATTTTGAAAAATTGTTTACAGACAGACGGACAGACAGACAGATGGAACGGACACCTTACTATCGCATAAGCTCTTCTGGTCTCTGACCAGTAGAGCTTAAAATGTAGATTCAAAGTAATGTATACTATTTGTAGCGATAATGACTATTTTGAAAATGTAGCAGTATAATGTAATGCACCCTGTAGAATAATCTCTGTAAAGTGCTCCACACAAGCTTATAATGTTGTTGAGACTTATTTGAAAATTTGAATATTTGTTCTATTTTTTCTTGATAAAATGTTGGTTTTCACAAGTTATTTTTTTTCTTTTACAGTTTCCTTAAATGTCTGGCTGCATAAATTAATCCTCATAGTATTGAAAATTAGAACTCACCTTTTTGATACTTAATTTTAAACTCCTTTAGTTTTCCATTTACTCTTTTAGGCATAAACCAACCTAGTTCCAAGAAGTTTTCACCTCTCTTTTCTGCTCTAAGTTTTTCAACTTCTGATGGTACTGTAAAATCAATAATACAATCTCTACAGCTCCATTTAAAAAAAAAGGAAGATATGATGAAATAAAAAGTGAATTTATAGTGGCTGCATTGCTACTGTTGACAAACCAATTGTGTGATCGTTTAGGTCATGTCAAAAATTGTGCTTGAATTGGCTTTAATCATTTGCCGTTTTATTTGAGTGTGCAGCAGAAACCCTGCAAATTTTGTTTTGTCAGTTTTTATTCCAGATGGAAATCAGACTATAATTGCTATCAAAACATGCTTCACCCCTATTATTCTATACCTAATTATCAAATGTGTGCAAAACAGGAACACACCCCTAAAACTCTTTTAAAATTGCGGAAATGGCATACATGTGATTCGCATGACTGCATATTGTATTGAAAGAAGGGAGTCGTAAAACAACACGATGGGGTATATGGGTAATTCTATGTAAACAAGTTTCACATTTTCTTTCTTTCTTTTTTTTTTAAAAGAAACAGAATGATAATGTGTAATTCCATGGATTATTGCATTGGTATTAAGACTGTACTATTTTGGGACTTCTTCTAAATTTATACACGTTTAAATTAGGGATGTCAATGAATATAGTCAACTATTCGACTATCAGTCGAATGGACCGATGATCGAAATAATGAAACAACATTCGAATATTATTAAAATTAAATAAATGCAATAAAAGAGTGATGAAATTCTCATCACAAAATTGAGAAACCGCCTTTTCTCAGAGACAGTCGATAAGATAATTTTCCTCACCAAAAAAACGATTGATTTTCCATGTATGTATAGAAAGTACAGTAATTATAAGTGCTTCACTACTGCGAGAATTAATTGTCAGTAACTGCCTTTGTCGTTTTTCTAATAAACAACCCACCAATATACTCAGCTTTGTTTGTAAAATTATTAATTGGACTTGACCTTATACCATTTACCAATTATCTTTTGTTGTTATAAGATTGCTCAAATGAAAGGAACAAACCATAGCTGTGTCATGTTTTGACTCTTCGATAATTGTTAAAACAATTCGCTTACATTTTAAACTGTTAAGGACATTTTCATAGCCAAAGCAATCTAATAACCTTTAAATTTTAAAAAATATCGGCAATACTCACTAAAATAAAAACTGACTACATGTATTATGAATTTGATTGATGGGGAAATCATACATTTTAGAGAATTGGGTTTCCTATTGCATATACATATTGTAATCATGTGATACGTTGCATTGATTTTGATGTTACTTTTTAAAAAGATTTAGTTAAAAGGTTTTGAGTTATTAATACATCATGTATCAGTGAAGTTTGAAATAAAATTTTATTTTCAGAAAATGTTCTGAACATTCGACTATTGTTCGAATAATGCAAATGAATAATCGACTAAGGAAAATATATATTTTGACATCCCTAGTTTAAATCCTGCTGCATCGTATAACCCGATAAGAGAAAGAAAAAATCCAACTCATTTATAAATATTACAGTAAAACTCGTTTAGTACCAAACGGATATTGCGAATTCACAGATATAGCAAAGTTTTCTTGGATTCCCAGCTAAATAAATTTTACGAATATACGGATATAACAAATTACAGATATAGTGAAGTAATTTCACAGGTCCCAGTGACTTCGTTATAACCGAGTTTTACTGTAATTGTGTATAAAGTTTTTAAAAAGGTGCTTGGATGCCCAGAACTTATATTATGGCTGGAACCAAACTTAAGTGTGCCAGAACATTTATTTATTATTAGCCCAGAACCAATATTATAGGTATTTAGCAGTCTGGCTGGAACGCTAAATTACCTGGAACATAAATTATGTGACACCCCCCAGAGGGATAGAAATCTAAGGGTGCAACTTTAAAGACGAGAATTCACAGTATGCAACGGGTATCGCAGGGGAGTCACTAAAAGGTATGGAGGAGGCGTTTTCAGCATATGGGGTAGTATATTTTCACCACTTTGGAGTCAGAAGACATGTAGGTCACATCTTTTTTTGGTATTTGTAAGATGTATTCACAAAAAACAAATATCTCATGGAAAATAGCAATTGTTAAGCTTTGACTTGGTCATTTCTCAAACACTTCGAACTATTTGACAGATTTCATATTCACGGCGATCCAGTGGTCAAAACATGCATGATTTGCACAATCTACGACTTGCATAAGGCTTTGAACAGTTAAAACAGCAAAAGCACATGTTTATGTTCTAAATGCAGGAATTAAAACTTGACTAGACTCTATAAAAATTCATAATTAGGACATTTTCTCTTCAGAAAGTAATTGTTACGTAGGGGGGAGTTGTTTCTGGGAAAACACAACGCATTGGGGAGTCGCACTATTGTACATCATTTTAACATTCAACTTTTCTTTCACTGTATGCTTTCTTGACATACTTATTTTGATGATTTTATATATTATTACAATGTAACAGGTATAAAACTCAATATAAGCAATATGTAGAAATGAACCCATGTACCAATTGTTCTCTTACTGTGAATTGCATGAGTATACTTCAAACATTATACATTTGATATGGTTTCTGTACGGTCAAGCAGTGGCAAATTCCACAAATTCCAGCATTTGAAAATAAGTACCGTTAGGTAGTTTATGTCAAAGAAAAAACAAGAGGCCCAAGGGCCTTGAATCACTCTTCTGATAAACTGTACAACCTATCACTTCTATTTGAAGCCTCTGTATATTTAGATAAACCCTTCAAATTCAAATTCACACTCTGAGAACCCAAGATGATTCTAAGCCAATTAGTACCTGAGAGTTGGTCATGGTGACCTACTTCTCTGAGGACCCATCAACAAAGTTTGATGATTCTAAGCCAATTAATACCTAAAATATTTTTTAAAATTATAACCATAAAATTTTATAAGTAGGTCAAAGTGACCTACTTTTCAGTTGTTGTACTCCAAGGACCCAAGATGCATCAACTGACAAAGTCTGATGATTCTAAGCCAATTAGTACCTGATATATTTAATTAAAGCCATAAAATTTCAAAAGTAGGTCATGGTGACCTACTTTTCAGTTGTTGTACTCCGAGGACCCAAGATGCATCAACTGACAAAGTTTGATGATTCTAAGCCAATTGGTACCTGAAATATTTAATTATAGTCATATAAATTGAAAAGTAGGTCACGGTGACCTACTTTTCAGTTGACATTTTTTGAGGACCCAAGATGCATCAACTTACAAAGTTTTAAGATCATAGGCCTTAAAATGTCCAAATTATGCCTCTTAAATGCTTTGAAATCTAATGCCTGCAAAGTTCAAAAAGTAAGTCATTGTGACCTACTTTTTAATAAATATGTTTTATGGCCCCAAGATACATCATCTTACAAGATTTAATGATTGTAAACCTCTCGGTATTCGAATTAATGACCTTAATTGTTTTGAAAAATATTAGCCATAAAATTCAAAAAGTAGGTCAAGGTGACCTACTTTTTAGTTGACATAATCCAAGGACCCAAGATACATCAACTGACAAAGTTTGATGATCATAGGCCGTAAATTGTTCAAAATATGCCTCTAAATCATTTTGAAAAAGAATGGCTGCAAAATTTAAAAAGTAGGTCACCGTGACCTACTTTTGAGTCACCATGATATGAGGTCCTTAGATGCATCAACTGACAAGATTTGATGATCCTAGTCCTTATAGGAAGCAAAATATCAGCATTTTAATAAAATGTAATTTTTGGTCAACTTTGAAGTGACCTTGAGACCACGCCCTTTGCTCTAGGGTAAATACCTGTGCAAATTTTAATCTACAACATATCCTCATCCTTTTGTGTAAGTTTGGTGATAATCTGTCCAGTGGTTCTTGAGAAGAAGAATTTTTAGCAACCAGTACTTTTGTTTCTATTTTCCTAATTATCTCCACTTGTTTAAGGGTCACAACCCTAGTTTTAGTATAAATGGAGCCCTTGGGCCAAGGATACCCTGTGACATATTTGACAATAATTGGCCAAGGGGTTCTTGAGTTATGGCCCATATTCTAAAAAGTTTACGCACACCGTACAAATGGCCACAGCATTAGCTCTTTGAGCCTTTGGCTCAGAAGAGCTAAAAATCACAGTTTCGAGGATAAGTAAATTCGTGGTTGGTCATACAAAAAAAAAAGTTGTCACCTTTGCATTTTTTCTCTGTCCGTATGCTTCAGCGGGAACCTTCATGACAATTAAAATGTTAAGAGTACATTAAATTTAAAAACAATTACTAACAGGTGAAAACTCTTTAATTTATTACTTATGTTTACTCATCTGTATTTTCAAAGTCGGAACTTTCAATTGTTTACAACGCAATATATACATGGTATAATAATAAAGGGCAAGGTATTAATTAATACTGTCTCCATTGTAAGATTATGAGCTCGATGGTCCAATTAAATATCAGATACTGAAACAGATTATTAAAAATTATTTAAAATAGACTTTAATTTAATCAACGTTTCGGGGGAAAGGTGTGCAAGTATCTTAAAATATTAAGACAATTTGAATTTTATCTTTAAGGCGTACATACGGATGATAATTAATTGTGACAATTATTATCTATTAAAAGTAACAAAAATTGTTTAGTACTTAAATTTACAAAACAGTGTTAGAGACTTATTTTCAAATGCACAGCATGTTGTTTCATTGACATCCAGACCCCCTTGTTTGTAGATCTCCAAACAAACACATCCACACTTGCTGGATACGACTTCACACTTATATAAACAAGCAATACGGATGATAAACAAGCCGTGAAGGGTTTCAAAATGGCAGGACTTCCGCAACTTACATACCTGTTATCTCATGTTTCACAAAAAAGAAGTTTTTAAACAAGTTCATTGTGTTTATCAGTTATAATGTGTATGATTTTTAGCCTGTTATGAACAGAGAGAAATTAATTATTTCCACCGGAATTTTTATTTCACGGTAATTTGTGTTTTCATTGTGCAGGTGATAATTTGTGTTGGACAGTTAGATTGTTTGAGAATAATTAAACACATTTACAACTGATTATCAACTTTTGGGGTAATACCATTGATTGGTATATGCACTGTGTTGACAGATCTACGTGCTTTTTGTTTATCTCCATGCAGAATATTTAAACATATTGAGTCAAAAATGACAGATAATTATCTAATAGTATTTCTTTTTTTTTCTTAAATATTCTTAAAATGATAAAATACAGTTATAAAATAAGTCAACTTGTTGAGGGAAAAGGGGAGGGGGTATTCACATTTATTAATGATAGTCGAAAGAAGCTTTTTAAAGGTTTATCATAAAGCAAAATGGAGGCACCAAGCTTCGATGAACATTTGATTTCTTGGATCGACTCAACAACGAAATGCACAAAAATTGGTGTTCAACGAATAATGATGAAACCACAATAGTTAAATCATGGTATCAATAAAATGTGATTGTGAAATGCAGTTGGAACCTCCATCCACCCTACCAAAATATATATATATATTTCTTTTTGCTTGTCAAAATTTTTTAGGTAAGTTGTCTTTTTTTTTTTTACTGGCCACCCCCTTTCAAAATCTGTGTGCCTGCAAAAGAACATTTCCTGTGCCTGCATTGTGTTCAGTTTATGTCAACTTTCAGTTTAAAATGCAGCATGGATAATCGGGGGAAAACTATACAAATATAGTCAGAGACATCTTATTGAATATTAATTTCTTTAGTTGGTGCATTTAAAACATTAGTTTCAAGAAAATTACAAGTTTTAAAAGTGTGAAATTCTTACTTTATTGAAATAAGTATTTGGAAACATACTGTTTTCCTCTACTGAGCCTGGTTCAACAACCAGCTACTCTGTGTTCACGAAACTGTGAAAGGGGGGGGGGGGGGGTTATCATATACTGAAGAACTGTATACAGTGTATATACTGAAGAACTATTTTTGTATGTGTTCTGTTCAATTTAAGGGTTTATGGTATTTACACTATACTCCTTTTATTTATCACAGACATACATTTCCAGTGCTTGAGGTAGTGTGTAGTTCAGTCTCTTCTTCAGCATTTTTCCTATATATATATTGTATATTAACGCAATATTATATATCCCAAATATTCTCATTTAACATATTAAGTTGTTCATGTTTGAAGGTGCAGGGCTAGGCGTTAACTTTTATTCCTACTTGTCCATTCAGACAAGTGACCAAGACATTTACTTGTCCAAACTTCAACTTCACTTGTCCGAAAATTTTTCAATAAAGATCTAATACTTTCAACTGATAAACTAAAATAAAGTCCATGATATGTGCGTGATGTTATTTATAAAATAAATACAACAAACACATAAAACAAAATTTTATCTAGACTCTCTGTCCTGATAACATAAATGCTGTCAACATAAAACAGAATCTAAACTTCGTTCCATGCCTTTGCAGTAGTATGCAATTAGTGAACTTCGATCTCGATCGAGTATGAACTCTATTACATAGCGATCCATAACGGGTTTGAAGTTTGGTTTTTATGTACTTTTTCTGTCTTTAAAGTAGTGGTAAACTAAATATTCAACAGTTGTTCTTTTTATTATTTGGAGACTTCTTCACATTAAAATGCACTTGTCCAATCAGACAAGTACCAAGGAATATTCACTTGTCTGTAATTTTTTTTTTACTGGTACCGGACAAGCGGTCAAGCATTAATGTCGAGCCCTGAGGTGTGTTACTTAATATGATAAATATTTCATTTAATTATGAATGTTACCTTAGACCAAATTGAGAGTATATATACAAGTTAAACAAACAAAATTTACAAAAGCCCCCTCCCAAAAAGTCAAGGGGTGGGTCTGGTGCATCAGAGATCTGCCTTTTTCTGATTAAAACATAGGTAATCAAAGATTACGAAGCTCACCTCAACGAATGTTATCAGTAAAAGTAATGCAAATCTCACATCATATTTTCTTCATAGTTAGTGTGCATCCTGAAAACAATATTCATGCAAGTTCTGTGTAAGTAGGTCTTATAGTTCGTTGGGAATTGACCTGCTCCAAAAACTTTAACCTGTTCACTAATCAAGAAAATGTCTTTCATTTCCTACATCCAAAGCAAGTCTGGAATGCACCATCTATGCAAGTTAAATCATAATAGGCCATATAATTATAGAGCTACTCCAAATACATTGTCATGGTTACTCATTTGGACAATGTAGGTCAGATCCAGCATCCGAAAGCAAGTCTGGTAGTGTCTATCCCTAGATGCATCGTCCATGCAAGTTTGGTTCAAGTAGGGTTTATAGTTACTTAGGAATGGACCTGCTCCAAAAACTTTAACCTGGTCACTCATCTGGAAAATGTAGGTCAGATCCAGCATGGAGACACCTTCAATATTGAAAGTGAGGGTTCGAGATCTTTTTGATTTTTTTGTGATGTAAGTAAATCATGTACTCCAATGTACATATGTTTGGGAACAGGACCCCCCCCCCCAAACATTTCCCGGGAAATTGTAAATGAATTTTTTGGGAGGGGGAGGGTCCTGTTCCCAAGCATCTGTGCTGTGATGATATATAATCCAGAAGTATATCGCTGATTTTTTTTTTCTGGAACTGATGAAGCCAAAGAAAAAAATCTTTTTCTTGTCGTAACTGCAAATTATAAAGGAACCAAACATTGATTTATAGATATCTACGAGTAAATAAAAAGATATTGGCAGAAAAAAACCCACATAAAAACATCCTTAAGTACATACGATTCTATTTTGCTACTCCCTGTGCGTTGTGTTTTCCCAGAAACAGCTACCCCCCTACGTAACAATTACTGTCTGAAGAAAAAATGTCCTAATTATGAATCTTTATAAAGTCTAATCAAGTTTTTATTCTTGCATTTAAAACAAATGTTTGCATTTGCTTTTGTAACTGTTCGAAGCACTATGCAAGTTGTAGATTGTGCAAATCATGCATGTTTTGACCACTGGATCACTGTGAATATGAAATCTGTCGAATAGTTTCGAAGTGTTTGAGAATACTAGACATACATGGTAGCCGGACAAATGACCAAGACAAAGCTTCCCCAAAGCTTTGCCTTATATACCCTTTGGTTTGGCTAGTCCATTCCAAGGGTTGTCAGGTCATTCCATTATTTGAGGTCTTCGATGTGTTTTATTTGACTGCCCCTTAACTGTTACACCTATATATTCCTATGTAAAACTTTGACCCACTGTTGTGGCCCCGCCCTATCCCTGAGGGTCATGATTTGAACAAACTTGAATCTACACTACCTGAGGATACTTCTGTTATAATATGACTAATTATGGCTTTGCCGTTCTAGAGAACAAGATTTTTAAAGACATTTCCTATATATTCCTATGTAAAACTTTGACCCCCTCTTGTGGCACTGCCCTATACCCAAGGGTCATAATATGAAAAAAAAACTTGAATTTACAGTATGTAATGAAGCTTTCATATAAGTTTCATCTTTTCTTGCCCAGTGGTTCTTGTGAAGATTTTTAAAAGATGCCACCAAATATTCACGAATTCTTAATGATCTCCCCTTGAAAGAGGGGGTGGCACTTTCTGTGAACAAACTTGAATCCCATTCATCCAAAGATTCTTTGTGGCAAGTTTGGTTGAAATTGGGCCAGTGGTTCTTGAGAAGTCAAAAATGTGAAAAGTTTACAGACGACAGACAGATGCCGGACTTTCTTTATTGAGGAAAGCTCACTTGAGCCTTCGGCTCAGGTGAGCTAAAAAAACAGTTCTTGTGATAATACACCTATTTTTTGTTCACATTCTCTTAATCAAATAACTGTTCTTTGATATAATAAGCTACATGTACATGTCAGTATTCAGCACATGCTTATAAATTGGCATTTTATTTCAAGTTGATTAGTCCTGTATTTTATTATCAAGTATGTTATAAACATTTTATAGACATACCCTTTTCCACATCATACCCTGTATCAGCCCTCAGACCTTCGGCCCTATTTGCTGATATTGGTGCCGTGGGCTGTTAAAGGATGTGATATGGTAAAGGGTATATCATTCTTTATTTTTATGACACTAGCTATTTAACACCCCCTTCTTTATCTGTAAGACATGCAAATATTTATCAGTGCATATCATTTCTGTGGTTACAAAAGTAAAATTAATAGATGTTTTTTACTTTATGTCCTATATATAAGAGAATACCATTAAAGTGGTAATTAACAGATATATTAATAATTTTCAAATTGTATATTTAGTATAGAGAATAATCATGGGTCATCCTTTGACGACAGAATTCTGATATTGCATGGCCTGTTGTTAAAATACCTATAAGCATGGATCTGACAATGAAAAAAACTTCCTACAAGACTTGAAAGATGTAAATTTTAATCACCTCCTCCAAATGCATGATCCAAATGAAATACTTACAGAATTTTATGAATTATTCAACAGTGTTCTTGACAAACATGCACAAATTAAAACGAAACGAGTAAAGAGCGAAATCCGACCTAAATGGCTAACACAAGAAATCAATGATGCTAGACACTTGCGCGACTTTTATCACAAAGAAGGGGATATGGAAAACTATAGACTGTATCGGAACAAAGTCAGTCTTCTGATAGACAAAGCAAAATCTTCATTCTACAAAACGGCAATTGAGAAAAGTTCAAATCCAAAAGAAATGTGGAATTATCTAAATCAATTATCCTCAAAATCAAACAACTTAACTCCTTCTCATGTGTTTTCTAACGGTGCTATTGTTGATGACTTACAGGATATAGTGAATGCTTTCAATATCCATTTTACGGAGGTATCCAAAAAGCTTCTTTCTGAATTACCTAAACATCAATATGATCCTAGTATATTGAAAAATTTTGTAAAGTCTAAGCTTGGAGATGAAATCTTTTTTGGTATTCAACAAATTGATCAAAATGAAGTTCTAAACATGTTGAATTCCCTCAATATCAATAAATCAGCTGGCATTGACTTCATTGGACCGCACCTTTTAAAAACATCATCTAAATATATATATAAACCTGTAACTCATCTTATTAATGCTAGCATACTTAATGGTATTTTTCCAACAAATCTAAAACAAGCTAAAGTAACACCTATTTATAAGAAGGGTGACAAAGCTGACCCTAATAATTATCGTCTGATTTCTATCTTACCAACGCTATCAAAATTGATAGAAAAGCATGTAGCTAAGCAAATACAACAGTTTACTAATGTCTTTGATCTATTAACACAATCCCAATCAGGATTTAGAGAATTCCATTCTTGTCAAACTGCACTCACAAAACTAACAGAAAGTTGGCTAAATGCAATGGATCGTGGTGAACTAATTGGTATTACATTTATTGATTTCAGTAAAGCTTTTGATTTAGTAAATCATGACATTCTTCTACAGAAATTAATTCATTACAGGTTTGACCATTTGGCTATTAAGTGGTTTAAATCGTATCTTTATAGCAGGACGCAACGTGTAAAAATTGGAACATGTCTTTCCGATATCCTACCCGTCACAGCAGGAGTGCCGCAGGGTTCAATTTTGGGTCCGCTTTTATTTTTATTGTACATAAATGATCTTTCATTACATGTAAAAAACTCAAAAGTTGACATGTTTGCTGATGATGTAACTCTACATACTAACAATCATAATCCAAAATATCTAGAAAATGTGTTGAACTCAGATATTTGTGAAATTGAAAAATGGTGCTCTCAAAATCAAATGGTATTGAATGTAGATAAAACAAAATGTATGTTAATGGGCACGCAGCAGAGAAAATCCAAACTAATCCATCCAAACTTACAACTGTATGCTTCAGACAAAATAATTGAGATGGTTGAGACTGAGAAACTTCTAGGTATACACATTGATGATAAATTACAGTACTCTGTTCATGTAGACTCAGTTTGCAAAACCTTAAACTACAAGTTATTTACATTACGCAAGATAAAAAAATTTCTTCCCTTACATACCAGAAAACTGTACTACAATGCATATATTCTACCTTCAATTAATTACTGTTTGACTGTTTGGGGAAATGCACCCCAAAACAGTATTGAAAGAATATTTAAACTACAAAAAAGGGCCGCTAGGATTATTCTCGATGCAAGTCCTGATTCTTCTTCAAAACCATTGTTTGAGAAACTTGGCTGGCTGACAGTTTACGAGCTAGTTGATCTATACAAATACATTTTATTATTCAAAATATTCAATGGTATGACTCCTGAATATCTTTGTAAGTTATTTGAATTTCACTCTTCAACTTCTTATAATCTGCGATCTGAATCAAACTACCATCTTAGATTACCAAAATTCCATACAAACATATTTAAGACCTCTTTTCAGTACTCAGGTGTACATCTGTGGAATAAACTACCACAACAAATCAGGCTTTCTCAGTCTCTACAAGCTTTTAAATGCAAGGTAGAAAATTACATTGTTAGCCGTCGAATAAATATCTGAGCAAATATTTCAATAATTTTTTTTTCTTTTCAATTTACTACATGTATTTATATTTAAATACTTGTGTTTATGATTGTTTCTTATTTATATTTAATTATTATCGGACAAAGACAAACTCTGTATTCATACTTCTGAGACTGTAATCATATGGACTGCAATATGTTAATTTGTATATTTGTATATATATAATTATATGTATCTGTACTTAATATCTAGAAGGCCCTGGGGAAGAATAGTGCATGCACTAACCAGGTTACCTTCTTTAAATAAAGTATTATTATTATTATTATTATTAATGTTGCCAGTAAAAAAGCTGTAACAAAAGAACACTAGCAGGGGTTTTCCTACCATTTATACATTGGGTCCAGGGTCTGTAGAATTGGGAAAATTGACGCAAAATATGTTCAAATTGGGAAAATTAAAAAAAAAGGGTCAATTTCGTTATTTTCTCTAATAAATTAAAATAAAGGGGGCAAAAGGTTCTGTGTTACAATAGAGTGAGCAGCTGTAGATAGATATAAAGACAGTTAAGCATGCTCTACGTATGAACAATTTCTAAAATGAGGTAAGTTATTGACAAACAAGTTGATGAAACAAGAATATCACCAGTCTTGTTTAAAGTTGTCATTTCGTAAGTACTATGGTCGATACAATGACCTTGTCAGCAAATACAATTTATCACTAAGTCAAATGCTGATGGACATTTTTCATACTAATTGTTAGGCCAATATTCACACACTGAATTGTCCATGGATTTTTCCGTTATTTCCCAATCATGACAAGGAGCACACGGTGGGTGTGACCGGTCTGCAGAGGATGCTCACTCCTCCATGGCAACTGATCCCACCTCTGATGTTTTAGAGGTCCATGTTTGCTCTGCTCCAAAATTTGTATTGTTTAATGGACTTTTGAGCTTGAATACTGTTTGTTATCTCCATACATTTCATTATAAATTATTGGATAATTAAAAATATTGCAGAAAAAAAACTTGTTTAGTTTTATTCCTATGATTTCATGATTGATTTAAAAAAATGTAAGTGGACATGATAATTTTTAATTGGATAATGAAAAATTTCAGTAAAAAATATTATTATCAAGTTTTATTCCATTCACAACTGATGTAAAGAAAAAATTTGAAGTGGGCATAATTTTTTTTAATTGTATAATAATAAAAATACAGAAAAAACATCATTTAGGTTTATTACATTCATGACTGGAATAAAAAAACAAAATTAAACAAGAGATGTTTGTGAAACACTTATGCCCCCCCCCCCCCCAATAATTGGAATTTTTCTAAGTCCAAGGGGCATAACTCTGTCAAAAATTGCTTGATCCTATCTAAAAAAGAACTTAACCTATATATTCTTATGATAAATCTGTATACCAAATTTCGTTTCGGGATGTGCAACCTCTGCGAAGAAAATGAATGGAAACTGCAAACAACTGCAATTTTTCAAAGTACAAGGGGCATAACTCTGTCAAAATTTGCTCCATCGTACCCAAAACAGAACTTGACCTAGATGTTCTTATGATAAATCTGTATACCAAATTTCATTTCAAAGTGTGCAACCTCTGGAGAGAAGATGAATGGAAACTGCAAATAATTGGAATTTTTCCAAGGGGCATAACTCTGTCAAAAATTGCTTGATTGTACCCAAAACAGAAGTTGACCTAGATATTCTTATAGAATCTGTATACCAAACTTCATTTCAGTGTGTGCAACCTTTGCAAAGAAAATGAATGGAAACTGCAAATAATTGGAATTTTTCAAAGTCCAAGGGACATAACTCTGTCAAAAATTGCTCCATCATATCCAAAACAGATCTTGACCTAGATACTTTTATGATAAATCTGTATACCAAATTTCATTTCAGTATGTGCAACCTCTGCAAAGAAAATGAACGAAAACTTTTGGTGAATGGACAGACAGACAGACAGACCGACAAACAGCAGCAAATCAATATGCCCTCCCTTTTTCGAAGTTTCTAGATAAATAATGGAATCAAAATTTCTTGGTAATATACAAATCTACACATTATGTCTGAAATACCTACAAAGTATCAGGAAATTCAGTGCAGGAGTTATGCTGACAAAATGTTATTTAGATTCCTCAGTGTTTTCAATTTGTTTATGATCCAATATTGTGTGTGTGTGTATGTGTGTGTTACATCATTAATATTTTGATCTCAAAATCAATAGGGGTCTTTTAAGGTCATAAAATATTTCACATAAAATTTCATTACAAAAGCTGATTCCAGTGGATTTCCTTATTACCTAGCTGGAAAGTTTCTTCAATAATAGGCAAAACTCTTGAGGCAAAAATAATGGAATCGGAATTTCCTGGTAATATGCATATCTACACATTGTGTCCTAAATATCTGCAAAGTTTAACAAAATTCTGTGCAGCGGTTTAAGAGGAGTTGCACTAACAAACTGTTCATCTCTATATTCAAGATATGGCCAAAAATCTAAGTTGAAAAGTGCCGAAATTCCCAGAAAAAATAAAGGAATCGAAATTTCCTGGTAATATGCACATCTACATATTGTGTGCTAAATATCTACAAAGTTTGATGAAATTCTGTGCAGCGGTTTATGAGGAGTTGTGCTGACAAAAAAACAGGACTGACGAACTGAGTGACACACTGACCGACGGACTAGTCAAAAACATTATACCTCACGCAACTTGTTGCATGGGGTATAATAATATTTTGGAAATTATTTGTTTTCTATGTGCAGCAACATTACGTGTAACAAATAAAATGAAAATATTTCCTTGAATAAGCCTGTGTTAATGGGAGAGTAAAAAAAAAGTTAGATGACAGATTTTGTGCATTTAGGCATATTAGTTTAATCCTTACTATTTTTAGATCATAAGATGATGCAAGCAAGTTGCACAGTAAGCCATAGACAACTTTCATGATAACTAATTCTTTTTTATGATCAGTATAGGATTTAGTTGACTTAAATGACACAAAAGTGATTTAATAACTAATTGCTAAGCACCGTCGGTGATTTACCAGATGGTGTTGCATCACTTATTTTTATAGCTCAATAATACATCACATGTTGAGATTTTCAGAAGTCTTGCAGGGAAACAAATATCTTGTTTCTTTCTGCACTCTCTAAAATTTTTCAAGAACACATAATTGGGAAAAAAATATTCCATATTTGGAAAATATGGCTGATTTTTTGAATTGGGAGTGGGTCCGAACCCCCCCCCCCCCCCCCCCCCCCCAAAAAAAAGCCAGGAAAACCCCTGACTAGGGTTATATAAATAAGAGAAAAAGCCAAATTAATGTTTGTTGTTGAACCTATTCGCTTTGTTTTTTGTTTTTCTATTATTTTAATTTAGCTTTCATTACATATGATGCAAATTCTAAGTTTTATTTGTTAGGCCAAACAAAAAAAATATGTGTGGTTCCAGTTACACCTCCAAAAAAATTAGGGTAGGTAGGTCGGATTTTTTTTTTTTTTTTTTTTTTTTTTTTTTTACAAAATGATTTTCTAAATTTTTTGCCTGCATGGCCCAGTGGTTAGAGAGTCTGCTCTAGAGTCGAAGAGTAAGGAGTTGATCCTTACTTCTCGGGTTTGAATCCCACTGCGGGTCATAGAGACCTGTCCTTCGGATGAGACCGTATAAACCAAAGTTCTGTGTCCCAGTAGGTGCTGGCAGAAAAAAGGTCCCTCGCTGCTTAATGGCCCATAGTGTCGAGTATAGGTCAAAATTTGTAGCCCTCCACCGGCAAGTGGTGGCGTCTCCATACGAGTGAAAAATTTTTGAGAGGGACATTAAACAACTAACAATCAATCAATCAAAATTTTTCTAAATGATATCTATCACTGCTTTGCAAGTGGTATTTAGATGTGCCATGAAAATATACTAGTCAACATTGGTAGGGGCACCCCTAAATCAAAAATAATAAAAACAAATAATCTTATTTTTTTGGTAAAAAAAGAAGTTGGAGGTGAACATCCTTTTTGAAATCCATGTTTTATGAAATTAATGACTTTTATCCAGAGTAATTTTTATTTTATTCAAGAATAAATTTAGAACAATAAAATAGAAAATGGACATAGAGCAAGCTAGCTGCTAAGAGCTGTCAGAGGAAAGTGACACCTGTACTTTGTACAGTAATATTTAAAACAAAATAACCACATAAGCAAGGTGACATAGAATCTTTCATGTGTGAGAATTATAAAAATTTAATATTGTTAAAATTTTAAATTCTTACAATGAACACTTTTTGCCTCATTGAAGACTTCATACTTCCAAGCTCATTTCTCATATATAAATATAAATATATATATATATATATATATATATATATATATATATATATATATATATATATATATATATATATTGGTACTGTGTATGTTGACTTTATTCAGGTAAAATCAGCAGTCTTGTTTGTCACTTATCCTCATCAAATTTTTTTTTTTACTTTCGGTTTCAAAGAAACGATCCTGATATAAATTATTTAATAATTTACAAGTTAATCTATCTTACACTTTTGGCTAATTCTTGCGTAATCAATGAAATCAAATGATGTTTTCTCATGTTTATCTTCTCCCAACTCCCAAAAGCATCTTACCTGGTCTGCTGTGTGCGTTCAAGCGAGAAGTGCTTTTCTATCCTGACTTCACACCTTTGTGTGTTTTAAACAAAGGGGCTAATCAGCATGTGCTGGTTAAACTGAGCAACTATTAGTGAATCTCGCCATTGTTGGGCATATTTATTTAATTTTGGTTAGCAACAAACAAAAAACAAAAAAAAACCCATGACGCTGGAAAA